>NC_134300.1:2481083-2799775 GCF_949628215.1 Phalacrocorax aristotelis
AGGATCTGGTCTTGCAATTAAAGCCATTCCTTTAAAAACAAGTCTTTTAGCACCTTTCCCCTATTTCATTGGACACGTGTGTTGTTCCAAACACGCAGCGTTCGTTAAATCGGTGCCTCTGAATCGAGAGCGGAGGCTCCGGCCACGGACACCGAAGCGTCGCCTTCCTCCGCGCAGCTGCCGGTTCGTTGAAATTGTTGCAGGGAGTAAAGAAATAAGCTATTGAAGCGCCAGATCGGACTCACGCCGCGCTAGTAGGTATTTAAAATTGTCAGGTCTCCAAGATTAAATTAGAATCAGGGACTTTAATAAGCAGCAAGTTAAAGAGTGATTCACAGAAGGGGAAAATGCATTAAGGTTGGACTTATTTGACAAGGAACTATTACCAAGCAACCATTTTGAAACCCTCTGAAAGTCTGCATCTGATTGATTTCCTTTCGCTCAAAATTCCCTTTTAAAAACAAAAAACATCTAAAGAGCATCTTCTCTCGGCTGGTGACAAAAGTAAGCCAGACTAACCGATGTGTTTAGGGGCAGATCACTCCCTTCCAGATACACCCCGCACACCGCCCGCTCCAGGTGATCGCCTACAAACCACCACCTAAAGGGCGGTTTTAAGCTGGGAGCAAACTGGGAGCGGCCTCAGCTGGTGCCCAGATTCCCAGCTCCTCCCCAGTCCCAGGTGCAGGCCTTTGCTCAGCCACCCGAGACAACGATCCCGCTGTAGTACTTTAAATCTAAAATTTAATAAATCTTAATATTCCCTAGGGTTACGTAGCAAGTTGAGCGGCGCAAAGGACGAGCGGGGTTTTCCGCTCGCTATCCCAGCCCCTGCCGACACACAGGCCGTCGCCGGAGCGCCGGCGCAGAGAGGTTTGTAAAGATGCCGCAGAGTTTCATTAACTTCACGCGGTTTGTTTCCGGATACGCTCTCAGCGACCGACTGGGAAAACAAATATATATATAAAAGAACCATTTTTAAATGGCAAAGTGTTTAAATTTAAAACTCCGGATTACAAAAAAACCACCCTAAAACATTATGATTGGCAAAGCATATGGGGCCTTGGAGATAATGTCCTGCCCCCTCCCTCCCTCAGCTCCTCTCAGCAGCGAGGAGTTTCAGCTCTTTTGTCTTTTCAGGGACTAAGTTAATTTTATTCTACTCAAACAGTGACTCTGCTGCAGACAAAAGGAAAAATGAAGACCCACTGCAGTGAAACAAGTTTTATAATTCATTAAAGTGAATTATCTTTCTTCTCCTACAAACTGCGTTAGGCAGTCGGGAAAAGGAAGGAAAAAAATGACAAGCAAACCGTTAAACCCAGAACTTGTCAGCAGCGAAAGCCTCGGCGGCGGGAGGATTTCAGGTTATCCATCTCCCTTCACGTCTCCCCGGCTCCTCAGAGGGAGGACGCGATACCAGGGCGGCACAGGGCGAGATCTCGTCCGTTTGCTTTGCAGGTTTTCGTGCCGGGATATCGACGAGAAAGCTTCTTGCACGGACCGGAGGAGCCGGAGCCGCCTCGCACCCCAAAACACCTTGCCAGGGAAAGAGCTTGGGGGTAAAGAGCTCGATTTAGTCTCCGAGATGCATTTCAAGAGGAGACATCCTCCTCCCTCGCTGGGAGCTTGAAGAAACATGCTTCCATCTGTTTCCCTGATGGTAGGGACGCAACCAAGAGGTATTCAGGCTCGGCAGAGGAGGGATAAAAAGCTTGATCCCAACACACGAGCTCACCGAGGCAGCAGGTCCGGCCTCTTTCCCACAAAATCCCAGTTCTGTGGCTTCCTTCTTGGGACCCCCCTGCCCTGGGAAGAGGAGGGATGTGCCCGTCTGCTCCCCAGAGGAGCCCCAGCCATCCGAGACCGCGATATCAGGCCCGGAAGGATTTGCATGGGGAAAGGCAATGCTTCGATTCACCGCCTGCGGAAGGGGTTTCTGTTCCCTGCAAATATTTATCTTTATGCAGGTTTGGCGATAAAGATCCCGTTGCTAACCCCCGACACCGAACCAGAGCGTTAACTGGAATGAAAGGTAAGTATTTAAACGTCTTGGCTTTGTGTAGCCAAGCACACAGATGCTCCGCTCCCAGCTACGGACAGGGCACAACCCAAAGCTGCGGGTCTGGGAGGGGGCAAACAGGCAGTAAGGAGCAGCATCCTCTTCCCAAGACGACAGATGGGTTTGGGTTAGGTCTAATCCCAAAGACATGGGATTCTAGCATCCATTTGCTGAGATTCAATGAAAATGAGGCCTTAATCCAGGATACTCCGGAAAAATACACTTCCTGGCTTCAGGCAGTTTGAGCTTATGGTCACTACGATTGGCCCCAGAAGCCCAGGTCCAGCAGCAGCACTGCCTCTGCTGACCCGATGGGATCCAAAACTGGCTGTTTCGAGGCATTTTTACTTCTTCCATTGAACCAAAGGGCGCATGGCCACAAGTTATTTTATTGTTAGCACCACCTGGCCCCTGCGCAGCCGTACCGAGCTGCTATTTCGACGCAGGCGCCCGAAAAGCGCCGGCGCACGGCTCCGGCAGCCGGCGCGCTGGGAGGGCGCGCGCACCAGCCACCCCGCCGACGGCGCCGCGCCGTCGCACGTTCAACAGCGGCGAGGTTTGCCTTTAAAGAGCGGGCTTGAAAAATTTCAGCAGGAAAAGAACCGCTACGAGAATGCCAACCGCTGCGACGAAAACCAATAAACAGGAGGAAACGCGCGTCTCGGGGCAGATCCTGCGGCTCGTCCGAGCACAACAGGACACCTTTCCTCCCTCCTTGCACCGCAGGACCGGAGGAGACACAGCTCATTTCACCCCGAACCAAGAACTACTCCGGTCTTTGCTTTCCGTCACCGCCTTAATGGTCTTTTAATGCCTCTCTCTCCCCTCTCGCAACTCCTTCGATCATCCAGCAGGACGCTGCTCCAACCCTGAGGAACCAGGCAGGGCTCTGTAAGCGAGGGCTGCCTCTAATCCACCAGCGGGACTCTGAAATGGGACAATTTCAGGGTTCAGCCCCCAAATACGCACTCAAACCTGAGCAGTGGCGTCCTCCATCCAGTGAAAGCCCACGAAGCCATCCTGGCACATGCACCGGCGTTGGTACCACCTCCCTGGAAATACCTGCTGTCGCTACCACGAAGCCAAAAGACTTTAATCAAGGGATGAAATAAAATGGATGCGGCTTCGCGGGCCTGACGCGCAACGGTCACGTCGATGCTCCGCAGAAAAAAAGCCCCCAAGGCTCTTTACAGACTCCTCCGCGCCGGTCTTCGGTCTAATTTTAGAGAGGAGGCTTGCAAGCGCCTGTCCTCACACCCTCCAAATTCCAAATGCTGGTGCTGGTCTTCAGAAGGATTTCAGGCATATTCCGGATACCGTTATCGCAAATAACCAGATAATATTCCACATCCAAGGAGCAGAGTTGCAAAACTAATTGTGATCCAAAGTTTAGCGTTATATTGCCCTTTCCTCAACGCATCTGAAATAATCCCATCTTTGCGAGGGCTGAGAGGGAGCAATTAGAAGCGAGATGCTGCATTTATGTGAAAATCAGGGAGAATAAAAACCAGAAAGCATAAACCCCAGCGCTGTAGCCTCTTTCCTGACCCACTTCCCACGGCTGGGGATGAACTTTGAGGTCTGTGCACGCAACGAGGCGCTCGACAAACCTAAAAACACCCGACCTGGGCTGACCACCCGCTCTGGTTTTGCACAAGACAAGACCGTAAGGAGACAGGAGGGCACCGATGCGTCACACCAAGGAAGCCCCGGTACCTTCGGGCAGTATTATCAGCAAAGGGACCAAAGCTCTACCTGAAAACGGTGCAGCAGCACCTGGAGTTGTTAAACCAGAGGAAGAACCTGACTCTTGTACGCAGCAGAGCACATTGCCCTGGTTACATGGGGAAAAACAACAAAAATACCCCTGAAACTCCTTAGGTTTTACTTGATTCCATGAAAAAAAAGAAATCCTAATGGCATTCTTTAAGATTTTGGGCATCTGAAGGGGAGAGAGCAAAGGGCAAGGAATGCCTCCAAGGAAATACGTGAGGTGAAGAAGCCGCCCAGCGCAAGGACAGGGCCGGCGATGCCCAAACGAACCCCCCCGCGCCGGGGGGTCCCTCCCCAGCCCAAGGCGGTTTCTCTCTGTAGCCGAGCCGTGTCCATCGCTGGACCCAGGCACCACCACGCCAACGCCGGGACGCCTGCCATCCTCTGCCCAATTAAGCCGGGGAATCGTTTCTCTCCAAATCAGGGAGATTAGGAGAAGCTTGGGTTTGCCCACACGCAGGCTTGGGACACTGCACTCGGCAGGCGATGCTCAGGGAAGGGGGAACCTCACCGTCGGCCTCAGCTGGAAAGCACCAGGACAACCACCAGGTACGCGGCTCCGTTTTAAGGTTAGCTTAACTTGATGTCCTTTCATTTCCAGCTTTAACAAAAAAAAAAAAACCAGGAGGAAAACGAGAAGCGCTGCACGTCCAGGCATCGCTCCGGCCGGGAAGCTGAGCTGTGTCATCCGCCCCAACCCCACGGTGAGAGCGCGGGCAAGGCGGGCTGCCCGAGCACCCGAAAGCAAGACCGGCACGCTGGGCGGGTTGACGTATTCATCAAAGTCCCGATTTCAAAGGAATGCTTTTTAAGGGTAAAAGAAATAATAATAATAAAAAAATCTCTTTTTCAAGTGACCCAGATAAGCGTTTCAACTCCACCTCTCACAATAACTACGCGCCACAGCAAAACCAGCCTCTCCCCAGGCAGACGGTCCACCAGGACGCGCGCGAGCGCAGCTCCTCGCTCTTCCACCGCCTGCCACGGAAACCTCCTGAAGAAAGCGCAGCCAAGGCCAAAAATATTCGTCTTTTAACAGCCAAATTACCTGAAACCGAAATAACCTGAAGTCTATTCGTAACAGGGAAAGGGAGAAACACAGGCTCATCACATCTCGCTTCCCAGGCCCCGTCGCTCGGTGCATCACCCCGAGATGACGGTTACGGAACAGCGATATATCATCCCACGTGTTTAAAAAAAACCTGCAAAATAACCTACATGCAACGCAAAAGAAAAAAAATAGTCACAGCAAATGAAACCCCAGCCATCTGTAACTGGGCTCCTCTGAACCCCCTCAAGATTAAGGAGCAGAAATCCACGAGTCTCAGGGCAAAACCCAACCCCACCGGCTCCCCACGGCGGGATCGCCGGCGGCACCGCGGAGCTACGGAAGCAAACGGATCCCCAAGCGGCAGCGGCGCAGAGGCGCCGGCGACGTCTCGCCGTAAAAGTAAGTTTCTTCTCCATCTTCCAGCAGTCGATCCAACGCTATAAAACTGCAGCGGCATGTGGCACGGCCTGATAGGTTGAATTTCTGCGCGCGAGGTGGATAGCTTTACACGGGGATTAGATTTATAGCCAATCCCTGGGCTTTTTTTTTTTTTTTTTTTAAAAAACAGAAACGTTTTGCTGTTGTGCCTCGGCACAACCACGATGCAGAGCCGTGCGTGCGGTGCTCGCGGGCCAGCGGCTTTAAACACCACCTGAACCAAACGCCCCTTTTAAAAAATAAAAATTGCTCTCTGTGGGGTAACACGCTGGGTCACAAAGAGAAAAAAACACGCAGGGATTTTTCATTTCTTTTTTTCCCCACATCCCTAGTTCTTTGTTATTGCCAAAATGTTTTAAAAATGAGCGATTCTTACGACCGAGCGGTGCAACAAGACTCCTTCCGAGCCGGGATGAGCGGGGCCGCTCGCCAAAGCCTCCCCTCCCGGCTGGCTCCCAAAAAGGGGCGAGTTATCCGCTGTGCGGGGGCCGCAGCCCATCACACCCCCCACCCCGTAAGATCAGGGGCCAGTGGGTGGTTTGTGGTTGGGGGGGGGTGTGGGCAAGCAAAAAGCACAGAGAATTGTCAATTAACAGGGAAATAAATTTTAAAAAAAGCTTCAGTGACTGCTTTTCCTTAAATGCTGAAGGGAATAGCGAGCGATGAAAGCAGCTCAGTGGAGAAATCCGGGAAGCTCCTCTCATTTAACCCCCCAGCGTCTTGCAAACAGTTGATCACGAGCCCCGCGCCACTCCCTCAGAAGAAAACATTGGCAGGAAAGACACTTTCAAGAGCATCTTAAGTTTAATTAACTCTGCCAAGTAGATATTTCTACTCTCCCCCCTCTCAGAAACATTTAAAAGGAGGGAGCGATCCCCCTGCCCTGCGGTGGAGCAGCCGGGAGCACGGCGTGGAGCGGGATACTCCGAGCGGAGCCGGGTGCTGCGACCGGCGGGGAGCCCGTTAGCCGTCGGAAGAGGAAGCCAGGCCGCTCACAGCGCGGGCAAACCGCAGCGCTGCAAAGATGGATGCTCCCTGTCAGCTGCACGTCACATTTGGTTTCACGCAGCCTCGTGATCAGGAAAAGCGCCGAAGCGAAGGTTGCACCTCGCGTTGAAAATCTTAACGGCTCGGAAATCAGGTCGCCGGGCCCCTGAGACGGGTCTTTTTGGCTGCTTCCCACCGCCAGGCAGCTCCAATGCGCCCGGGAGAAATTCCAGGCACGCTCCTAAATCGCGGCGAGGCAGGGGGATCCCTACAGACACCCATCCCAGGGGACAACGAACCCCGTTTCAGATCAGGTGCGAACGCGGCGTTTCACCCCGAGGGCGCGGGGCCCCGGCGCGACGGCTGCGCCGAGCTCCCCCGACGCCCACGTGAGCTGCAATCGTGTTTGCCCCCGCCGGTGACGGGAGCGTCACGGGCCGTTTAAAACCCAGCGCTGTGGCTGAGCAGAGCGCCAGAGCTTCAAGGGGTTGGGGGTGGGGGGGGGGGGGGCTCTCCCTGTGCACCCAGACAGCTCAAACACAGCCGGCCCTCGGCTCCCCGGTGAGACACGCGCTCCGCCGCCGGTAGCCAACCACGCACGATCCTTAAAAACCACCGTCCTCTTGAACCGCTTGTTGTTGCAATCATTCCCCAACCCCCACCGAAGAACACCGAGAAATAAGAGTCAAAACCTCCCACACCTTCTTCCAGAAGGACACCAGTCCCCACGGGCTTGTACCCTCCCTCCCTCCTCCAGCCTGTCAGCAGCCAAGGCAGGCTCAAAAAAAAATAATATAAATTAAAAATATTTTTTTAAAAAAATCCCTTTTCGGGGGGTGATTTCAGCAAACAGAAGGCAAGGCAGCTAAAGCGAATCGATACGATCGCATCCATATGCTGTCGCTCTTCCTCCTTGCTTTCAGCTACCCTCCGCTTGCCCAAACCACCTCCTCCTCCTCTCTTCCTGGCACAGCACCCCCCCGCCATCAAAGAGACCCTTCTTTCGAGGCGCGGAGGGGAAGGGAGGCCGTTCTTAAACGCCTCAAACGCTCTCATTTTGGGGAATAGTGCAAAGGGGAGAGGAACCGTGCCGCCCAGCTTCCCAAACGCCGACAGAGGAAGGGCCTGGGCCTCCCCAGAAGCGACATTTTCATCCCCCTCCGCCCGGCAAAAAGGGGGTGCGGGCAGGGCTGCGGGCAGGGCTGCCTGCACTGCCCACGCAGAAGGAGGAGGCAGTCGCCGGACTCTCTCTTGCTCCACGTTAAAGCAGAGATGTGAAAGTTTTCCTGGCTGCTGCCCCCGTCCTGATTTTGACGTGGGGAAGCAGCATCAGGAAGGAGAAAGGAGGGAGAATCCCGCAGGGCCGAAATCCTGGTTTCCCAACCGGTGGCAGAGCGAGGAAGGGATGGTCAATCGCCCATTCCCATCGCTTTCCTAACGAGGAAACGCCGCGATGGCAACGCAGGAGGAAACGGGAATGGCAGGAGGAAACGGGAATGGCAGGAGGAAACGGGAATGGCAGGAGGAAACGGGAATGGCTCCCAAAACCCGGCAGAAGAGGAGGGAACAAAGGGGGGGGGGGGGGGTCCCTCTGGTTGCCGGGGAGCCGCCAGCCCCAAGCCCCCCCATCGAGGAGGGCTGCTCCATCGCAGCGTCGCGCACCAGCACCCCCCACAAAGCGGCGGTACCCAACCCCGAGGATGGGGGGGGGGACACGGACAGACACACAGACCCTGCTTCCCCTCTCCCCCGCCCCCAAAAATCTTCCAGGTGCGCGGAGAGGCGGCTGCTCCCACCCCGGCTCTGTCACCTCTGGTTTGGGGGAGGCGGCCGCCCCCTCCCCGCTCCCCCCCTTGCCCTGGGGACTCCCCCACGCAGAGCAGGCCCGGAGCCAGGCAGCGCCCGCACCCCGCTTCCCCCCGCCGCCCCCGCCCCGCCCCGCCCGGCCCCCCCTAGCC
Source organism: Phalacrocorax aristotelis (assembly GCF_949628215.1). Classification (NCBI taxonomy): domain Eukaryota; kingdom Metazoa; phylum Chordata; class Aves; order Suliformes; family Phalacrocoracidae; genus Phalacrocorax; species Phalacrocorax aristotelis. Next base: position 2,489,353 of record NC_134300.1, read on the forward strand.
CTGGAGGAAGAGCCAACACCCCATTTTACCACGGGGGATCCCCGCCCCCCGCCCTCCTCGCCCATTCCTGAGGGTTGGGCCAGCCCCTGCCCCCCCCCGAACCCCTGGGGCTCTGCCCCCCAAACCCTGAGCTCTATACCCCCTCCAAGCCCCCCCCGGGCTCCTGAACCTTCCCCCCGCCCCCGAGCTCTGCACCCAGCTAGCACCAACCCCAGAAGCCCCAGTTCCAATCCCCCAAACCCCTCTCCTCTGACCCCCAGAATCCCTCGGCTCTTCCCCCGCCCAAATCTCTCCGCCCCCCTCCCCCCCAAATCCCTCGGCTCTACCCCACAAAGGCACAGCCCCCCAAACCCCTCTGTTCTGTACCCCCAAAGCCCTAGGGCTCTGCCCCCCCAATCCCTCTTCTCTGCCCCCCCAAACCCCTGGGCTCTACCTCCCACAAAGGCACCCCCCCACCCCCGTCCTCCCCAAACTCTGGGCTCTGCACCCCCAAATCCCCCTGCTCTGCCGCCTCAAACCCCTCGACTCTACCCGCCCCAGATCACTGGGCTCTGCCCCCCCAGATCACTGGGCTCTGCTCCCACAAAGGCAACCCCCACCCCCTGTTCCCCCTAACCCCTACCTCTGCCCCCCCAAAACCCCTCTGTCCTACCCCTCCAAATCCCTCCGCTTTACCCACCAAATCCCCTGGGCTCTGCCACCCACCCCCACCCCCCTCAGCTTTTCCCCCCCAAACCCCTCTGCTCTGCCCCCACAAAGGCACACCCCCCCCACCCCCGCCCTCCCAAACCCCCAGGCCCTGCCCCCCCCGCCCCCGCCCAGGCCCGGCCCTGCCCCCCTCACCCCCCCCCCCCGCCCCCGCAGCCCTCACCTGGCTCGGGGGGCGCCGCCCTGGGGCCGGGGGCGCCGTGGGGTGCCCTGGGGCCGAGCCGGGGCCGAGCCGGGGCCGGGCCGGGCCGGGGCGGGCGGAGCAGACGCGGCGCCGCAGCCACCAGCCGCCGCGGAGCGCAGCCGGCACCACCACAAACAATGCCGCTGATTGGGCAGCGGCACCGCCGCTCGCTCCCCGCCTCCCGACCCCAAACGCGACGCGCATTGGTGCGGCGCGACGACGGACGAGGCGCTTAACCAATCGAACCTCCAGTCTCCACGCCGGGCCCGCCTCCCGCTTCTCACTGGCGGGCGGGCGCGAAGATTGGCGCGCGCCTCCACCAATGGAAAACCGCCGAGCTTCCCCGCGGGGCGCCTTTAATGGGTCTGCGAGCCTGGACATCCGGGTATCTCCAGCCGCGCGCGGTGTCGGCGGGCAAAAACCACCCCCCCTTCCGCACACGGGGGAATTTGGGCCCAAAGCGGCCACCGTAGCCGCCCGGCGCCTGGCCCACGTGGCGCCCGGTACCGGAGGTGCACGTGGCCCGGCGCGACGCTGCGGAGGGGGGAGGGAGGAGCCGGTAGCAGTCAATGGGCAGGGCCGCGCGTTCCCCCCCCGCGCCCGAGGTCGCCGTCAGCAAGAAGGGCTCCAGCACTGAGGAGGCCTCGCGCCATCCCTGAGGCCTCCACCAGGCCCCAAGATGGCTGCCGTGGCCAGAGGCCACTGCTCTGTCACCTCTTTCCCCCCGTCTCTATGGTGCCCTGGGGGGTGAGTCCTCCAGGCGTGTCTGTATCCCCCCCACAGGTGTCTGTGTCCCCCGGGGGGGGTCCCACTCCCCCTCAACACCCCCACAAGAAGGCACCCGGGGAGGCAGCAGGGAAAATACCGCAGTGGCTTTTATTTACAGACCCCCCAGGGCGGGGGGCTCCTATTGCACAGTGGGAGGTGGGGGGGCAGCCCCCAAAACCCCGCCCCCCAAACCCCTGCGATGGCCCCCAACCCTCCCCCCAGGGCACAGGCAGGCAGCAGCAGGGTGGAGATGGCGGGGGGGGGGATACGCACAGCCCAGCCCACGCCAGCAGAAGCGAGGAGGCGGCGTTGGGAAGGGGGGACAGGGGGAAATAAATAAATAAAAATATATTAATACTGACATATAAAACCCTTTGTGAGGCAGGGGCTGGGGCGGGGGCTCCCCCCCTGCTGAGGCTGGGACCCCACCTCTGTCCCTGGGGGGGGCCACCTCTAACACTCCAGGGTGGCCCCAAAACTCTTGCGACAGTCAATGGCTTTGGAGCTGGGGGGCTGCGCCCGCCGCCGCCGCAGCTCCTCCTTGCCCAGGCTCCCCGCCAGCTTGTTGTAGGCCGACTTGTATTTCTTGTCGAAAGCGGCTGTAGGGCAAAGATTTGGGTGGTGGGACAGACACACCGGCCATCAGCATCGCCCCAGTCCCCCCCCCAGTCCACCCCAGCCCACCCCGCACCCGCCATACCTATGTCCACATGGTCCCTGCCCAGCGCTGCCAGCGTGAGGAAGAGGATTTCCCGGTAGATGCTCCTGGGGAGGCAAGAATGGTGATTCGAGGCCGGCACGGTGCCAAAAGGAGGGGTTTGGGGGGGGTCAAGCCCCTACCTCTGCAGGTTCTGGGGGCCGCCCGGGGCTGCCGGCGTCTCGAGGAAGAGGGCGATGGCTTTGTGCACCTCGTTCAGTCCCACGTGGCTCAGCACGGCCTCCAGGAAGGTCAGCGAGAAGGGGTGGCCGGGGGGTCGCTGGGACCGCAGCAGGGTGGGGACGCTACCTGGGGACAAGGGGACACACAGGGACGGAGAGCGGGGGGCTCAGCAGCGCCCCGCCGCTGCCATCTCCCCCTCCCCACCGCCCCCCAACTCACTGTGACGCCGCCAGAGGACGTAAAGCGGGGGGCAGGCGTCGCCTTCGGGGGCCAGGACGTCCCACAGCAGCCGCACACGCACGCAGGGGGCGTCCGGGGGCTGCGCCTGCGGGACAGGGAGGTGAGCGCCGGGCTGGCGGACCCCCCCAAAACCCCCCCTGTATCCCCCACTGCCTCACCTGCGGGGCCAGGGCGACGTGCTGGGAGCCCAGGAGCAGGCGGGGAAGGTTGCTGGGCAGCTCCAGGCGCTGGAAGTACCAGACGAGGTTCCAGTAGATGATGGGGTGACTGTCCACAAGCTCCGGCTGCGCCAGGAACTCGCCGCCTTCGTTCTCCACCAAACTTTCCAACTCCTTCCGTAACACCAACGGGCTCAGGTAGGCGAAAGCCACCCGCTCCGACCGCCGCGGCACCTGCGGGAGAGGGGGACACGCCGTCGCTGGGACAGCCGGGCCCCCGCGGGGATGGTTGTCTCCCCTCTCCGCGCCCGGCGCCGTACCGCCATGTCCGGGCAGCCGTTGCAGAGCTCCAGTTCGGCCTCGTCCAGGGCCAGGCAGCGGCGGCGGTCGCTGAGAACTGGTCCCTGCGCAGCGGGAGGAGGGAGGGAGCCGTCCCCGGCAGCACTGCACGGGAAAGAGGGGTGTTATGGAAATGAGGGGGGGGCACTGGGCATGTTAGGGATTTCCCCGGAGGAGGGAAGAAGGATGGGGGAAAATGGTGGACAGCAAAGAGGGGGTTTGGGGATACCGGGGGGATGCGAACATCAGGGTTTCCCGCAGAGGAGGGAAGGTTGGGGAACAGCAGTGGGCAGCAAAGAGGGACACTGGGGACACCAGGAACACCAGAAAGGATGTGGGACATTGGGTTTTCCCTGAGGACAGGGCAGGGGACGCTAGTGGGCAGCAAAGAGGGGTCTGGGGGCAGTAGGGAGGATGGGGGACAGTAGGGTTTCTCCCAGGGCACATGGGGGGTCCCACCTGGGGGGCAGCTGGAAGTCCTGGATCTCGATGCTGAGGAAGGGGACGAAGGAGCGGCTGCAGAAGGGGCAGGTGGTGTTGAGGTTGGAGTCGTCGGAGGTCCAGCCGGCCATCACCTCCTCGTCGTACACCAGTGCGCCGCAGCCCTGGCACCGCGAGCAGCTGGACAGCAGGACCTGGCCGCCGCCGCCGGCACCGTCAGCCCCCATGGCACCGGCAGAGGGTTGGGGAGGGGGAGCCGCAGCGGGACGGGACCTCCCCCAACTCACCTCCACGGCGGGCGGCTCCTGCCCGGCCGCCCCATCAGCCGGCAGCTCGGAGGACTTGGGAACGCCGGTGCTGCCCACCGACGTGTCCGACAGGTCCAACTCACTGCCCAGAGAGACGGAGCTCTGAGGGGGGACACGCGCTGTCAGCAAGGACGGACAGACAGACAGACAGGCACATTCCCCGGGGAGAAACCGGGTACCTCGGAGGCGGTGGATTCGGGCCGTTCCCGTGGGCGCAGCAGGGTTTCAGCGGGGCTGCGGCGCGGCGGGGGATCCCCGTCCCGCTGCTCGGAGCCCCGGCGCGGGCAGGCGGCGTCAGCGGCGTCGCGGGGGCCGGCGGGGAGCTCGGCGCCGGCGGCCGGCCGCAGCGGGGACCGTTTGCCGGGTGACAGGAGCTGCTGCAGCTTGGCGGCCAAGCCCCGTCGCGGCGTGCCACCCGCCGGCCCCTCGTCCGCCCGGTCGCTCTCGTCCGTGGCGAAGCTGACGTCTGACAGGCTCCCATCGGCCGAGCCGGGGGGACCCTGCAGCCGCGGGGGCAGCGGATCCGGGGCTGCGGGAAGAGGCGGGGGCCGAGTGGTTGGGGGCTCCCCCAATCCTCCCCGGCCCCCCTCACCATGGGTGCCGCCGGGGAAGCTGAGACTGCCGCTCTTCACCAGCCGCGGGGTTGGGGGGGGGTCCCGCAGGCTGCGCCCGGCCCAGGTGGTCTGCCGCTGCAGGCTGGGACGGGGCGCCGGGGGAGCTCGGCCATCTGCAGGAGGGGACGAGGGGGCTGTCAGGGGGGGGATAGCGACCCCCCCCCGGCCCCCTCCCCATCCCCACCTACCTGGGGGGGCGGCGGCGGCAGCGGCGGCGGCAGCCTGGCGTTCCCGCTGCCGCAGGGGCTGCCGAAACTGGGCCGCCCCCAGCACCACGTTGCGGAGCTTGGCCCAGCGCAGGCGCCCGCTCTGCGTCCCCGCCGGCCACTTGCTCTCCAGCACCGCCTGCGAGGCGGTGGGGGGGACGACACGGTCAGACGCTGATGGGGACCCCCCAGAGCCTCCCCATGCGCCTGTTTGCCCCCGTCACCTTGTTGTAGTAGCCATAGGTGATGGTGTTGGGCACGATGCCGGCACGCTTCATCTCCAGCAACACCCGCACCGACAGCACCGGCTCGCCGTACTGCCCGCAGAGCTGCATCAGGATGCGGTAACAAACCTGTGGGGGGCAACGGGGAACAATCAGGGGTGGTTGGGGTCCCCCTATCTCCCAGCGACCCCCCCTGCCCCAAATGCCGCCTACCTCGTCCGGCAGCACCACTTTGTGAGCCTCCATCTTGCGCAGGACGTCGTAGGCCAGCTGGAGCGCCCGCAGCTTGGCGGGGGCGGCGCGGACGTGGGTGGGCAGGTAAAGGAACCAGAGCCCGTAGCAGTGCCCCAGCAGGCACTTGGCCCACATGTCGGGCACCGAGGAGTACTTCTGGGCCACACGCTGGGCCACCTTCATCTCCTGGGGGTGGGGCGAGGGGAGGAAGAGGAGGGAGCTGAGGGGGTGCAGCCGGCATCCTGCACCCCTCGCCATCCTATCCCCCGCTGAGGCCCGGCCAATTCATCGCACCGTTGGCCCCCGCTCACCTGCTTGGTCCTGCGTGGGGCCGGGCTGCTGGGGGCACTGCTCCTGGCCTGACACAGCTGGGCCACCAGCGGGTCCCGGGGGGGCTCCAGGAGCTCGGGGTGCAGGGTGGGGAACCCGTCATAGCTTGTGGGAGGGAGCAGAGGCTGAGTTGGGGGGACCCGGGGGGGGGGCGGCAGGGCTGGGGGGGTGGGGTGGGGTCTCACCGGTACCGCGCAGGCAGCTCGGCGCCGTCGGGACCCACCGGCTGCTCGGGGGGGGTGATGAAGACCGTGTGCTCACCCCCCCGCGGGTCGTCCAGCTCCATCAGGGGGGTGTCCTCCGGCTTCTCCAGCTCCGCCTGCACCTGGGGAGGGGGTGCGGGGGGTCACCGGGAGCGCAGGTGGACGTGGGGAGGCGAGGTGGAGCCGGCGGGACCCACCTTATCCACGCAGGTGTCAAAAAACTCGAGGCAGGGGTCTCGGTCGCTGGCGAAGGAGCAGTCCTCGATGAACTGGGTGAAGAGCTGGGTGCGCAGCAGCTGCCCGGTAAAACCGGTGGTACGCCCGCTCCCGGGACTTGAGGAACCCTGAGGGGATGGAACGGGGTGGGTTAAATCCCGCCAACCCCCTCCCCGGCCACCCCCCACCCTTTTCCCCCGCTGCCCACCCACCCTGCAGGGCGAAGAGGCTGCCGGCGTCGCGGCCGGCCGGGGCGGGCGCCAGGGCGATGGGGCACAGGAAGGAGCGGTAACCCCGCAGGACGCAGGCCATGAAACGCAGGAAAGCCGCCCGCGCCTCCAGCTCCAGCTGCGCTCGCCGGCCCCGCGCCGCCTCCGCGTCGCTCAGCAGCAGCTCCAGCGACGCCTCCTCACCCGGCCCGCTGTACACTGCCAAAGCAAAGCGGCGGGGGGCGGAAATTAGGGGGTGGTGGGGGGGGGGTGGGGATGCGGGAGGCTGTGGGGTTCCCCCCGGACCCGCACTCACTCTCATCCAGCTGCTGGGCGAGGCTGTGGAGCGAGGCCAGCAGCACCTTGCAGGGACGGCGGGGTAGGGAGCGCGGGGACAGCAGTTTGCGTTCCTCGCTCCTGGAGGGGGGGACACAGAGGGATGAGGGGAGGGTGGCCGGTGGATCCCCCGGCACCCCCCCAGGCATCACCCCGCTGGTGAAGCCCACCCTCCCCGGGTAAGAATCGGGGGCCACTCACTGGAAGATGGTGTTGGTGTCCAGATCGACGAAGATGACGTCCCTGGGGGGCTCGTGGAGGTCGAAGTAGCTGGAGTGGATGCCTACAATGAAGGGCACGGGGGCACACAGCACGTCAGCCAGCGCCAGCGGGCACAGCGGGATGTAGGGGCACTGCCAGCGCAGGGGGAAGATCATCTGGGGACAGGACAAGGGCTGTCAGCGCCGCGGGCCGGGGGTTCCCCAGCGCCGCGGCGTGTGTGTGTGTGTCCCCCGCCCCCGTGGCGTCCCCTCCCCGGCACTCACCGCCACCAGGGCTTCGCCGACGCTGGTCAGGACGTCGGGGCGTAGGGAGTGGATGAGCAGCTTCTGTTCGGTCAGCACGGCCACCAGCAGCGCCACCGCGTTGTCGGGGCCCAGGTTCTGCAGCAGCGTCAGGAAGCTGGCGCCGCTGCGGGGAGGGGACGTCACTCAGCCGTGCCGCGTCCCCCCCGCCCCACGCAACCCCAGCGCCCCACAGATATCCCTACCTGAGCGGCAGCGGGGAGGACACGGGCCGGCACAGCAGCAGGTTGTCGTAGGGGGACATCTGGGGGGACACAGTGGGGTGGGGGGTGCCAGCACAGGGATGAGGACGGGACAATCATAAAATCATAGCATTATTAAGCTTGGAAATGACCTCTAGGATCATCAGGTCCGACTGTAAATGGAGAGTGGCTTGGCGAGCTCCTCCGCCTGCTCCCTCAGCACTCTCGGGCAGATCCCACCCGGCCCCATAGATGTGTGTGTCCAGGTGGCTCAGCGGGTCGTAAACTGCTTCCTCCTGGGTTACGGGGGGTTTATTCTGCTCCTCGTCCCTGCCTCCCAGCTCACGGGGCTGAATACCCCGGGGATAACTGGTCTGACTATTAAAGCCTGAGGCAAAGAAGGCATTAAGTACCTCAGCCTTCTCCTCATCCTCGCGGAAATGTTCCCCTCGGCATCCAGGAAAGGAAGGAGATTCTCCTTGGCTCTCTTTTTGTTGTTAATGTATTTGTAAAAACCTTTTTTGTTACCCCCTACAAGAGCAGCCAGACTGAGTTCTAGCTGGGCTTCGGCCTCTCTAATTTTCCCCCCTGCAAGACCTAAGGAGGTCTCTGTACGGTGGGGAGGGACACACAGTGACTCACCTGGACCAGGATGCGCGGCCGCTGCGGGGACGGGAAGGGGACGTTGTGCATGAAATGCGAGATGTGCCTGCAGAGAGACGGGCCCGTCAGCGCGGGGAGGCGACGGGGCCCTTGTCCCCCCCAACCCCCAGAAACCACCCCCCGCCCGGCGCTCACGTCTCGAGGGGCAGCACGTGGGGCCCCGAGATGGAGTAGCGGTAGATAAACATGAGGAACTTGCGGAAGACGTCGAAGAAGGGCCAGTGGGAGAGGACGCAGATGCTCTTGCGGGTCTGCAGCGAGCGGCCGGCCACGGGCCGTCGATCCACCACGCTCAGCAGCCCCAGGCGTAGGCTCTGCTTCTCCGACAGCCGCTCTCGGGGAAACGCCTCGTGGAACTGGATGGCCGCTCCGTAAACCTGCGTGGGGCGGGCGCTCAGGGCGGGACGTCCCCCCCACACCGACGCCGCTTCTCCCCCCGACACCCCCGAGCCCCCCGCCTCGTCCTGCCTTGTCGCCCGAGGCGCCGGTCAGCACGAAGGTGGAGAAGACGGGCAGAGGGTACTTGGTGTCGGCTGGCCAGCTCTCGATGGTGGCCCCCATGGGCAGGCAGAAGACGGGCACCGATTCAGGAAGGGGAAAGGACTCGCTGTCCTGCTCGGGGTAACGTCCCAGCAGCCCTGGATGGACAGACGGACAAAAGGATGAGCCTCATCATATCATTTCCCCCATCCAGCTGAGGAAAGGGGAGGGAGGGAGCGGCTGGGTGGGCGCCTCACAGCCAGCCAAAGCCTCTCCGATCGCCACAAGAGACCCTACCGGCTTCATAGACCAGCGTGTTGGCCTTGGCCATGGCGATCTTGTAGCACAGGAACAGGGCAGGGCCCCACTGCAAGGAGGGAGCGGAGGGGGTGGGTCAGCGTGGGTCGGACGACGGCGGGGACACCCTGGCAGCGGCGAGAGGGGGGACCCTGGCACCCACCATGCTGGTGTTGAGGTTCTTGTCCACCCGGCAGAAGGTATGAGGGGTGCTCTCGCCTTTGCTGGGCATGATGAGGCAAATATCAGTGACCCCCAGCGTGTTGTGGCCGTGGGGCTCGGCCGCTCGCCGGTACGTCAGGAAAGTGCGTTGGTGTCCCGGCCCCCCCGAATTGAGGTTGGCCGAGCGGCTGTAGGGCGTCGTGTCCAGGATCTTATAGCCCGGTTTTGGGCGGTCCTTGCCCTCGTAGTGCACCCTGCGTGGAAAGGAGGGGTGAAGGAGACCCCCGGGGAGCTCACTCCCCTCCCCACAGCCCTGGTCACAAAGCCTCACCCCAACTCGATGAGGGGGGGCTTGTCCCGACCCCGCTTGTAGCATATGAACATCTGGGGGTTGTTGAGCAGCCCGGCGTTGAGGTCAACAGGGTGGCCCGAGGTGGTGGTCTCGATGCAGGTGAAGCCGTGGGGCACCTCCTCGCCCTGCGAGCGGATGATGACGGCCACGTCCGTGATGGGTTCGCTGGGGCGGGCCAGACGGTGCTGCTGGTTCTCCTCCTCCAGCGGCCGCGAGGTGTCCGTCAGTCCGGCTACCACGAAGTAGTCCACAAGCTGCGGGGGCTTCTCGTCCGACATGGCTCACGGCATCTGGAGGGGGGGACAGCGGGATGCGTGACACCCCAGCCCTGCCCCACAGCCCACCCGAACCCACCGTCCTGAGGGCCCCACAAGCTCCCCTGGGGCCCCGTGGAGCTGGGAAAGCTGCTTCACCCCAGAGGATGGCAGCGTGGGGTGCCCCATGGCCCAACTGGCAGCTGTGGGGCACGGTGGAGCTGAAGGGGGGGGCGAAAGCACCGGGGACGGGAAGGGAGGAGGCTTCTGGTCACGCCACAAGGCACGGGGCGATGGGGACCCTCACGGCTCGGGAGGGGCGGCAGCACCCCACCCCGAGCACAGTGGCTGGGGGGGGACAGCCCTTGGGCAGCGCCTCTGAGACAGGACCCCCACCCCAGCTCGGTGGCCCGCAGGTGGCCCCTCAGCCCTCCACGCACCCCCTCCCCACCCCCAAGTGCCCCCAGCTTGCCCAGGCGCCGCAGGAGGGGTCCGCGGAGGCCACCGGAGAGCTGCGCGGGGCGGGCTGGAAAGGGGAAGGAAGCAGGCGACGAGGCCCGAACGCCCACGTCACACCCCCTGCGGGCCGTCACCCCCCTTCCGCGGGGCACTGGGGCGCGATGCTGGCTCTGCCCCAGCCCGCACCGGGGTTCGGGGCGGGGACACAAACCAGTCCCAACCCCGAACACGGAGAACACGAGCAGGGACACAGCGGTGGGCTCCACCACCCCAGGAGGGCACCCCCTTAGCTGGGGGGGGGGGTCACACCCTGCCGCGGCCGTGCCAGCATCCCCCGTGCCGGCAGAATTAGGGCCGCGGCAGCGGCGGGAGCCTGTCCCCGTCCCCAAGCCGGGGACCCCGGGACCCCCCAGCCCCACGGGCGGCCACCCCGGTGTATTTTTAGCCCAGCGCCACGTGACGACGGCCAAGCCGCAGCCCCAGCTACCGATTTAGCTTCCCGCCACCCACCTCGGGCGAGGAGAAACAGGCAGGGGGGGTCCCCACAGCCGTGCCCCACTCCCCGTTCACCATCCCTCATGAATCCTCCCGGCCAGGCCCCGAAGTGGGGCACCCCACTGAGAGCCAGCAGAACACGGCGGGGTCCCGGATGACGGGTCCCCTGGCCCACCCTCATCCCCACGGACCCCACGGTGACCCCCAGCGTGGGCAGCCCCACGGAGGAGTCCCGTGGGAGGGGCAGGGCTTTGCCCCCAGCTGCAGCGAGAGCAGGAACCGGCCCCACCGTGCGGTTGTCAAAGGGGAAGCGGCGACTGCGGGGGGGGGGGGGAGCAGGACACCCCCCTCCCCGTCAGGCTATGGGGCGAGCCTGCCCCACGGCAGTGCCCCAAAGGCTGGGGAGCAGCGGGGGTCCCCAGGGAGGTCCCCACATCCCTAGCAGCCCCTGCCCCGTGGTGCCTGGAGACCCTGCCCCGCTGCGTGCCCTCTGCCCCACGGCTCCCTGCACCCCACGGGAGGTGTGGGGCTACAGCCCACCCCACAGACCACCCCATCGCAGGCTGCAAACCTTGGGGTGGAAGTAGGGGTGTCAGCAAACGTCAGCCTGGCCGCAAAGCCACCCCACAGCCGGCCCTGTGCACCCTACACACATGGCCGGCCCCACGGGCCCTATAGCCGGCCCTATAGACTGCACAACTCCCCTACACCCACCCCACAGACGGCCCTATACACCCCGTAGCCGGCCCTATACACCCCACAGCCAGCCCTATACACCCCACACTGGCCCTCTACACCCCATAGCCGGCCCTATATACCCTCTATCCGGCCCCATACACCCGACACTGGCCCTACAGACCCCAGAGCCGGCCCTATATACGCCGTAGCCGGCCCTATATACCCGACAGTCGGCCCTATACATCCCCCAGCCGGCCCTATACACCCCACAGCCCACAGGCCCCATAGCCGGCCCAGGCCCTGCCCCGGCCCCACAGGCCCTATGGCCGGCCCCAGAGCCCGCCAGCCCCGCGGCCCGGGGGTCCCCAGCAGCCCCCGGCCGCCCCCGCCGGTACCTGCGGGCCGGGCCGGGCCGGGCCGCGCCGCTGGGCTCCGCCAGGCCGCTACGGAGCGCCCGCCCGGCCCCGCCGCCGCCGACAGCGGCCCCTGGCGGCCCGGAGGACCCTCTGCACCCGCGGGGGGGGGCACCAGGACCCCCAGGGACACCTCAGCACCCTCAAAACGGTCAGGACCCCAAGAAGCTCCCAGGATCCCCCCAGCACCCCCAGAAGATGCCACCCCGCCCCGGCCACCCCCCCAGCACCCCTAGAAACAGTCAGGACCCCCCCAGGACGCCCCCCAGCACCCACCACCATCCCCCCAGGACACTTCCAGCACCCCCAGAAACGGTCAGAATCCCCCCCAGACCCATCAGGATGCCCCCAGCACCCCCAGAAGCTGCCAAGACCCCCCCAGCACCCCCCAAAGCTCCCAGGACACCCCCGCCAGCAAACCTAGCACCCCCCAAGTCCCCCTCCTAGCACCCCCAAGAACTTCAAAGAGCCCCCCCCCAAGCTCTCCGTCCCCACCCTACCCCCCACCCCAGCACCCCCAGGAACTGTGGGGACCCCACTGCACCCCCCCAGCACTAAGGGACTCCAGCCCAAAGGGCCTGACCGCCCCTCCCCGTGCCCCCCAAACCTGCCTCCAGCCTCACCCAGGGGGTCCATGTGTGTGTCCCCCCCAAAATCAGCCACACGCCGTCAGAGGGCATTTAATTAACATATAATATATTTTAAAAAATAATAATAATAATAAATCACTCTGGCTCCCTCCCGGGCGGGGGGGGGGGGAACGCGGGGGAACGTGGGTCCTGGGGCCCCAGGTCCCCCCGCCCGCGGACGGGGCCCCCCCGCGCTCCCCCGGGGCCGAGGCGGGGGTCGGGAGGGGGCAAAGTTACAAGTGCTTTCTACATGTCCGTGGGGTCCCCGGCGGCTGGGTAAGGTCTGGGGGGGCTGGGGTACATACGGGGTGCAGCTGGGGGTGGGGGGGGAGCGGGATTTCTCCTTAAACATGGTGATTAGCCAGAAAAAACAAAAATATAGAAGCAGCCCCCCCCACATCCCCCCCTCCTCCCCAGGGGTCTCTACCTACGGGGTTATGTACAGCTGCCCCCGGGGGGGCGGGAGCCCCCTCTCCGCCGGGGTTTGGGGGTGCCGTGGGGCCGGAGAGCGCCTGGCTCGCGTGTCCCCCCCCGCCTCCCTTTCCACCGGCTCCAGCGTCCCCCAGCCCCGTTTTTCTGGGGAGCCCCACCATTTTACCGGAAAAAAAGAATGAAAAAAGTAGAAGGGGGTGGGGTGGGTGGAGGGGAGGAAACTGAGGAGGGGTCCGGAGGTGGGGGACGGGGGTTCTCGGGGGGGTGGGGGTGCTGGCGGAGCCCCCGGCCCCTCACTGGAGGCGGTCGGTGCGGAAGGAGTCCTCCACGGCCGGGTCGGTGAGCAGCGCGTAGGGATCGCTCAGCATGTTCAGTCCGTCCAGGGTGAGGGGTTCGATTTTCAAATCCTCCTCCAGCCCCAAAGCCGTGGCGTCCACCTCGAAGCCGGGGACGCCAGCCAGCGCCGTCGCGATCTCCTTGGAGATGCCGGGGGGAGAATCCCCTGTGGGGAGAGGGGTGGAAATGGAGGGGGGGAGGGGTTCAGGGCTCAGCACCCCGCTACGCGACGTCCCGCTCGCCAACGGGGAGGGAGGGGGCTGCCGGCGTCCCCCCGCCCACCCACCTGTGAGGATGATGTTGGGGATGGGGCCGTGGCGGCTGCAGTTGCTCAGGTTTTGCCGGTTGAGGACGTGGGGGTCGTAGGCACCCTCGGTTGGGGGGTAGCTCAGGGTCCCCAATTCCTCAGGGAAACCGCCGCTGTTGCCGGTGGGGCTTTCCCCCATCCCAAACTGCTCGAACTGCGGGGAGAGGTGGGTTATGGGGACGAATATCCCCCCAATATCCCCCCCACAACGTCCCCATCCCGGGAGAACTCACGCTGCCCAAGCCGAAGTCGCTCAGGGGTTGTCCCAGCTGCTGCTGCTGCTGCTGCTGCAGGGAGGCGTTAGGCTGGTAGTGGGGGCCGTACGGGCGCTGCGCGGCCCCGCTCGGCGGTGCCGGCGGCGGCGGAGGCCGTGCCGGCGGGGCGGCGGCGGGCAGCGCCGGCTGCGGGGAGGACTGCACGGGTTGGTGCAGGGCTTTCTGGCTCGGTTGGGATTGCAGGAGCAAACCGGGCTGGTTGTAGGAGTACGGCGGGAGCCGCTGGTCGGCCGGCAGCTTGCTGGTGTCCAGGGGCACCCCCTGCGGAGAGAGTGGAAAAGAGGGGGGGTCAGCGTGCACCCGCCCCGGTGCCCGCCAGGATCTGGCCCCTCTGCTCAGCGCCCCCGTCTCCGCCAGCGCCCCCCCGGTGCATCCCCCGGCACCGGCAGTGGGTTGGGGAGACCACGGCGATCCAGGAAAACCCCGAATTTCAGCCCCGCCGGCAACACCCGGCACCGAAACCCTGCACCCAGCACCCACCGCGGGCCGGGCTCCCCCTTCCGGAGCGGGAAGCGGGGTGGGGGGAGCCCCGGGCTGGGACGTGCCGCGTCCCCCCTCCATCCCCGACCGCGCGGAGCTCCCTCCCGACGGAGAGGGGTCCGCGGGGTGGGATAGGGGAGCGAGGGGCTTCCCTGGCGTGCAGCTGAGATGAGGATGGAAACGAGACAAGTTGAGGGAGGAGGAGACGGAGGCGAAGCGCGCGGCGCGGGGCCGGCGCGGGCGATGGACCATGCATACCTGGGTGATGGAGGACAATGTGGGTGACATTGTTGGTGAGAACTGTTTGGGGTGCTGCCTTCTGGAGTCGCCACCCATTGGGAGGGTGAGGGGGCTGAGCGGGACCCGTCGGCGGGGCGAGGTGTTTATGGACGCCTGCACCATGGGGGCGTAGGAAGAGCCGCTCAAGCCGGAGGGCAGGCTGGGGTTGCTGGGGGAAGATTGCATGGGCTGGCTGCGGGGGGACGTGGGGAGGGAGGGATTGCTGAGCGAGGAGGAGAGGGAGGAAGGCAGGGACTGGTTGGAGAGCGAGGAAGGGATGGAGGAACTGCTCTGGGACGACTGGAGCGAGGGGTTGCTGAGGGAGGACTGGAGCGAGGGGCTTCGCAGGGAGGCCTGGAGGTTGGGATTGCTAAGCGAGGACTGCAGGGACGGGTTACTCAGGGAGCTCTGCATAGGTGAGGTAAGTCCTGTGGGGACAAAAAAGAAGAGACACCACTGTTACCCACGGAATCGCCCCGCGTCCCAGGCTCTCCTCCCCGGGCCGGGCTGGGCTGGGGCTCCCCGTCTGCCCTGGGTGGGATGGAAGGTGACGGAGGCGACCAAAACGATGGAGACAGAGACAAGAAACACACACACGCACCCCGGGACCGGGACCGGTGGCGGCACAGGATGCTCCGGCTCGGCAAGCAGAGGGTGCCGGGGCAGGAGCGGGGTGGGCGGCGGGCTCCCCGCCGGGGCCGCCACCCCACACCCCCGCAGGACCCCCCCCCCCCGATGCCATCAGACCCCGCAGCTCTCCCCACCCCGCTCCCAGGCTGCGGCATCTCCATCCCAGGCTGGGATGGCCCGGAGATGCTGACTTCTGCCACAGCGAGCACCGGGATGCCGGCCCAGGGGGGTTCCCGTCTCCCCCAGCCCCACCAAGCACCCGCTGCAGGCAGCTCCCCGCCACAGGGGACCCTCTCTCAGCTCCCCGCGGCTGGCGCGGCCACCCCGGGACGTCGGCTCCGGCGTCTCCCTGCCCGCCAGCAGCAGGACGGGGCCAGCCCTCACCTGGCGAGTCGTAGCCCGTCCCCAGTCCCATGCTGCCGCTGATGCCCAGGTGCGTCATGGTGTTGGCCAGGTTGCTGGTGCTGTTGCCCCCGCTCAGGCTGGGGTAGGCGGTCTCGTCCGGGTCGAGAGGGGTGGGCAGCGGGGAGGGGAAGTGCAGGTTGGTGAGGTCAGGGAGGGAACCGCCCGTGTTGAGGGCCGAGGGGATGAGGGGGACGTTGGCAGGCTGATCCGGGGATGGAAATATGCTGGGGGAAAGGGAGAGACACGCTCAGCGCGGGAATGCCACTGCCTCCCCAGCCCCTTTTCCACAGCCGCCCGTGGGCTCGGGCCGCCCAGCCCAGGACTTACTGGATCCCAGGGACCTCGCAGGAGCGCGGACGGGCCGAGGACGACGAGAGCTGTGAAATCAAAGAGGAGATGTGAACCGAGGCCAGGATGCTTAACCTGCGCTCAACCCAACGCTGGGCCGGCCATGGTTTGAGGGCAGGAAGGAGGCAGAGCCACCCTGGTGTCGCAATGCCCCGCGGGCAGGAAGCGGGCACCTTGGGGAAGGGGGCAAAGGGGTGACTTCCTCACGGTCCTTCCTCTGCACCCACCTTTTTGGTGTCCCAGGGCTTCAGCGAATGCTTGTTGTCGTCGAAGGTCTCTTCAATGGGAGGCACTTGGAAAAGAAACACTGGCGAGGAGGGGAGCAGAGAGTCAGGGCAGGGAGAGCGGCACAGCCCACCCGCATCCACCCCGGGGGCACTGAGCCGTCACGAGCGGGGCGTTACAGACCCACCCGCCACAGAGGGGTCCCCAACCACCGGCCCCCCGCATCCCACCCGCTTCCCCAACTCTTTGCATTCTGCAAGGGGGGGACACAGGGGTCCGCGCCCGCTGCTCACCTTTACTGTCTGCGTCCCCGTCCAGAAAACCTGCAAGAGAGCGGGTGACGGCTAGTGGCTGCACATGGGGGTGCAGCAGACATCGGCCACCACCGCGGAGCAGAGGCTGGAAGCGGGGGGGGCTGCTGCATGACCCCACAGTCCCCCCCCAGAGTCCTCGAGGGGCGGGAGGGTCCCGGGGGTCCCGAGGCAGGTGGGTGGAGATGGGGAGCGGCAGGGTCCCGCTGGAGAAAGCGGGGTGCGGAGGGAGGGAAGGGACACTCACCGCTCCGGCGGCCGGGCGGCGGGGCGCCCTGCGAGGGGCCCAGGTACGCGTCCTGGGGGTTGGGGTTCATCACGCTCGTGTGAAGCGCTGAATCGGAATTTGTTCTAATTGGAAAAGGAAAGGTGATCGTTAGATGGACCCGGGCTCTGCCCTCGCCCCCCCCCCCACCCCCCGTTTACAGCCCTGCTGCCATGACAGCCCCCCACGGTCAGCCCCGGGACGGTGGGCAAGAGCTGGGCCGGGGCAGCAGGCAAAAAAGGGGGAGGAAGAACACGGAAGGTTTCACTGGAGCGACAACCATCTCCTCCAAAGCCCTCCATGTCCAATGCCCACCATGCCAAGGGCAAGCCCTGGAGGCAGATGCCAAGGGGGTCTGTGGGGAACCCGTCCCCTTCTGCCAGCCCTGGCCTCCCCTCCCCGCGTGATGCTCTAGCGGGATCCCTCGCCCTGTGCTTCCAGACACGCTGGGGTTTGCTCCGGCCCCATCTCCTCCGAGGGATGGCTCTGCCACCACAGCGAGGACCCCAGAGGCCTCACGGGGCAAGATGGGCTCCCCCGGGGACCCTTTGTTCTCCCCAGGGGCCCTGGAGGGGCTAGGTGCAGCAGACCCGGGGATATTACACCCGTTGTGTCCCCAATTAGTTGGTCTGAAGCGGATGAGCGCGGGGAGGGGCTGGGAAAAGGCCGCTCGAGCTAATGACGCGTCCTGGGACCGCACAAGGGGGATATTGTTCAGCTGCGGCGCAGCTGGGAGGCAGGAAGCTCCCCCCCGCCGCCCATGGGACGCAGGCCCCTCCTGCACGGGGCCCGAACGGGGAGTGACGGGCACCCGCCCGCAGCACGGCCAGGGCCCCGCCGCTGGCACCCAGCCCCAGGAGGTGCCGGCACCGCTCCCGGCACGGCCCAAGGGAGACAGAGCGGGGACCACTGTGAGCAGCATCGCCGATGCGCCAGTGCCGAGCCCTGGCTCGCCCTACTTAGACCCTGCTGTGTCCCAGCCCGGGGAAGGGGACAACCCCAAATCCATCCCTGCTCCTGGGGGGCAAAGCCACGTCTCTCTGGGGCTGGCAGGGGCAGCTTGTCCCTGTGCCCGAGCCCAGCCACTGGCTCAAACCCCACGGGGAACCCTTGCTGTGCCCCCCAGAGGTGGCCCGATCCTCTGGGGCTGTGCCAGCTCCTGCTCCTTGTGCCGTGCTGGGGTGAAACCGAGCAGCGGCAGCAGCGGGCAGAGCCAGGTCCTTGCCCCAGGGAGCCAGCACCGAGCCAGAGCAGCCCTGGAGGACACCCTGCCCTGCATCTCGGAGCCCTGTGCCCCCAAAAGCAGCTCCTCGGGGAGCTCGGAGTGACTGCGGGAACACACAGCCCACAGGGGCAGGAGGGCTGCACCAAGCCCAGTGTGCCCAGGATCACCTCCTCCTGAGGACCCCAGGGCCACCTCCACCCAAGAAGTGCCCCTGTTCAGTGGCCAGGGCAGCCTGGAGACCCTTCCCCTTCTCCTGAGGGACTGGAGTTGGTACAACCAGGGCCATGCCCTCCCTGGGGGTCCTGGGGAAGGGCTGGAGCCCAGTTTAGAGACAGGGAGAGAGAGAAAATGGAATCAAAAATCATTCACCTGTTGAGAGCCGACGGCAGCCTAAACAAATGTCCTTTCTCCATGGGAAAGTTACCCCAGGGCATGGTCCTTTGTAAGGAGAAACAGCAGGGTTACTTGGGGGGCAAGGGAGGGGGCACAGGGCGGCACTGTCCCACAGGAGAGTGGGTTAGGAGCGGGGAGGCCAAGGGCAGGAGGAGGAGGCAGACAGCTCGCTGCCTTGCGTGGACAAGCCAGGGTATCTCTGCGGCCCTGGGGGAAACACCTCGGCACCGGGTCGGGGCTGATCCGTGACATCCTCACCCTATTTTCCCTGCCTTAGCCCTCTGCCCCGCAGCCCAGGCACCGCGGTGATGGGCAGCTTGGCCTTGGCAACCCAAAACACGGCCACTGACCCAGCCCGTGCAGACCAACAGCCAAGATTGTTTCAGTCTTGAGGTTCCTATGAAGGCACCCATTTGGAAGATGGATGAAAATCCCCCCCGAGCCTGGAACAAGGAATCTGCAGCGGGATTTGCAGAGACATGCTCCTGAGGATGGCTCCCCAGAGCCCGAGGTCCTGCGATGAGGGCTCGCTGCGGCGAGGTTTTGACACAACCTCTTCTTTCAGGGTGAAAAAAGCCAAGGCTTTGCCCCAGGAGGTCAGGGAGGACAGCAGAGAGAGCACCCGACGGCTGAGCTCAGACACGGCGGGACGGGGAAAGATGTGCTGGGATACAAGGCCGTGGCCCTCGCACTCTGGACTGACCGACGCCGAGGCTCATCACGGGGGACAAAGTGCAAGATGCAACATGAACCTCCAGCAGAGGCCTGGCATCGCCCAGCACAACCCGGGGCTGCCACCTGCCGCTGCTTGTGTCCCCACTGGGCCAAGGAGAAGGGGCACGCACGGCCCCTCAGGCTCCCGGCGCACCGAGACGGCTGCCGAGCCGCGCCAGGCACCGCGGCACAGACACAGCAGAAGCATCGGGAGCGAGTCGCCCTGGGAGGACGGGCCTTGGGCTGGAGGAGAGCACAGTGCGTCAGAGCAAGGGCAGCCTTGAAAATAAAGCCCAGGAGCCTCAAGTGACCTCTAAAAGGGCTGAGCTGCACTGAGCTGAGCCTAAACAGCTCCTGCACAGAGCTGCAGCTCACTGGGACCTCCGTGGGATGGAGCCGATGCTCGGGGCGCGCTCGGGCTTGGCCCGCCAGCCCCATCCTCGCCTGCACCCGGGGCCAAGAGCCAGTGATTCACCTCAGCAGGATCCCTCTTCCCACTGCCACAGTGGGTGGATGCCACCCCACGTGCCAGAGCTGGCTCTTTTGGGCACAATGAAATCATTTCTCCTTAAAAATCCCCACTCTGCGGGACGGTGTGGGCAGCACCCGAAATCAGAAAGAGGGGGGAAACCTCCCAGCCCCATTCCCAGCATCTCAGCATTTCTCTCTGCCCCCCCAGGTCCAGTTTCTGCCCCGCAGAGTGGTAAGGGAAGCTGCGTAAATCCTCCCAGGAGGGCCGCCCGTTGCGAGGGACTCTTCCACGCTGGGCTTTTGCCAGCCTGCCTGTTTCCAAACCTCCGGGTGCTCTTTAACACAGAGCAAGCCCTGGGCTCCAGCGACCCCGCAGACACGGGGAGGCAGCAGGCTGGAAACGGGCACCCGGAAAACAAGTGCCGGGAACCAAGAAACCACGGGGTCTTTACCTCCTCCAGCTGGGCTCAGGCGGAGGCGACAGGTAGGTCGGTCCATAGGGAGAGCTGTCGATGTGAGAGGCATGTTAAGGACCAAACAGAGAGCGAGGGGCTGAGCAGCCAGCATGCAGGCACCCCGTGCAAGCCTGCAGACAGCCCAGGGCAGCACGTGTGACGAACGCTCAGTAATCCCAAAAACCATAGAATTATTGAGGTTGGAAAAGACCTCTCGGATCATCAGGTCCAACCGCCAACTCAACACCGCCATGTCCCCTAAACCATGCCCCAAAGTGCCACATCTACATGGTTTTTGAAACCCCCCAGGGACGGTGACTCCCCCACCTCTCTGGGCAGCCTCTGCCAGGGCCTGACCGCTCTGGCAGGGAAGGCATTTTCCCTCATCTCCAACCTAAACCTCCCCTGGCGCAGCTTGAGGCCGTTTCCTCTCGTCCTGTCACTGGTGACTTGGGAGCAGAGACCAACCCCCCCTCACTCCAGCCCCTCTCAGGCAGCTGCAGAGAGCGAGAAGGGCTCCCCTCAGCCCCCTCTTCTCAAGGCTAAACCCCCCCAGCTCCCCCAGCCACCCCCCAGCACACTTGTGCTCCAGACCCTGCCCCAGCCCCGCTGCCCTTCTCTGGACACGCTCCAGCCCCTCCAGGGCCTTCTTGTCCCGAGGGGCCCAAACCTGAGCCCAGCATTCGAGGTGGGGCCTCACCAGTGCCGAAAAGACAAGCACATGCGGCAACAGGATCGGGGCAGGAGCCCCAGCGGTGGGAGGAAAGGCTGCCTGCCCCCACCGACGGGGCAGGAGGGAACAGGATAAAGGATATCTGTCGGACGTACCGGCGAAGGGGGGACATCATCCGGCGCGGGTCCCGCTGCACTCGCTCCACCAGGCCGTGGTGCCGGGTGCTGCGCGTGGAGTCCAGCGGCGATTGCAAAGGGCCCTGCAGGGAGGAGACACCGGGGTGAGCCCACCGTGTATCTGCGAGGGAAGGGGGTCTCGGGATCGGCCCTCCTCAACTGCCCCGTCGCTGGCAGCGCTGCCACGGCGATGGAGCTGGGGCCAGGCACGGTAGTTAGAGAACATCCCCTCGTCCCAGTCTGTCCCCAGCAGCAGCCCATGCCAGAGCTCTTCGTCCTCTCCCTTGATGCCCAAACTGAGTCCTTATGCAGCCCCTGATCCTCCAAGACACCAAGGGCGGCTGCCGCTGTGCCACGGGGGGCAGCTCCACCCAGATCCCCACCCTGGGCAGCCCCTGGCTGGCAGAGCGGGCGCTGCTTACCTGGAAATCGGAGACGCCGCTGCCGATCTGGTTGACGTTGGGCAGGGAGCCGCTGTAGTAGGGTCCCCGGCTCTGCCTCAGCTTCTGTGCCTGCATCTGGGCCAGGGGAGGGGAGGCAGGTCAGGGGGAGGCAGCAGGAACCCCGGCGTGCTGGGGCTCCTCTGAACTGCCGCGTTACATCCCCATCCCAACGGGTCATCCGCACGCTCTCCCTCCTCCAGTCCGGCCCCACGCTTGCCCCACGCACAGTATCAAGCCCCTGGGGTGTCCCACAGGAGGAGGTGGCCCCCGACAGAGGCTCATCCAGCCTGGTTGGCATCAGGAACCATGCAGAAGTGGGCCAGGAGGGCTCGAGGTGTCTGATACCTCTCTTTTTCAAAGCCACCAAGCGCGGAGGAGGCCCTACAAGGGACTTTCCTCCCTCTGTGGGTGCTCCAGTGCAGGAAGGATGCTGAGCCCCCGCTGGGTTTAGCAGCTGAGAGTGGGCAAAGCCACATCTCTCACACAGGCTGCTGCACCCACGTCCCCGGAGCAGTGGCTGAGGCCAGCCTGGCTCCCCCTGCAACAGCTGAAGCCCCTGTGCCCCCCCGAGAGGGCTCTGGGCTCCCTGGGCACCCAGCGGTCAGTGGGTCAGCCTGTCCCCTTCAATCCAGAGGTGCTGGGTTTTGCAGCAGGCACCTTGTCCACAATAAAGACAGTGCTGGGACTGTCAGCAATGCGAGTGGCGCAGCCCAAAAACCGGGGGAGATCCCAGTCTGCAACCGGGGTTCCGGCAGGGTGAGCAGGAAGGGCTGCCTGCTCAGCCATGGCACGGCAGCCCGTCGGCTCCTGGCGCTGCTCAAGGCTGAGGGAAGGAGCCACAGCAAACCGCAGACGAGAGATAACCAGGCCTGGGCACCCGCCCCCAGCGCTCAGGGGCAGAAGAAAACCCCACGGCAGATGGGAGCTGGGGTCCTGGGGCAGCACCAGCACCAAACCAGCCCTGAAAGCCCCCACCTGTCCCAGCCCCGCAGGCAGAAGCCTGCTCATGGTCGCCCCGGGCACAGGCTTGACCCGCCAAGAGCAGCACAGACTTCCTCATCCCGACAGCAGCAGGAAGGCGCTCTGCTGCCCGCATCCCGGGAAAGGGCACGGCCCCGTCATCCCCTCTGGCACAAGAGGATGTCCCACTCCTCCGCTCCAGCATCCCACCGGGGAAGGAGGCTTTTCCCCCATCCCAATCCACAGTGCCAAGGTCAAGCACACATGAATCCACCTTCCCTTTGGACGCAGGGTGGTCCCTGAGCAGCCCCATGCACCAGCGCGTGTCGGATGTGGACAAACCCCGGGGAAAGAGGAGATGAAGCGCAAAAAGCAGCTTGGAAACAGGCTGCAGCCAGGAAACCTGCAGCGGCAAATTCCCAAGCTTAAGACCAGCAAAATCCAGATCCAGGGGAAGAAAAACAAAAAAAAAAGAAAAACAACCAAAAAAATGGGAGATTTAGTCAACAGCTGGCTGTGCTGGCACTGCAGGATTAGTGCGGGGAGTTGCGCTGGGGCTTAAGGTCTTGGGATCCTGCTCTGTTCTCCAAGCCAGGGTCCCTGCGGGAGCCGGCAGAGCCAGACGAGGCTGAAATCAGGCAGCAGCTCACAAGTGGCCAGAAAAGACTCCAGGAAACACAAAGCAAAGCTTGAGGAGCTGCTAGATCCTGGCGGCAGGAGCGGGGCTCCCCAGAGCTGGGCTGCAGCCCCCCAGGCTGTGCTGACTGGGGGCAGAAGCCTCTCCCCCGGCAAGAAGCCATGAAACAGAGGCGCCCGTGTGGGGCACAAGCTGTCAGTGCGACGGCTGCTGCCAGCTCCTTGCCTGCAGCCCCGTGGGTAACAACAGGGGGACCCACGGGGCCAGAACCCCCATTGGGACCAACTCCTCGCCCAGGCCATGCTGCTCTGTGCCTCCCCAGGGCTGCCGGTCCCCACGTGCAGGGAACAAACTCCCGGAGAAAGCGTCCCGGGGCAGGGATTAGTGGGGAGGACAGTCCTGCTGCCTCTCTCCCCGGCTTTGCTGCACATTAACCAGCTGTTTACTGTGCAAACACGGTGCGGGAGGCTCCAGCCCACTTCCAAACTCACCGGCGATGAGCAGGTCGCGGCTCCCGCCTGTCATCCCGGCAAGAGAGGGAAAAAAACCTCCTCCAGAGAGCGGGTGTCCCCGCTCAGGAGCCCTGCCTGCCAGGGATGGGGCTGCTCTCAGCTCGGCACAGAGAGCCGCACATCGCTCCCTAGGGGTTGGCAGCACCGTGTCCCTGTCACCCTCCTGGCGACACCCTCTGCTCTGGGGATGTCAGGCCACTGCTGCCTCACCAGACCTGGGGTGCCAGCAGGGTTCTCTGACCAAAACACCCCCTTTTTTTAAAGGTCTGATGGATTTTGCTCCCCATTCTGCCAACCCCAAGTGCAGGGTGACACACAAGCCTCCTGTGTCACCTGGAAAAGCCTCTCCGTGCCTCCAGCTCTCTCAGCTCCACACTCCTCTCCCTCGCTCCTCCATGCCGTATCTCTGCCGGGAAGGACAGCGCTGGCTGCCAGACCCTGCAGCTGCCGGCACAGCGACCCACTGCACTGCAGAGCCCCGTCACAACCCATCTCTCCGGGAGGTGAAATCAGGCCAAACCCTGACCGTGGCAAACAGCCGCGCAATCCCCACCGACTCCTCAGGGCCGGCGCAGAGCGAAATGCAAACCGGAGCCGATCATCTCCTCTCGACGGCTTCCCTTGCTGGGGAAACTGCAGTCCTGGAGACACACCGCAGCGTTCCCGGTCTCCCCGCTCCACCACTAGCCCCCAGCACCCCGGAGCAGCCCTCCTGCCATCAAGGTCCCGCTGAGAAATCCTCGGGGGGGGACGACTCCCCCAGAAGCTGCCGAGCAGGGTGGTTTTGCCAGCTCAGATCCGACGCACTCATCCGCACTCCCAACTCTGCGTTTTCTCAGGCTCCAGCTGAGCTAAATTTAAGCATCTCCAGGGATGAAGCATCCGCCGCTTCCCGCGGGAGCCGGCTGCATTGGCGGGACGGAGCAACCCAACCCTCCTGAGGGTCCCCAGTGCTCAGGGATGGACGCCCCGAGTCCCAGGGCCGGCGGAGGATCATCCGGTAGAGGCAACGCAGGGCTGTGCCGTGGTGGGAGCCTGTCCCGGAGCTGCAGGCATGGGGGATCCGCTCCTCACCCCCACAGCAAGACCCCCTGTATAACCCTCAGGTGCCACAGCTGGCAAGTCGTTTTATCCACCCGGTGCCCGGGACACGAGCTCAGAAGCGGAGGAGGCGCAGGGTGTGCACCGGGACCCACGCACGGTGGCCACGGGCCGGAGCGAGCCACGTGCGAACCCTTACCGAGAAACCCACCGCCAAAAAAAACCCCCAAAACACATCAAAATAAATCCAGGGGAAGGAGAGCAGGGTGCAGGTGGGCACCCACGGAAGGAGCATTTCTCTTGGTGGGGGGCCCTTCCCGGACCATCCACACCCCCCAGCACCCGAAATGCAGACCCACCCCGGCCGGGGGGGGGTGCCCCATCCTGTCCTACCTCCTCTACACCCCCAAAACGCCCCCCCAGCCCCTCTCGGCACCCACTGATGCTGCCCACACACACACACCTCCTGAGCCCCCCCATCCCACCCTGCACTCCCAGCAGAGCCCCCAGCGCCCCGCTAACCCACAAACCCCCTCTCCCCCCGAACCCCGCCCGCTCCCGTCCAGCCCCCCTCCCTCTCTCATAGCTACGCCCCTCCCAGGCCTTCCTCATCCCCCGGCCCACTCACAGCCCCCAGGTTCCCCCCAGCCCCTCACGAACCCCGCGGCCCCTCGCAACCCCCGGCCCCTCACACAGCCCCCAGCCCCTCACACAGCCCCCGGTCGTCCCCCCCAACCTCGGGCCCGTCGCGCATCCGGCAAGGCGGGGGGGGGGAGGCCGCGGCGGCGCCGCTCACCCGGGTGGAGAAGATCTCCATCATCACCTCCTCGAAGGCCGCCGTCTCCTCCGCCTGCCGCTGCTTTTGCAACGCGATCTTCTCGCTGAACTTCCTCGGGTTAGAAGCACCGGTACCCGTTGAAGAACCCGCACCGGGGCCGGGCCCGGCCCCCGCTCCCGCCGCCGCCATCTTCCCTGCTCGGGCCGCTCCGGCCGCCGCCGCCGCCGCCGCCGCGCGGGGCACGCTGGGAGAGGGAGTCCGCGGGCCTGGGGCCGCCGCTGGGCCGCCGGCGGCAGGCGGACTACAACTCCCAGAATTCCCCGCAGCGCGCCCGCAGAGGCCGCCGGGAAATCGAGTCCCCCGCCTTCCACCTCCCCACACTGAGGGGCGCCGAGGGCGGGCCCGACTACAACTCCCGGCGTGCACCGCGCGGCCTCCGCCCTCCCCCGGGGCGGGGCGGGGCGGGGCGGGGGGGCGGGTACAGCAGAGTCGTACCCCCCCACCCCAACGGCGCAGACCCCCCCCCACCCCCCCCAAAAAAAAAACCTGGAGGGGTCCGCACCCCCCCCAGCCCATATAGACCTGGGGCCGGGTAGGGGGGAACTAGGGACGCCCTTGAGGATTGTGACACACCCCCCCTCCAAAATTGCAGCCCCCCCCCCCCCCCGCCCCGCCCCCAGTCCCAGCCACAGGCAGCACCATCGTGTCCAGTCCTTTATTTACTTCATCCATCCAACCCCATTTCTGGTCTGGGGGTGGGGTGGGCTGGGGCTGCACATCCCAGGGCAACACCACCCCCCCCCCGCGCTAAGGGCACTTGTGGTGGTGGTGATGGGAGGGTGGTGGTGGGAGACACACACCTTCCCCACCCTGGGGGTCCCACGGGTGGGGGGGGGGGAGGTCAGCACCATCCACCTATGCAGGTGGGGAAACTGGGGCACAGGGACTGCCCTGGACAGGGGGCCCCCGCGGGCAGACCCCCCCCTCCAGGGTGTGTGGGGGCCGGGGAGAGTCTCCTGAGTGACGCTTTGGCACTTGCACAGAGGGGAACCTCCTTCCTGGGGGTCCCACGTGGGGAGGGGACGCCTCAGATCTTGATGAAGAGGATGGCAGTGACAAGGGCAAAGCCGGCGAGGAGCAGGATGACTTTGGGGACGCGATGCTGGGGGACGCCAAGTTCCTGGGGTAAAATCTCCAGGAAAGTGATGTAGAGGAAGGTCCCAGCCGCCAACCCCTCCAGCACCCCCCGGCACAGCCGCTGCCGCGGCCCTGCGCCCGCCGCCACCGCCGTCCCCAACCCGACGCCCAAGGGCGACATCATGGCGAAGAGCACCAAGCAGGCGGCCACCGCCGGCGCGCGCAGGCGACCCCGCAGCAGCTTCAGCGCCAGGCTGAAGGCCACCGCGCATTTATGCAGCAGCAGGGCCAGGCAGACGCGCAGCACGGCCCCCTCGGCCTCCTGCAACCCCAACGCCAGCCCTTCCAGCACGGAGTGAAGCGCCAACGCCAGCACCAACAATCCGGCGCGAACAGCACCGCGGGCACTGGGAACGGGGGGCTGCGGCGAAGGGGTTTGGATGGAGCCGGTGGGAAGGAGGGCTCGCGTTTCCTCCGGGATGGACGACGGCTCCCGCTGCGCCAACGCGACCTGCTCCAGCACCAGCACCAGGAAGAAGCCCATGGCCAGGATGAATTCTGCCAAGGGGAACTGCAGCTGCGAGGGGAGGGGGAAAACGGGGCTCAGGGCCTGCCTGTGCCCAGCCCTGCCTGCGCCGCCGGCCCCGGGGAAGGAAGCTGGAGGCGGTGGCTGCCGGGAAGCTGTGGGCAGGAGGATCTTTCCATGAGTCACAGCAGCGGGACACGAGGGCCTCCTGGCTGGCCCGGCCCCGCCGTCCCCTCCCGGCTGCTCCGCTGCCACCAGCCCAGCCCTGCCAGCTCCCTCCCTGCTGTCCCATCCCCGCTCGCGCCGTCCCAGTTGCCCCCATTGCTGCTGTCCCCATGCCACTGTCCCATCCCCACCGCCCCCATTCCTGATGTCCTGTCTCTGCCATTCCTGTCCCCATTCCTGATGTCCCACCACCACCGTCGCCTCCCCACCACCCTGTCCCTGCTGTTCCCCTCCCTGCTGTCCCTGTCGCCATTCCTGATGTCCCCCACCACCATCCCATCCCCACAGTCCCTGTCACCTCCATTCCTGCTGTCCCCCCTGCACTGTCCCCCTCCCCACCGTCCCCCTCCCTCTTGTCCTATCCTCACCATCTTGTCCCAACTGTCCCCCTCCCCTCCATCCCATCCTCTCATCCCCCTCTTTTCCATCCCACCCCCGCTGTCCCCCTCCCCACTGTCCTGTCCCCACTGTCCCCTCCCCACCCTCATCCTCCCCACAGCCCCATTCCTCCCACCTCTTCCCTGCTCTCCCCGTCCCCCTCCCCACCACCCAATCTCCACCACCCCCTCACCACTGTCCCCACCAGCTGTCCCCTCCCTTCTGCCCCCCTCCCAAGCTGTCCTCTCCATTCTGTCCCCCCCCCAGCCATCCCCTCCCCTCTATCCCAGCACAGCGGACGCCTCCACACCCAGCCAGAGCTTCTGACCCTCATCCCCAGGGACAAGGACACCAGGAACCCGCCGGGGCAGAGCCAGGGTCCCCGGGGGGGGTCCCGGGGGCTCACCGTGATGCGCAGCCCCTCCAGCGCCGCGCTGATGCTGGCCAGGTAGTCGGGCAGGAGGTCGAGCAGGCAGGTGGCCAGGAAGACACCGCCGGCAAAGCAGCTCACCAGGCTGAGCACCGGGCTGCGGGCGTCTGCAGAGCGGGGGGGGCTGAGACCCCCACCACAGCCCTGTACCCCAGGACCCACTGAGCCTTTTGGGGTCAGCCCTGCTCCGGGTGACAGCCCTGTCCCCAAGCTCATCCTGGGACCCCTGGGATGCCCCCCAGGCTCCCCAGGACCCCCAAACTCCTGAGACATCCCCTTTCCAGTCTCCCTGGGATACCTTGGACCCCTGAGACCCCTGGACACCCCCCTCAGGCTCCCTGGGAATCTTGGACCCCCCCAGACACTCCAGGACCCCCACCAGACTGCCCAGACTCCCACCCCTGGACTCACCAGGACCCCTGAAACCCCCAGACCCACCCCCCATACTCCCTGTGACACCTCAGACCCCCCCAGACTCCCTGTGACCCCCTTGACACCTCAGACTCACACACACACCCCCCCCCAGACTCCCTGGGATACCTTGGATTCGCCCCCCAAGACACTCCAGGGCCCCCACCAGATTCCCCAGGACACCCCCCCGGACTCCTTGGGACCCCCCGGACACACCCAGGCTCCCCCCTCAAATTCCCCAGGACCCTCCCAGACCCCTGGGACCCTTCCTGAGCCCTCCGGGATCCCCCAGACCCTCCGAGACCCCCCGGGATCTCCCAAACCCCTGAGACCCCTGAACTCCCCGGGCCCCCCCGGCCCCCCCGGCCGTACCGGCGGAGCCGGGGGGCTGCCGAAAGCAGCAGAGGGGGGCGAGGCCGCAGGCGAGGGGCAGCAGGAGCAGCAGCACCAACGAGCCCAGCTTCGCCTCCAGCCCGGGCGGGGGACGCGGCGCCGTCCCGGGGCTCCAGGCCAGCTCCTCCGTCCCGGTGCCGGTTCCCTCCGCCATCCCGCCCGGCCTCCGGTGCGGGAATTTAACGTCTATCGAGGGGGGAATCACCGACCCGCCGCCACCTCCTCGACGGTAATTCGCATCCCCGGAACGATCCGGAGCTACGACGGGACGGAACGGGACGGTCAGAGCGATCGGTGCCGCCTCCCGTCCCCGGTGACTCACAAATCCCTCCCGTCGGGACCGAGCCCTGTCCCATCCCGGGAGCCCTCGGTGCCCGGAGAACGGCGGTGGGTTAGGGAAAGGAGCTCCGGGAGTCCGGGGAAGCGCTCCGGTAACGGCGGAGGGGGTTGGACGACCGGCACCGGGACCGGGGACCGGGACCCGGTCCCGGATCGCGGTCCAAGGTCCCCGATCCCCGATCCAAGGTGCCGGTCCCGGTCCCGGCGCCCCCCCCCCGCACTCACCGCTCGGCCTCGGCGTTCCAAAGAGGCGGAGCCGACACGGCGCGTCTCAGCCAATAGCGACTCGAAATCGCCCCTCCGGTCCCGCTGAGTGACGCGCGTCGCAACCAATAGAAAACGAGAGAAGCGGGAACGCGCGGCGGTAGCGATTTCCTACGCGTCTCCGGTTTTACCGGATCGGTCCCGTTAACGGGAGGGCACCGACACGGGTCTGGAGCCACCCTTGGCCGGTAGCGAAACGATTCCCGGCACCGGGACCCGTTCCCCTGCGGAACCGCTCGCTGCTGCTTCCCGGTGCCTCCGGGACGCGGTACGGGACCGGTAGCCCTCCGTACCCACTCCCCCCCTCCATTCCCTCCGGTGCTCCCGGTAGAGTCGGAGGGAGGCCCCCAGGCCACGCCGTGGGCGGAGAAACGGTCCCTTCTATCGGTGTAAAGCTCCGGGGGTGGGACTTGGCTGGGTTTGTCCAGGAAACCGGAGATCCTGGTGCACAGCCCCGGGACCGGGCGGAGGCGGCTGCGGAACCGGGGATCCGAGGTGGGGGTCGGGGACCACCGAGGAGCACGAGGTGGGGAGTCCCCATCCCCGCTGCGTCCCGGTACGGAGCTGGTGGGGTGTCCCACCACCCGTCACCAGGAGCAACACCCACGACACCCATCCCGGGAGGGTCCCCAGGCACCCACCGATGGTCCCCGCCCGCCCTTCGACCCAGGCGATGGAGCCAGAGCTCCCGGACCCTCTCCTGGAGCCACCGGACAGGCTCTTCCCAGGCAGCGTCATCCCCGATCCCCCATTCTCTGGCTCGGTCCCGTCTCCCAGCAGCTTCGAGCCAGCCTTCGAGGGCTGGACGCTCCCCGAGAACGGCGTGAGTTGGTGTCAAAGGGGGAGCAGGGCAGGGAGGAGCCCCCCCCCCCCGAGGGACACCAGGGTTCAGGGGGATGCCATGGGGGCCTTTGGGGTCCCCATCCTCCCCTCGCACATCCCCTGCCACCGTCTCTCCGGCCGCAGGGGAGCAAAGCCGAGGAGCTGCTGCGGTTGACGGTGAACCCCAACGACGTCTGCGGCCTGGGCCTTGCCCCCGCCCCCCCGGACGCTACCCCAGAGTGCCCCCAGCCTGATGGGCCCCCCGCTGCCACGCTTTACGAGGTGGTCTGCGACCTCAGCACCCCCCTACACGGCAGCGTTGTCTCCATCCAGCTGGGTCCGTGGGGTTCAACCCCCAGCCTGGGGGCTGCATCCTGCCAGCGGGGTGCAGGGTGGGGAGCAGAGCGGCTCCCCGGGTTAGGGCAGGCAGGAGCAGGCAGGGCATGGCCACCTCTTCCCCTTACAGACGACTGGCTCTGCCCCACGCTGCTCCCCAGCTCCTGCATCATCAATGAACTGCCTGCCAGCCCCCTGCCTGCTCTGCTGCCTGCTGCCCTGCCGGCGCCCAGCACCACGGTGAGTCCCCGCAGCCCCCCGCTGTGTCCCCCCGACCCCCAGCCTGTCCCCACACACGTCCCATCTCTCCGCAGCTTTCCCTGACAGAGGAGGAGAAGCGGCTGTTGGCGCAGGAGGGGGTGACGCTGCCCGGCACCCTGCCCCTCACTCAGGTGCGCGGGAGGTGGGTGGGTGACAGTGGGCAGCATGGGGCAAGGGTCACCCCTCCACTCACCCCTCTGCACCCCCAGGCTGAGGAGTGGATCCTAAAGAAGGTGAGAAGAAAGATCCGGAACAAGCAGTCAGCCCAGGACAGCCGGCGGAGGAAGAAGGAATACCTGGACGGGCTGGAGAGCAGGTGGGTGATGGTGGCACTGAGAGCCGGCACGTCCCCGGCATCCCGGTGGGTCCCCGGCCACGCATCCCCTCACCCGTCTGTGCCCGGGCAGGGCGGCCGCGTGCTTGGCCCAGAACCAGGAGCTGCGGAAGAAAATCCAGGAGCTGGAGAAGCGCAATGGGTGAGCGTGGAACGGGACACAGTGCCGGGACGGGGTGCCAAGACGGGCACAGTGCCGACCCCTCGTCCCGTAGGTCCCTGCTGCGGCAGCTGCAAACACTGATCAAGCAGACTTCCAACAAAACAGCCCAGACCGGCACCTGCATCCTGGTACGGCTCACACGTTGTGGTGCACCGGGCACGCCGGCGTCCCCTGGCACCGCTCGGGGATGCACCATTCCTGTCCCTCCCTGGCAGATCCTGCTCCTCTCCCTGGGACTCATCCTTTCCCCCACCTACAGCCCCTTCCGCTGGGGGCCAGGGGGCAGCCAGAATGGCGACAGGCCCACCGGAGGTAACGGGGAGGCTGTGGGAGTGCCAGGGGGTTTAGCGGGGGCTCCCCCCCCCCCGCCCAGCACTGCCCTTCCTGGCATTCCCTGTTCCCACAGTGATTTCCAGGAACATCCTGACACAGGGGGAGCCCCTGGGATCGGCCAGAGACACCCCATTCCCTGCACCAGGGTGGCTGCAGGTAGAAGAACCCAGACCTGTGGCTTCCACGGAGGATGGAGGCGAGGGGGGGCACGGGAGGACCCCCCCTGACTGGGAGCCGGGCACCAACTCCTCAGGCCAGGCTCCTCTGGGGGATGCAGGGGCTCTGGTGGGGACAGTGAGACAGGGACACGGGGATGAGATGTGACAGGCCGGGGTGGGGGCAGCAGTGGTGGGGGACACCCAGCCCGGGCAGGGGTTGCTGAATGTGCCTACCTACCCCCAGCCCCGGCAGCTCTGCGTGCCGGTGAATAAACCTGCGCTTGGTCTGCACCCCAACATGCGTTGGAGGGTCGGCACTGAGCCCCGCGTCGCTCCCGTCCTCCCGGGGACAAACGCCAGCATCGCTCCGGTGACAACGATCAGGATTTATTACGCGCCGCGCTCCCCAGGCACGGGCAGGGGATCGGCCGATCCCACGGGATGCGCCGGTGGCACCCGAGGCAGCGGGGGCAGCTCCCGGCAGGGCTCCATGCCCTGCCCCAGGCACTGTGTCCTCCTCCCACCCGGCTGGGAGCAGTGGATGAGCAGAGTCCTCCGCTCCAGAGCGGCTGTGCTCTGCTAAATAGACTCGATCTGCTTGCGGACCTTCTCCAGAGCCTTCCTGTCCAACACGCGCTGGCGACACACCACCAGCACCGCGAAGACGGCAGCCACGCACATCATGGTGCCCACAAACCTCCAGAACACGTGCGCCTCCATCACTGCCGAGCGACAGCTGCACCCACAGGGAGAGTTAGGAAGGCCACAGGGAAGGGGGTCACCCCCAAATTCCACACCGTTTCCCAGAGACTGCACCCACCTCTTGTACTCTTCCCTGCTGGAGGCAGCGCAGGTGATGATCTCGATGAAACCCGTGTGGCTGCACTCCACTATAGTCTTCTGCAGCAGAGAGGGGTCCTTCAGCGGCTATGCCGGGGCAGAACCTGCCCCCCGACCCTGCCGGCCCCGGGCAGGGCACGGTGCAGCCCCATCCCGGTCAGGGGGGCGAGGGCAGCCCCGCCGCTGTCGGTACTCACCGCCTGGAAGCTGGAGCAGCGGGTACACTCCTGCGCCACCACGAAATCCTCCACTCGCCAGCACTGCGTGACCGCCACCGGGCTCGCTGCAGAGAGAGACCTCGGCTGCTGAGTGTGGGACCGCCCGGGAGCTCACCGGACCCGGCCCGGGCCCCCGCCGAGCCCGGCCCCGCACTCACCCGAGCGCCGCTCGTCGCTCGCCGCCATCGCCGGGCTGTGAGGAGAGCAGAGACGCCGTGAGGGCCGCGGTTCGCCCGCCCCATGGTCGCCCGGCTCGGCCCCCCCTTCGCCCCTCACCGGGCCGCCCGGCTCGGCCCCCCCTTCGCCCCTCACCGGGCCGCCCGGCTCGGCCCCCCCTAACCTCCCGCTCACCACAGGCCGCACACCAGAGCGCCCAGCACGGCGTAGAGAGCGCAGCAGCGCGGCCCTGCGGGGCCGCGGGGCCCCATCAGCACGGCGGGACTACCGGGCCCGGCCCCCCGACACCGGCAGCGCCACCATGTTGGCGCGCGGGGGATCGTGGGAAGAGCAGGGGATGACGGGAAGGGCGGGGGCGGAGTTTCGCTGGAGGGCGGGGCTTAAGGGATGGGGCGTGAATTGAGCGACGTCGAGTGGATAGAAGGGGCGTGGCTTCTGCTCAAAGGTGCGTTGCTTTGAGCGAGGGGGCGTAGTTTTACGCGAAGTGGCGTGCTTGGGGGCGTGGCTTTGGACAGAAAAGGGTGTGGCTTCAAGCGAGGGGGCGTAGTTTGCTCGAAGTGACGCGCGTTTTAGTGCGGGGGCGTGATTTTTGCTCGAAGGGGCGTGGCTTTTGAGCGAGTGGGCGTGGTCTTACGCGAAGTGGCGTGGTTTTGAGGGAGGGGCGTGGTTTTCTGAGCGAGTGGGCGTGCGTTTTGTCCGATTGGGCGTGGCTTCGCCCCTCCCGGGCGCTCGGGGACCCCCCCCCCGCCGTCCCCGTTCCCCCGCCTTCCCGTCCCCGTTGCCCGCCCCCTCCCGCATCCCCAACAGAGACACCGGAGCCGGGACAAGGCACAAAGTGGGCTTTATGGCACGAGGTGCAGATCGGGAGAGGGGGGTCAGCCCTCTCCCCCGGCCCCCCAGCCTCCCCCGGCCCCCCGCCCCGGAGAGGCGCCCGCGCTGCCCCGGGCAGGCGGGGGGAGCGGCGGCGGCGGGGGGGGTGGTCGGTGGTCCTATGCCAGGGAGCATTTACCCCCGGCCTTCCGGGGGGGGCCGGGCTCCAGGAGGGGCCTGCTGCTGCTGGGGGCCTGCAGGAGGGAGGGGAGGGGGTCAGCAGGGTGGTCGGACCTGAGGAGGGGGGGGGGTGTCCCTCGCCCGACAGGCCCCCCCAGGCCCCACTCACCGCTTTCCGGGAGTTTTTCTGCAGGATGTCTCGTGCCAGCGTGCTGAAGGCCTGGGGAGAGGGGACAGTGAGCAGGGGCAGCACCCGGAGACCCCCCCCGGGGATGGGGTAACCCCCCGCCCCATGCTGTTCCCATTGTGGGGTCCGCAGCCCCGCGCCCCCCCCCCCCCCCCCGCATTTGGGGCTCCCTCTCACCTCCTCCACATTCACACTGGACTTGGCACTGGTCTCGAAGAAGCGGATCCCGTGCTCCTTCGCCAGCTGCGGGACAAGGGGACCCCCGCTTTGAGCCAGGTGCCAGAGGAGGGCCCCCCCCCAGCCCCAGGGTACCCCCCATTTACCTTCTCAGCCTCATCCCGCTGCACTTTCCGCTTGCTCTCCATGTCACACTTGTTGCCGATGAGGAGACGCTCGACCCCAGCGGAGGCATTCTGCAGGCAGGAGAGGATGGGCAGGACCCCTCACACCAGACCCCCCCCCCGCAATGTCACCCCAACCCCAGTGTGCACCCACCTCCTTGATGCTTTTCATCCAGTTCTGGATATTTTCGAATGATTTCTCATCGGTGATGTCGTACACCAGGATGATGCCCTGCCAGCATGGTGCAGTCAGTGGGGCCGGGACCTGCCGCCCCAGGTTTGGGGGGGTGGTCTAACCCCTAAATGGGGACGGTGTGTCCCCCCCCGAGCTGCCCCAGCCCTTTTGGGGGCTGCTGGCACCCCCATTCCGTACCACAGCTCCGCGGTAATAGGCTGTTGTGATGGTTTTGAAGCGCTCTTGTCCCGCCGTGTCCCTGTGGGAGAGGCAGAGGAGGGGGGGCTCGGCAGGAAGACGGGGGGGGGGTTCCCCAATTCCATACAACAGCCCCCCACACTTACCAGACCTGCAGCTTGATCTTCTTCCCATCGATGTCCACCGTCCGGATTTTGAAGTCAATCCCTGGGATGGAAAAAGAGAGAGAGAGGCTGGTGACGCTGGGGCTGCGCCGGCACTGGGAGGGGATGCCGGAGCAGGGCAAGGAGCTGCTGTAAACAGCTCCACTCCCAGTCCCAGCCTCTTAAATTCCCAGTAACCATCTGGCATCGTGAAAAATGGGGTGGGGGGGCAAAGTCCAGGCCTGACACTGGCTGCAGCGACTGGGAGAGGGTCACCGGCGTACCCGAGCCTGTGCCGGATACAGCATTCCTGCCGGATGGCATCACCCCGCACGGCTGCCTGCGATGCTGCCCTCAGCAGGGGGGGAAAGGGGGGAAGAGATGGACGGAGCTGCCGGATCCCCCCCCCCCCACAAAAGCTGGCCGATGTTTCCCCCCCCCCCCAAACTCCCACTTCCCTGCACCCCCCTCCCTGCTCAGCCCCATTTCAGGACATGCTGGACGCCCCATTTCAGGGGCCGAGGAGGAGGAGGAGGAAGGGCTGGATGGGCTGGGGGGCAGCCCCCAGGCCAGGGGGACGATGGTGGGGCACAGCAGGGACCCCAGCCCAGCCAGCAGCTGGCAGCCGGCATGTCTGCACCAGAGTTTATGGCATGGGCTGTGCCGGGGCGGCTGCTCCAGCCTCAGGAAATGGCTTTACCAGCGCGGTGGAAACTCAGAGGAGGAGGAGGAGGACGGGGCAGCGGACACCAGGGTCCCGCTCGGTGGTGGCTGCAGGGCAGTGTCGGGTCTCGTCCAGCACCACCAGCACCGTGCCAGCTTCCCTGGCCATGCAGCCCCTAGAAATGGCTCAGACCCTCTGTTCACCGGCCGGGACGAGGCACAGAGCGTGGTGCAGCTGTGTTTGTTGCTGGTGGGGTTCCCAGTGGGGCTCCCAGTGGGGTCCCTGCTGTCCCATCGTAGCTGGGGTGCGGGCAGGGACCTGGCTGTTGTCCGGCCGCCTCGGGGTGCACGGTGGGGAGGAGACAGGAGGGGAGACACCGGGGCCAGCAGCCCTGGTGAGTCCCCAGCATTGGGGTAGGGAGGTCCCTGGGATGGGGGTCTGCAGGGTGGGGGGTCCCTGGGGTGGGGGGTCCCTGGGGTGGGGGGTCCCCTGGGGTGGGGGGTCCCCGTGGGGTGCCGCTCACACACCAATGGTGGAGATGTAGGTGCTGGTGAAGTTGTCCTCGGCGAAGCGGATGATGAGGCAGGTCTTGCCCACGCCACTGTCCCCGATCAGCAGCAGCTTGAAGAGGTGGTCGTAGGCCTTGGCCATGGCCCCCGCCCGCCGCCGCCTCCGCCACCGGGACCCGGCCCCGGCCCCGAGCCCGGACCGCCCACCCCCCGGGCGGGGACTCTCCCGGAGCCCTGCCCCGCCGCCATGACGTCACCACCACCCCCCGTTACGTCACCGCAGGGGGATCGGCCAACGTCACGACTCCGACCCCTCTCCTTAGGCGCCCCTCCCAAGATGGCGTCACACGGAGCGACCTTCCCAAGATGGCGGCACCCAGTCTGACCTTCCCAAGATGGCCGCTCCGCTTTTCCCTACCCGCGACTTTCCCAACATGGCCGCCCGGCCGCGACATTTCCTCACTTCCGCCCGTGCGGGGGAACCCCCGTAGCGGATATAGCGGCTCCCGCTTCCGGCCGCGTCCCTTTTCGGTCGCGGCTGCCACCACGCCAACATGCCCGTGAGTGCGGGACCGGGCACCGGGCGCCGGGCAGCGACACCCGGGAGGGGCTGGGCGGGGCCGGGCACCGCCGCACGGCGGGGGGGAGGGCGGGAGGGTGGGAGGGAGGTGGCAGGGCCCGGGGGGCGGCCTGGCGGGGTGGGCCCTGACTGCCGCCATCTCCACGGCGGGGGCCCCAAGATGGCGGCGGGCGGGCTGAGGGGGGGGACACACCGATCGCTAACCGGGCTTGTCCCCGCAGCTGGCGAAGGACTTGCTGCACCCTTCCCCCGAGGAGGAGAAGAGGAAGCACAAGAAGAAGCGGCTGGTGCAAAGCCCCAACTCCTACTTTATGGACGTCAAATGCCCGGGTAGGGCGGGCGGGCGGACCCGGGGGGTGGGCAACGCGGTGCCGCTGTCCCTCCCGCGCCCCTCAGAGCTCGCCTTTTGTTCCCCGCCAGGTTGCTACAAGATCACTACGGTGTTTAGCCACGCTCAGACCGTCGTTTTGTGCGTGGGTTGTTCGACCGTGCTGTGCCAACCCACGGGGGGAAAGGCGAGGCTGACAGAAGGTGGGTAGCAGGGTCGGGGGCAGCCTCCTCAGGGAGCTCCCAGAGCGGTCTTGGCACCCGAGGCAGCTCAGAATCATAGAATGATTGAGGTTGGAAAAGACCTCTAAGATCCTCAAGTCCAGCTGTCAGCCCAACACCCCCAGCCCTCCTAAAGCATGCCCCCAAGTGCCACATCTACACGGTTTTTGAACACCCCTAGAGATGGTGACTCCCCCACGTTTCTGGGCAGCCTGTTCCAGTGCCTGAGCATTCTTTTTCCTAATACCCAATGTTCCTAATATCCAATCCAGACAACCCCATATCCAGGTATTTTCCCTAATATCCAACCTAAACCTCCCCTGACGCAGCTTGAGGCCGTTTCCTCTCACCTGTCACTGGTGACTTGGGAGCAGAGACCAGCCCCCCCCTCACTCCAGCCCCTCTCAGGCAGTTGCACAGAGCGATAAGGTCTCCCCTCAGCCTCCTCTTCTCCAGGCTTGTGGAGACATGGCTCCTCTGGGCTGAAAATTTAGAAAAGCCACGCAGTTACAGGTGCTTTCAGAACCAGGGTGGTTTTTTCCCTCTTTAAAACAAGTCAAAAAGTGCTGAATTTGGGTTGGTGAGACAAGCAAATCCTCCTACAGACGGGATTTAAAGAGGCTGCGGCCTTTCTGACCGCTCCGTGTGTTTTTTTTTTTTTTTTTCTCCCTTCCTTAGGCTGCTCCTTCAGACGAAAGCAGCACTAAGCGAAGGGAGCGAGGGATGGATGGGACTACTCGCGCAGAGCACGAGAGCAGGGGCTGCCGCCGCAGAGCTGCGCGTCCAGGCCTGACCCGAGTGCGTGGGCAGGCGCCCGCGGAAGGACCACCGCAAATGTGACTGTCACGCTGTCCCCGTAGCCTCACCCGTCTTGCTGTCAATAAATTTTGGATAAAATACACACAAATCAGTTTGCTTTTAATGCTCTCATTGTTTGCTGTGAGAGAAGGGTGGTTTGGCAGCAGTTCTGATGGTTTTTTTTGATTTAAGTGGTGGAAGTTGACAGGTATTAACCTTTGAGACAAACAAAACGCTTCCTTTTATTCAGGCCAGAAACAAAACCGTCTCTTGCCACTGTAACGTCGCGTTCTCAGCGCGTAGGGATTTACTCCCCTGCACTCAGAGCCGCGGCCGAGTCCTGTTTCATGCTGGGAACCTGCAGGAGGGGAGGAGTATCCTGGAAATAACATAATAAGGAGGGAAATAGAGGGAGGCTGCTCCAAATAGCTGAGTATTCCCAGTAGCTACCTTCAGCTAGCGATACTAGAGTCGCTAGAGTTTCCTTTCTCGTCACCCCTTTCCTCTGGCCGAGGTTCGATCGGCTCCGAACCGAAGGGATGACACCTCGAGGGAAGCGGTCGCTGTCATGGCCAGTCTATTCTAGAATGACACAATTTCGCGTTCCGAAGCGCGGAAATGTGAAAAGCAGACGTGCCTGACTGGCCTTAGAGCTTACAAAGGGAAAAAGTACGCGTTTCTGCTGTCTGTAAATGTTAATTACTGAACTCTAAACCTCTTCTCTCGCTTACTGAGGAACACGCCAGCCGTGGACGCGCGAAGAGCAGAATCCGCTGTGTTGAGGGATTCCCACTTCACTGAGCCGAATTGCGAAGGAGAGGGTAAGCGCTGCGCCCGGGGAGCTTCCTGTTTGCGATCGCTTCGAAGCAAAAAGAACCCCTTAACTGCCCACGTTAAGGGTGTTTAACGCCCTTTGGAGGGGCGGAACGGGGACAAGGGAACGTTCCCCTGCTCCATTCGCCCATTCCACTGTGGCAGGAGCAATAAGTCGGGGTGAATTTGAATCTTGTGACCGGGGTTTTGCCGCTACTGTTGGATCAGGTATTTTAGAGCATCACGGGAGGTTTTGGGTTGGGGGTGGGACGTTCAAAGACCGTCTACTCCAGCCCAGTGCCACGAGCAGGGACATCTTTAACTAGACCAGGTCGCTCAGAGCCCCGTCCAGCCTGGCCTCGGGTGTCCCCGGGGACGGGGCATCGACCACCTCTCGGGGCAGCCGGTGCCGGAGTCGCCACCCTCGGCGTACAGAATTCCTTGCTTTTATCTAGCCTGACTCTCCCCTCTTAGCTTAAAACCACCACCCCAGTCCTATCGCTACAGGCCCCGCTAAAAAGCCTGACCCCATCTTTCTTATAAGCATTTTAAGCACTGAAAGGCTGCAATAAGGTCTCCCTGCAGCCTCCTCGTCGCCAGGCTGAACAGCCCCAACCTCCCAGCCTGGCCTCACAGCAGGGGGGCTCCGTGAGGAGCTGCTCTTTGGCCTGCGAGAGGGCAGGAAACGATGATGAAACAAGAAAACCCCGGGGATTTTTAACATGAAAAACGGGAATGCCTCAAATTCTGTGCTACTCTATGTACACGGAGGTTTTAGTTGCTGCGGCTGAGGGACGGGATGCCGTCCAGAGGGATGGGGATGGGCTGGTGGAGTGGGGGCAGCCCCCCACCCAAACCAGCGCGGGCTGGGGAGGGGTGGGTTTGGGGGGCAGGAGAAGGCCTGGGGGCGGTCTGGTGGGTGAAAAGCTGGCCAGGAGCCGGGAGCTGAAAAGCCAACTGTCCCCTGGGCTGCACCCCCAGCAGGGTGAGGGAGGGGATTCTGCCTCTCTGCCCCTGCTCTGGTGAGACCCCCGCAGGGCTCAGTGCTGGGGGCCTCGGGACAGACAGACACCCGCTGGAGCGGGACTGGAGGCCCCAAAACTGACCTGAGGGCTAGAAAACCTCTGCCACGAGGGCTCTGAGCAACCTGGGCTGGGGGAAACTCCCTGTCTGGGGCAGGGGCGGGACCGGGTGGTCCTGGAGGGTTCCTCTCAACCCATACCCTTCCACGATGCGTGACTGACAGGCGGAGAGACAGCCTGGGGGTGGGCAGCTCTGGGGAAGGATGGACGGATGGACGCCAGCTCTGGGAAGGGTGGGCAGTAGGTGGCTGGAGCAGCCAGGGGCAGGTGGATGCAGGGAAGGATGGACTCGGGTTGGAGGAGGAGTGGGGGGTGGTCTGCTGGGAGCCCCCCATATAACCCCCGGGACCTCCCAACACCCCCCTGGACCCCCCCAGGGACCCCCAAATACCCACCCCGGGACCTCCAAGGGATTCCCAAACACCCCCATGGGAACTCCCCGAATAGCCCCCTGGGACCCCCAAACACCTTCACAGAACACCCTGGAACCCTTAGGACCCCCACCCCCACCCCCCCCCCGATACACCCCTGGACCCCCAAACACCCCCTCAGACCAGCATCCTGTGCCAGGGCCTCTGAACCACCCCGCGCCCCCCCAGGGACCCCTCAGGGACTGTGTGTAGAAAATGTGTGAAACTGGGGGGGGCCAGAAATATGGGGGTGCAAATTTGGCATGCAAAAAGGGGGGGGGGTAAAAGGAGGGGTCAGAACTGGTGCAAAAAAGAGGGGTGCAGCTGTAAGACCAGGGCAGCCCCCCCACCCAGCTGCCCCTGCCCCCCCAATTTCCCCACTTGTGATCAAGGGGGCAGCGGGACGCTGTGGGGGAATGGGGGGACACGGGGAGAGCCTGTGGGGAGCATAGGGCCACCTCGAGGGGGGGGAAGGGGGGAAATGACATGCCCACTTGCCCCCCCAAATCCTGGGGCCCCCCCCAGGATCCCTGTGGTGATGGGGTGGGGGGGGGTGTGCACCCTGATATACAACCGCACCGTGTCACACCTGGGCCCTGACACACCCCGCCACCACCAACACCCCAAACCCCAGCCCCACACCCCGACACACCCCGGAGCTCGCGGTGGGGGGGGTGTGCAGGGAATGGGGCTCTGTGGGGAAACTGAGGCACGGGGGGGGGGACGACGACACTGAGCCTGTCGGAGATGACGCCACAGCACCTTTATTGCCTCCCTCGGCACGAGGGGGGGGGTCTGGAGGGGGTGGGGGGGGTCACTCATCGTGGCCGAGGGGCGGGGGGGCCACGGCGGCCCCCAGGGGCACCTGGCCGAGGTACGCCGTGTCGAAGCAGTGGCGCCGCTCGGGGTCCCCCCGCGAGCAGCACCCCTGGGGGTCGCGCCAGGCGTCCTGCGGGGTGGCGCAGAGGGTGACGATGCCCTGGGACAGCTGCGGACAAATGGGGGGGGGGGGGGAGTCAGGGTGGCTGTGGGGATCCCCCAGAGCCCCTGGACACCCCCCCCCCCCACCCCCAGCACCCACCTGCTCCTGGGCACAGGTGCTTTGCTCCTCGGGGGGCAGCGGGCAGCACGCGGCCGTCATGGCCCCCAGCAGCTCCGGCACCGGCCGCCTGCGGGACACAGACACGGGGGGGTGGGGTGGGGGTGTGTTACCTCTTGGGGGGGGGTGTGGGGGGTCCCAAACCCCTGGGTTCCCTTTCTGATGGGGGCAGTGGGGGTGTCATGGGGGGCTTGGATGGCTGGGTCCCCTCTGAAATGGAGGAGGAGTGGTCCTGGACCCCTGGGTCCCCTCTGTGATGGGGTGTCGTGGGGTGGGAGGGGGGTCCCAGACACCTGGGTCCCCTTCCCTGCTGAGTAGGGGGGGGGATCATGGGCTGGGTGGGGGGCTCAGATGCCTGGGTCCCCTCTGAGATGGGGGTTCCTGGACCCTGGGTCCCCTCCCTGATGGGTGGGGGGCTGGGTTACAGGGGAGGACCGGACCTCTGGGTCCCCTCTGAGATTGGGGGTGGGGTGATCACAGGAGGGTCCCAGACTCCTGGAAGTGGGGGGCACCCACCTGCACTCCTGGGTCCCCCCTGCAGTACCGCCTGCAGCCGTTCAGGGGGCAGACCCCTCCCCTGGGGGGGGGGTTGGGGATACCCATGGGGGGTGTGGGGGGGCACCCACCTGTCAGTGAGCAGGCGGGTGGGCCCGCAGAGGGTGCGCAGCAGCGCCGGGCCGGGCAGCGCCAGGCTGACGTTGTGCAGCTCCCGGTCGTAGGCAGGGTGGGGGGCCATGGCGGCGAAGCAGCGGACGCGGGCGCGACCCGCCCCGCGCTGGCAGCACCGGTGCTGCCTCGTCTTCACCGCCGCCTCCTCCCGGCAGAACCGCTCCAGCCCCTTCTGCCACTGTGGGGGTGGGGGTGGGTGGGTCAGGGCACCCACACACCTGGGTGGCCCCCCCCCCCAGCACCCAGGTCCTCCCCGGGACACCTGTGTCCCCTCCCCGGATGCCCGGGTCCCTCCCAGATTCCTAAATGCCTGGATCCCTTCCTGGATACCTGGATCCCTTCCTGGATACCTGGGTCCCTCCCCGGACATCTGGGGTCCCCCCCAGGCTCCGGGTGCCTGGGTCCCCCCCCGCCCAAACACCTGGGTCCCCTCCCTGATGTGCGGGGATCACAGGGTGGGGGCTTGGATGCCTGTGTCCCATCTGCGATGGCGGGGGGGGGGGGGGGCATAGACCCCCGGATCCCCTCCCTGATGGGGTGTCATGGGGGGGTGTGTGTGTGTGGTCCCTCCTGGACACCTGAGTCCCTCCCGAACACCTGGGTCCTATTCCCCCCCCAGACACCTGGGTCCCCCCCAAAACAAACACCTGGGTCCCCCCTAAACAAACACCTGGGTCCCCCCCCCAGCACCCAGACGCCTGGGTCCCCCCCCCGGCACCCGTCCCCCAGCACTCACGGCGCTGTGGGCGCAGGCGAGGCTCCCGTTGCGGCAGCAGCGGCCGTAGTCGCGCTCCAGGCGCAGGTGCAGCCGGCCGCGGGGATCGGCGGGGCCGGGAGGGCCGAGCCGCAGCTCCCGCAACCCGCAGATGTTCTCCATGTTGGCGGCGGTGGGCTCGCCGGGGGGGAAGGGTGCCTTGCCGGTGGGCTCCCAGGCCACCATGACGGCGGCGGCGGCCTCGGCGCCGTCGGGGTCCTGGGTGAAGCAGCGGCGGCGCGCCGCGCCGTGCTGGTGGCAGCAGTGGAACTGCCGCGTCTTCACCCCGAATTCGTCGGTGCAGAAGTTATCCAGCACATCCTTCCACTGCAGGACAGCGGGGTCAGACCCCCTCCTCTCTCCGTGTCACCCCCCCCCACCCCACCCCGGCGTCCCCGTCCGACCCCCCCCCCCC
Organism: Phalacrocorax aristotelis; assembly: GCF_949628215.1. Classification (NCBI taxonomy): domain Eukaryota; kingdom Metazoa; phylum Chordata; class Aves; order Suliformes; family Phalacrocoracidae; genus Phalacrocorax; species Phalacrocorax aristotelis. The sequence goes on from NC_134300.1 coordinate 2,532,431, forward strand.
CGGGACTCACGGCGTGGCGGGCGCAGGGCAGCGGGGCGCGGTGGCGGCAGCAGGTGTCGAGGCGGGGCCGGAAGGTGTCGAGCGCGGCCGCTTGCCGGCGCAGGTGGGCGAAGGCGTTGGGGGGCAGCTGGGGGGCCGGGGGGGGTGGCGGGGGGTGGCGGCAGTGGCGGGAGACGGCGGCGGCCTCGGGCCAGGCGGGGGGGAAACCGTCCAGGGTGTTGGCCCAGACGGTGGGGACGCGGCGGGGGACAGGGGCGGCGCCCCCCGCCAGGATGTCGGGGAGCGAGGGGGGGGGCAGCTCCTCCTGCAGCACTGAAAAGGGGGGGGGGGTGTCCCCACGTGTGTCCCCACATGCCTATTCCTTCCCTGTCCCTCTGTCCGTCTCCCCCATCATGGTGTGCCCCATCTCCAACCCTGGCTGTCCCCCTATCCCCCCCTCCCCCTGTCCCCCCCTCCCCAACCCTGGCTGTCCCCATGTTCCTCCCCCTCCATTCCCACCTCCCCATGTCCCCCCAGCCCCATCCCTGGGTTCCTCCCCCTGTCCCCCCATCCCGGGGTGTCCCCCCCCCACGTCCCCCCATCCCCAACCTTGGCTGGCCCCATGTGCCCCCAGCCCCAGCCCCGGGTTCCCCCCCACCCCCCATCCCGGGGTGTCCCCCCATCCCTGCCCTCACACTGCTCCATGTGGGGGTGCTGCAGGACCAGCCTCTCCTGTACCATGGGCTCCGGTGCCACCACTGTCACCGCGGTGTGGGGGGGGCACATGAAGGGACAGCGGGTCAGTGGGGGTCCCCCCACCCGTCCCCACACTGCGGGGGGGGTAAGGGGGTACCCCCCGATCCCATGGGTTTAGAGTCCCACAATGGGGTGGAGACCCAGGCACGCAGGGAGGGGATCCAAATGTCCGGGGAGGGGACCCAGGTGTGTGGGCAGGCACCCAGGTGGCCGGGGAGGGGACCTGCGGCATGCGGGTGGGGACCCAGGTGGCCGGGCAGGGAGCCCAAATGTGTGGGCAGAGACCCAGGAGTCCAGGAAAGGGAACCCAGGCATTTGGGTGGGGACCCAGGCATCCGGGAAGGGGACCCAGGTGTCTAGGGAGGTGGCCCCAGATGTGTGGGCAGGGACCCAGGTGCCCCGGCTGGGACCCAGGTGTCCAGGAGGGGACCCAGGCATTTGAGGAGAGGACCCAGGTGTCCGAGAAGGGTCCCAGGCATTTGGGAAGGGACCCTTGTGTCCAGGGGGGTGGCTCAAATGTGTGGGCAGGGACCCAGGTGTCTGGGAGGGGACCCAGATACACGGACAGGGACCCAGGTCTGGGGAGGGGACTCAGTTACCCACAGAGGGGACCCAGGGCATACAGGTGGGGACCCAGGTATCCAGGGAGGGCACCCAGGTGTCGGGGAGGGGGACCCAGATGTCCGGGGAGGGCACCCAGGTGTCGGGGAGGGGGACCCAGGTGTCCGGGGAGGGCACCCAGGTGTCAGGGAGGGGGACCCAGGTGTCCGGGGAGGGGGACCCAGGTGTCCGGGGAGGGCACTCAGGTGTCGGGGAGGGGGACCCAGGTGTCCGGGGAGGGCACCCAGGTGCCGGGGAGGGGGACCCAGGTGTCCGGGGAGGGCACCCAGGTGTCGGGGAGGGGGACCCAGGTGTCGGGGAGGGGGACCCAGGTGTCCGGGGAGGGCACCCAGGTGTCGGGGAGGGGGACCCAGATGTCCGGGGAGGGCACCCAAGTGTCGGGGAGGGGGACCCAGGTGTCCGGGGAGGGCACCCAGGTGTCGGGGAGGGGGACCCAGATGTCCAGGGAGGGCACCCAGGTGTCGGGGAGGGGGACCCAGGTGTCCGGGGAGGGCACCCAGGTGTTCAGGAGGGGGACCCAGGTGTCCGGGGAGGGGGACCCAGGTGTCAGGGAGGGCACCCAGCCACGCAGGGGGGACCCTGCCATGGGTCAGGGCCGCGGGACTCACCAGCGGCGCCGAGGAGGAGGAGGAGGAGGCCGAGGGCGGCCATGGCGTCGGGCGCTGTGGGGCTGCTGCCGGCTCCGCCGCTTTATGAAGGGCCGGGGCGGACGCGGGGCCGTATCCTGCGGGGCTGAGTCACGGCCTGACGTTGTGGTTGGGCCGGGGGGGGGGGACAGACGGGACTGGGGGGTGGGGGGGGGGGGGCTGCGGGTGCTGGGCTGCGTCCTGCATCCCCAAACGGGGTCATGGTCCTGACCCCAACCCCCACAGCCCCAACGAGGCCTGGGGGTGCGTGTGTGTGTGTCAGGGACACTGCGGGGGTCCTGTGTCGTGTCTTCCCCCTCTCCCAGTGGCCCTGTGCCCCCCCCGGTGTCCCCAGCCCCCCCCCCCCAGGACCCCTGCGTCAGAGCAGAGGGAAGCAGCCAAATCTTTGTGGTTTTTGCCCCGTTTTGGGGCTTGCCCCACCCGGTGAGTCACACACCCCCCCCGCCCGTACTGGCGGGGACCAGAGGGGGGATGGTGGGGGCCACCCATGGAGGACCCCCCCCGCGGGGGGAGGCTCAGCTCCTGTCTCCACACCGCACTGGAGGACCCCCCCCAGGTGTGGGACAGCGGTAGCAGGAGGCTGTCACGGCCTTGGTCACCTCCCTTTGCCCCAGGGCCTGGGCTGGGGGGGTCCCCTCCCCCTCCCTGGCACGCCTGCATCGTGCCCCGGGCAGAGCCCAAGTTTTTGGGCACATGCCTGGGGTGGTGGGGGGAGGAAAAAAATCCCCGTCCCCCCCCCATCCCCCCCCCCCGCGATTGCCCAACACCGGTGGGGACGTGACACAGGTTTGCGCAACACCCCCACCCCCTCCCCCCAACCCTGCCACCCACAGCGGGGGGGGGGGGGGGGACACGGGACCCAGGCGCGTGGGCTCAGAGGGGGGGCACGAGGACCCTCGGTGCCTGGCGTGGGGGGACACACGCACCCCCCCAGACATCCTGCAGCGCCCCCCAGGACACCTCGAGGTGCTCCCAGCAGTGAGAGGGCCGGGAGATGCACTGAGTTGCCCTGGTCTCAGCTCCTGCCGCAGCCCGACGCTGTTTCCCAGCACTTTAATGGGTGTTGGAGTCGGGGTGGGGGGGGACACACATGGGGGGGGGGAGGATAGGGAGTGGGGGGCACGCCGCGGGGTGGGTCAGAAGCGCTCCTCGGCGTCGGGGACGCGGGCGTCCCGCAGCTCCCGCAGCCGCCGCAGCACCCAGCGCAGGTCGCGCTCCCCCAGCTGCCGGTTGTCCCGGGTGCGGACGCTGACGGTGCCGCGCTCCCGCTCCCGCCGGCCCACCACTGCGGCGGGGGGGGGGGGGGGCAGACACGGGTGGGTGGGGGGCCCTTGTCCTCCCTGCCCCCGTGTCCCCCCTCCCCTGCACAGGCACCCCCCTACCCCATGCTGGGCGCACCCACCCACACGTGCACCCACTGCCCCCGCCCCATCCCACAGCCTTCACCTGTACCCGTCACCCAGGGGGGGTCCCACGGGGGTCCCAGGGGGGTCCCAAGGAGGGGGGGGGCCAGAGTGTCCTCTTGGGGGTCTGCAGGGGGGCTCAGAGGAGTCCTGAGGGGGTCCCAGAAGATCCCAGGGGATCCCAGGGGGGTACCAAGGAGGGGTCTCAGGATCTCAGGGTGGGGTCCCGAGGAGGGGGCTCAGGAGGGATCCCAGGGGGTCCTGGAAAGAGCCCGGGGGGTTCCCAGTGCCCCCCAGCAGCTCCCAGTTTCCAGTGGGGGGTGGCTGGGTGTTGCTGACAGTACAGCTGGTCCCAGGGAAGTGGGTGGGGGGGGGGTCCCAGGGGTCCGTGTCCGTGTGTCCCCCCCAAATCTTACCCAGCTGGAAGTTGTAGTGGGCGAGCTGGGCCCGGCGGATCTTCCTGGCCAGGGTGGCCCCCGTGTCGCCATCCAGGTCGGCCACCACGCCGCCCCCCCGCAGCACGGCCTGTACCTGCCCCACGGATGACACAGGGGGATGGGGGACATGTGGGGGGACACAGGGAAATGGGGGGGGGACCACACGGACGGACATGAGAGGGGACACAGAGCGGGACTCACTCACCTCCCGGGCGTAATCCTCGACTTCGGGCGCCTGCGGGATGACCATCGCCTGCAGCGGGGACAGCCAGAGCGGCCTGGGGGTGTCAAAAGGGACAGGGGTGACCCAGGGACTTTGGGGGTGTCCCTTTTACAGCCCCAAGGTGAGAGAGATTTATTGTGGGGGGTGGGTGGGGTGGGACCGTGTCCCCAAAGGGTCCCCGTTTGCCTTCGGGGACACCCCCCGCCTTACCACCGTCCGCCGCAGCTCTCGGCCAGCACGGCCACCATGCGCTCGACGGAGCCCAGCACTGCCCGGTGGATCAGCACCGGCCGTGCCGTCCCCGCTGTCGCGCTGTGGGGGGGACACCAGGGGTCAGGGGAACCCCCCAGCCCAATGTCTAACCCCCTCCCAAAGCCCCAGTTCTCACCCCCCCCATACCTGGCATACTCCAGCCCGAATCTCTCCGGCATCTGGAAATCCAGCTGGATGGTGCCGCATTGATGCTGCCGCCCCAGAGCATCCCGGATCCGGATATCGATCTATCGGGAATAATTTGGGGTGGGGGGTCCTGAAGGGTCCCGGTTTGCCTTTGGAGACCCCCCCGCCCCCGAAATCTCTCACCTTGGGGCCGTAGAAGGCACCGTCGCCCGGGCTCAGCTCCCAGGGCTGCCCGAAGGTGCGGAGGCTCCGCTCCAGCTGCTGCAGGGACAGATGCGGCGGGTGTCGGTGGAAGGGGGGGGGGGCGACGCAGGGGACGGGATGAGGGGACAGGACAGAGGTGACAAAGTGCAGACGCAACGTGGGGACACAGCACAGGGGACACGACGCACGGATACAGCGCACGGGCGCGACACGTGGGACGTAACGCAAGGGGTGCGATGGCACAGCCCGGGGGTGACACGCGGGGGACAACGCGGGGACACGCCACGGCAGAGCTGGGAGGGGATGAAAGGGCCAGGGGGATGTGGCGGGGAGGGGACGGGACGCGGGGGGACGCGGCAGCAGAGCTGGGACGCGGCGGCGGCGAGGCCACGTCGCTGGGGACATCGTGGCCGGGCTGGGACGCGGCGCAGGGGACACGGGGACAAAGCTGGGACAGGCAGCACGGGACGCGATGCGGGGCCAGGCGGGAGGTGATGCGTGGGGCACGTCGCAGGGGACGGAGCGGCAAAGCGGGGACATGACGCTGGGGACGGTGCCGCGCTCCCGTCCCCGTCCCACCTCCTCGGCGCGGTCCCAGGTTTCGGGGTCTCCGAGGAATCCAGGGGGACGCGTGGCCAGGGCCAGGCGGAAGGAGAAGCCCAGGACGGCGTAGACCGTCCGCATGAAATCCAGGCAGGCGTCGATCTCACCCTCCAGCTGGGGACAAGGTGTCAGCAGGGGGGTGACGCGGCGTGGGGGGACACGGAGAGGGGACAGGAGGGGACGCTCGCCTGCTCCAGCGTGCAGAAGATATGAGCGTCGTCCTGCTGGAAGCGCCGGACCCGCGTCAGCCCCGTCAAGGTGCCGGGGGGTTCGTTGCGATGCAGCACCCCGAAATCGGCCAGGCGTAACGGCAGCTCTCGCCACGACCGCGGCCGGTGGGCGAACATCAGGCTGCGGGCGGACAGACGGACGGTCAGATGCAACGCCAGCCCCCCCACCGTGTGTCCCCCGGCCCCCCCCCCACCTCCCCACTCACCAATGGGCCGGGCAGTTCATGGGTTTGAGGGAGAGGGTCTCGGTGCCGGCGGTGAAGGAGAACATGTGGGTGCTGTAGTGCTGCCAGTGCCCTGAGAGCTCCCAGAGCTGCGGGCTGAACACGTTGGGGGTCACCACCTCGTGGAAGCCCCTCGCCTGGTACTCACTCTGCGGGGACGGGGACAGGGACGTCAGCCCAGCCCCACGGCACCCATCCCTGGAGCACATATGGGTGCTCCAGAGCACAGGAGGGACGGGGAGCTGTGAGGACAGGGCACAGCAGGGTGCGACGGGGTGCAGTGGGGACGAGGCAAAGGGCAAAGACAGGCCCTGTTTTCTTCCCCCAGCCGCCGGTGGAGGTGACAGTGACACCCCCAGGGACACTGGGGGGGCTGTGGGGGACGTCAGTGGGGGCTGTGGGGGCCGTACCCTGATAAAATCGACGAGTGTGTTGTAGATGTGGGCGCCGCGGGGCAGGAAGAAGCAGCTGCCAGGGCTGAGTTTGTGGAAAAAGAAAAGCTCCTGCTCCTGTGGTGGTGGTTGGGGGGTCAGGCGTTATTGGGGGGTCACTGCGGCCCCCAAGTAGTGTCCACTCCCTCCCCCCTTCCCTGCGCGGGGCTTACCCGACCGATGCGGCGGTGATCCCGCAGGGCGGCTTCGTCCTGCGCCTGCTGCCAATCGGCCAAATCCTGGGCGCTGGGGAAGGCGACGGCGGTGACGCGCTGCAGCGACTGGCGGCCCCCGGCCCCTTGCCAAAACGCTGCTGAGCTCTGCCGGGGTGTGGGGCAGGGCGGGGAAATCAGTGGGGCCCGGATGTCTGGGTCCCCATCCCCGCCGCCCCCCTGCCCCCCACCTAAACTTACCGTCAGGACGTGAAGGGCTCCGATCAGCCCCGTGTGCCGGAGGAAGGGGCCGTGGCAGAGCTGGAGCAGCGGGCCGCACCTGCGGGGACGGACAGATGGACGCGGGGACGGACGCGGGGCCCTCATGGCCCTGTCTCTGCCCAGATGTGCCCCCTCCCCAGAGCCCCCTGCCCTCACCTATAGACGGTGGCCGTAGGTGACGTCACCTCCTCCTCGATCCGCTGCAGCTGGAAGCTGTTGTGCTGGCGGGGGGACACAGCGAGGTGGGTGACATGGGTGACACCAACAGGGGTGACACTGGTCCTCATTAGCATCACCCTGGTCAGTAACCCCAACCAGGAGGGTCCCCATGTCCCCACACCGGGCTCCCTCGTCCCCTCCCGGCTCGGGGAGGTGACACGCTGTGGGGGTCTCACCTTGAAAAGCTCGAGCAGCTGCTGGCGGGTGGCCTCGAGGCGCTCAAAGCGGTGCCCGGCACAGGCGAAAGCCGCGCAAGCGTCCTCCAGCGCCGGCAGCTCGCCGCGTTGCACTGCCCTGGGGGCGTGGGGACGGGCTGGGGACACCGCGCTCCACGGAGGACACGTGTGTCTGTCCCACCCCCAGCTCCCTCCTTACCTCTCTCCCATGTGGACGTCGCAGAAGAAGCCGTCCTCGGTGGCCTGGGCGCTGCAGAGGGTGGCCCCGTAAAACTGCTCGGCCACCGCGCCCAGGACGCAAGCGCCCGACCGCCAGAAAGCCTGGGGGGGGGTGACAGGGAGGGGGGGACATGGTGGGGTTGCGCCACGAGGGGAGCAGGGCGTGGGTCCGGCCCCCCGTGTCCCGCGGGACTCACCGCTCGACCCTCTGGCGTCGAGAAGTCGAGGAGCTCCAGGTCGGTGTCGCGCTCCAGGGGCCGGTCGAGGTCCTGAAGGGTCCCGTTCACCCGGGCCACCAGAGCTGCCTCCGCAAGGTCACCCCTGCAGGGACACCGAGAGGGCATGGTGGGGACCATGGGGGGCTGTAGGGACCCGGGGACACCGTGGGGGCCCTGTGGGGAGCATAGGAACAGTGTGGGGACGCCGTGGGAATGCTGGGGACCTTGTGGGGACACCGTGGGCACCCTGCAGACCTTGTGGGGACGCTGCAGGGACACTGGGGACTCTATAGTGACCACTGGGACAGTGTTGGGAGTCTGTGGGGATGCTGGGCTCCTTGTGGGAACACTGTGAAGACAATGGGGACCCCACAGGGACAATGGGGACACTGTGAAGACTCTGGGGACCCCATAAGGACTGCGTGGGGACCCTGCAGGGATGCTGTGGACCCCATGGGGACACTGTGAGGACCCTGGGGACCCCGTGGGGAGCATAGGGACAGCGTGGGGATCCCGTGGAGGGGGCCCACCGTACCCCAGCTGCGTGGCCACCTGGAGCGGGGTGGTCTGTAGGGCCCGGCCGGGCAGGCGGCGCCCCCCGGGCAGAGCGATCTGGATGGGGGTGCCCGGGGTGGGGCGGGAGTCCCCGGCCCCATCCCCGTCCCGCCGCTCCTGCGCCGCCCGCAGCCGCTGGAACAGCCGGAGGCGCTCGGAGGGGTCCGGCCCGGAGACCTGGGGGGGCGGTCACAGGTTAACGTGGGGTCAACATGGGGTCGGGGCGGCTGCGTCCCCTCGGGTGCCGGTGGGGAGAGGCAGGCGGGGGGAGGGGGCAGGGTCCCGGGAGGGGTGGGGGGGCCCCGAGCGCACCCGGTGTCGGCGCGGGACTCCCGCGAAGAGCAGCCGCCCCCCTGCGCGGGCGGAAGGCATGGCGCGAGGCTCCGCCCCTTCCGCCGCACGCCGGAAGTCTGCCTTTCCCGCTCAGAGGCGGGGCTAAATGCCGAAGTCCACGCCCAGGGGCGGGGACAAGAGCAGAAATCCCCACACAGAGGCGTGACTAGTGGTCTGAGTCCCCGCCCAGAGGCGTGGCTAAAGGCTGAAATCACCGCCCGGAGCTGGGGCCACCCCTCACAGGGGGGCGTGGCCTGCCGACTCCGTCCCACCCCCATTTTGGCGGGAACGGCGCGTGCAGCCCCCCCCCCCCCCCCCCCCGGGAGGAGGCGTTGGTCTCGCCCGCCCGTGAGGGAAACTCGGCGGTAGGACTGAACCACGGACACTGCAGGGGGACACCTGGACAGACACCGCTCCCCACACGGACTCCCACAGCGCCCCCCACCGGTGTCTGGAGGAGAACGGGGGCGTTTAACCGACCCCCACCTCGGTGCGAGGCCCCGACGGCTGCGGGGGGTCGGGAGGGAGAAGCCTCCCCCCACCCCGGATCCCCTCAGAGCTGAGGTAACCGAGCCCCCCCCCCCCCTCCCCCGAGCGCACAAATGAAAAGATCTGCCACCTTCTCGTTTTTTTGTAATTTTTATGTAGATATTTTAACCCTACACCTTTATCAAACATATATGATGGATTCTAACAACTAAAAAAAAAAAAAACCAAAAAAAAACCAACAACAAAAAAAATCAAGTAAAATTCCAACTTCATATAAAAGCCGCCGGGGCGGCCCTGGGCGGGGGGCAGCGCCCCGAGCCCCCTCCGCGGGCTCCGTCTGCGCGTTTTGAAACAATCCGAGATGGAATTAAAAAGTGATTATTATATACACACACGTAGAAAGTCAACAGTGTTCCCAGGGGAGGAGGAGAGGGGGGCAAAAAAAAAAAAAAAAAAACCCAACAAAAAAAAAATCCCAAAATAAACCAAAAAACCAACCAACAGACGACAGATTTTTGTCCCCGAGGCGGGTGGGGGGGGACGGGGGACAGGCTGGGGACCCCTCCTCGCTCCCGGGGCGCCGGGAGCCCGACAGTCCAGGCGGCAGCCGCTGAGATCACCCTTATGTGGACTCTTTTTTATTTCTTTTTTGTCCTTTTTGCCTTTTGTTGTGGTGGTTTTTGCCCACGGGAGGGGGAGCGGCGACCGTCGCTGCAGAGGAAGGCACAGGAGGGGCACGTGGGGGGTGGGGTGGGGGGGTGTCTCGGCCACCGCCAGCACTCGGACCCTTCATCCTCCCTGCAGCAGCGATTTGGTAATTGGTTAAAAAACCCCGTCATCCCAACAGCACGCTTCACCTTTCGGTTTTTTAGTTCTTTTTTTTTTGTGTGTGTGTTTTTTTTTTTTTTAAACTTTTTAAACTACTACTGGGAGGTTTTATTTCAACAGCAATGCTTCTTTTCATTAAAACTTTTTTTTTCATTTTCCTAGCTTGGGAAATAAACGATGGGGGAAAAAAAAAAAAAACCCAACCAACAAACCCCAGAATATTTAATTTAGGAGAAGGTTATGGGGCTGTGGAGGGAAAGAAAAAAAAAAAAAAGAAGAAAAAAAATATAGAAAAAAAACCAAGTGAAAGCGCTACTCCACTGCTCTCTACAGCGTCCGGATGCCTTCGCTCGGGAGCTGGGCGTCTGCTTCAGTACCTGGGGGGGAAGAAGGGGCGTTTTGGGGCAAAGAAGGGGGATCCCCTCCCAAATGGCGGCCGGGGCCTTTTTAGGCTATGGAAGGGGTCTCTGCTCACAAAGGGCTCTCGCGGCCTGAAGTCGGCGCGGGGGGTCCTGACCAGCACCCCGCCGCGGGTCCCACCGTCCCTGTGAGCGGGGGGACCGAGGCCGCGGGCCGTCCCCAGCTGCTCCCGGGAGAGAGGGGTGAGACCCACGGCCTCGCGGGTGCGGGACAGGGGGGCTGCGGCGTGGTCCCGCTGTTGGGGCTGGGTGACCGTTTCCCGGGATCCGGCGTGCACGGAGAAATGCTCTTTCATCGTCCCTTGGTGGATCGTACCGTGCTCCTTGGGAAAGGCGCCGGAGCCGTGCTCCACCGGCATGGGGGGCGGCGCAGGGAAGGGGACGGCGCTGTGGTCCCCGGCTGGCGGCGGCTGGGCGGGGAAGGGGACACCGGCGTGCTCCCCGGGGACGGGGGGCGGCGGGGGCGTGGGGAAGGGGACCCCGGCGTGCTCCACGGAGGGAGGCGGGGGGACGCCGTGGGGCAGGGAGAGCGGAGCAGAGGTTTCCTTCGAGAAAGGGTTGGCGTGATCCACCGACGGCATGCGGGGAGGGACCGAGTGATCCCTCGGGAACAGGCTGCCATGGTCCTTGGGGGGAGCGGCCGGGGGCCCGGCGGGAGGACCCACCGGATCCCGCTGGAAGGGAGTCCCGTGCTCGATGGGAGGCGGCGCGAGGGGTGGCGGCGGTGGCGGCGGCATGTGGTGCTCGAAAGCAGGGCTGAAGTTATTTGTTCGGAAGTTGTTGACGCTCTCCTGGAAGGGCGGCACGTGCTCCTTGTACGGCGTCGGGAAGCCGCCCATGCCGGGCAGCTCCGACGTGCCCGAGGGCCCGTTATCGAAGGCGCTCCCGCCGCTGCTCATCTCGAACCAGCCCGCCGCCGCTCGGCTCGCCTCACGCCCGTGTCCTCTATTCCCCTTCCCCAGAACGCGGATGGATTCCACGGTCTGGATGGGCTCTCCTGACATCCCCCGGCTCGAGGCGTTGTGGTAACCCAGCGTTTCGATGGGGGCCCCTTTCTCCTCGGTGCTGTCAGGCAAGTCCAAGCAGGACGAGGAGACCCTCGTCTCTATGCGGTAGTGCTCCTCCTGCGCCTGCGGCTCTCCCTTGGGAGCCCCGGCCGTGCTGTGGCTGGACAAACTCACCCCCTCGCCGGAGCTGCTTTTGGAAATTTGACCAAAATGCTTCTCCTCGGAGGGTTTACGGGAGGCATTTTTGAGCATGTTCTTGAACTCGATGGTTGACGTGGCAGAAATGGAAGAACCCAACGATTTCTCCACGCTTGCCGCCGGCGCTCTGCCCGCAGGGCTGGAGAGGGTGTTTTGAGAAGAGAAAAGCGAGCGGTGGGGAATCGAGTGGGGCGAGTCCGGGTATTGCTTCTGCGAGAGGCCGGAGTGCACCACTGATTTCGCTAAGTTGTTGTGATTGGAGTCCGCTGCGAAGAACACCTCATTCTTGCTGGGCGAAGGGGAGCCGTCCGAGGTGGAGTCGTTCCCCCTGAGGCCGTAGCTCCCATACATCCCCGGAGATGACGCCAGAGGGTCGCAGCTCTCGCTCTGATCAAGAATAGACCTCATCGACTGAGGGAAGGACGACTTCACACCGAACTCCTGCGATCTTTGACCGTAGCTGGACAGAACCGGCTGGTACTCTGCCGCTTCAGAGAGTTTACTTGATTTCAAGATAGATTTGGCGGGCTTCTTCTCCAGGTTTAACATGGCTGATGGTGGCGGCCCGGAGTAATCGAAGTCGCGGTAATCTTCATCTTCTTGAAAAGAGGTGTCCGGGTAAAACTTCTCCTGGGAGGAGTCCATTAAAGAGGAGGGGATCTCCATGCTGTCCGCAGACTGCTTGTACAGGCCGGCCGGAGAGTCTCTGCCGAGGCCGAAGGGTCGGTAGGCGTGCACGGAATTGGAAAGTTCTTGGGGATATCCGTCATCCCGGCTCTGAAGAGGTGACCTCGTGCTGCTGGGAGTTGAAGAACCAGGGCTCATGATTTTTGACAGCAGGGAAATAGTGTCAACGTTGCTCGATGTCGGTTTATCCATCATCTCGTCCTGGGTGGGCGTCCCGCTTCGCTCGTCGCGCACCGGCGTCCCATCCACATTGTCCATGGAAGTGCTGGTAGGACCGCGCTGGAAGTCAGACGTGTGACTTTCCGTCGTGATGCTGGACCCTAAGCTGCTGAGAATGGGAATATTCAAGTTCAGACCACTGAAGCCGGGATTTCCCTTCAAGAAATTGTGTATCTTCATCTCCAGGCTCGGAGAAGGGGGTTCCGATTCCAGCTTGGCTTTTGAAATATCAGAGGATTGACCCAGTGAGGTTTCTGTTGGCAAAAGGGAAGAAGGGCTGGTAGGGTGGGAACTGGAAAATCCCAGGGAATTGGTTGGCGGCTTAAAACCGGAGCTTGACAGCCCTGGGGTGTGTCCAACGGGAGTCTTGCTAACTGAAGTTGAGGAAACCTCAGCGGTAGATGAGTTTGGAGAATAACCAAAACTCTTGGATATAAAGGACTGAGAATTGGAAGGGATATTCCTCCCCTTCACACAAGGAACAGTCGTGTTGGCCGGCGATGCCGAAGTGCTCTGTGACGCAGTTTCGCTTGACTGAACGGGATTTCCAGCAACACTCTGAAGTAAGGATGACAAACCTGGAAGACAAAATAAAGAACGCTGCGGTCAGACATTCAGGCAAGAGGCAAGACATCCTGAGCTGCTGTTGAGGGAAAGGTTTCGGTACTTGCACCGCAGACATCGTTCACGTTTTAGCCAGGAAAATGAGTGGATTTTGCTGCATTAATATTGACTTTAGCACCCGCCGAGGCGCAAACTTTCGTCAGAGGCTCAGAGCGATCTATAAATGTAAATTATGTCTGAATAACTCGGGTAATGTTTCATCCCAGCTTTGAGCCAGGTGTGAAAAACATGGCACTGCTGACTGGGATTATGTGTGCAAGGTGTGGAAGCAGAAGCAGCACCTCTGGAAAGTTTTCTGCTCTAAAAAATATCACTCTCGGAAGCGCAGGGAAACCACAAAGACCGCTCGGTCTCCTGCCCAGTCAGGAGCATTCTGGGTAAGCACTCTTCGGTCATCGCAAAAATACAAAGATGGAGAGAATAATAAAACTCACTGGTCCCTAACACGTCTGCTACCTGAGAAAAAGTCATCTGCATTTGCCAAAGACGCAACACATTCCAAAGAAGTTTTTCTCCCTTCATTTCCCGCTTTAGGATAAGTGCAGCGGCACGTTCCACTGCCATCAAACACACCGTTAGCCACGCCCTCAACGCCCGCTCCGGTACCTTGCAATGCTGGTGCAGTCTGAGTCTGGGTTTTGGAGAGAGCAGACAAAATACTTTCAGGAGTTATTTCAACTTTGGAGAGAATATTTGCTAATGGATTTGAAGGAGCAGATGGAGTCCCCATGACAGGAGTCTTCAGGCCGCTTGTTAGAGCTGTTGGGCTCGTCGGGGTTCCTGGGGAAGGTCTCGAGGCGGGACTGACACCTAGGATGGAAGCACACACTGCTCACCTACGCTGCTTCGTTAACGGAAGCTTATTTTTTTGCCTCAGGTTTTCCGCAGATACAACTGTGGCAGAGCCTGAGCAAGGAGAGGCTCGGGAAGGCGACAGTCGTGTGTCAGGAAGACCGAGCCAGATCTTTTAAGTAGTAACTCATTCGTGTTTATTTGGAGACAATTAAAGCTTTAAAAGATTACAAAACTCCGTTAACCAAACACCTGGGCTAGCACCGCTTCAGTACTCACCTGTATTTTTCATGACAGAAGTTAAACTGCTAAGGATGGAGCTGATCTTTGCCAGGTCCACATTGGCCAAGTTGGGCAAGGCAAGCGCCGGCGACGGAGGGATGGGCGCCGCGCTCGCCGCCTTCGGAGGAGCCGGAGGAGTCTGGGCAGGCGTCGTCACCGTCGCCGAAGTCGTGCCTGCTGCGGCGGTAGACGGCACCGCTTTGGGGATGCTTTCGGTCTTCGCGGGTGCCGAAGCTGGAGCAGCCTGCTTCTCCTTCCTCTCTTCCACTGCATCAGGGAAGGGAAGAACAAGACCAGAACCGTCACTCTGTCCCCGAAGAATTTAGGGCACGGGATTTTCAATGGGATCCTCACCGTTAGGTCTGATTCCCATAGGTTATGTAAAAACGTATTTCGATGAGTGGTCTGGGAGATGAGAACCATCACAGCTAGATCGGGACTTCCCTGCTTGTGTCAGGGGACAGGGGCAGGAGATCGTAACCCAGCAGCACCAAACCGCAGCCCAACAAGGGCTTTGCGCATCCGCTGCGTCCCAAACAAATCTATTAGGAAAAAATTTCTGTATTAGGAAAAAAATTTCTTTACCGAAAGAGTGGTCAGGCATTGGCACAGGCTGCCCAGAGAGGTGGGGGAGTCACCGTCCCTGGGGGTGTTCCAAAAACGTGCAGACATGGTACTTGGGGACATGGTTTAGGAGGCCTGGTGGGATCGGGTTGACGGTTAGACTTGGTGATCCTAGAGGTCTTTTCCAACCTTAACGATCCTATGAAACGAGGCTTGAAAGGGCTGTTTTGTCCCAATGTAATTCCTACACAATTACTCTGCTCCTCGCACAGAACGTACCAATAATTTTAGACGTATCGTCCTCCACGTCAGAGAGCTCCATGTCTTCCACGTCCCGATTATCTGTCACAGGCTCCGGAGATATTGTCTTCCGGCTTCCGACCACCGGAGATCGGGAGTTATCCTCCTCCCCCATCCCCTGAAAAGGGGACTCGGAGCCCGTCGGAGATGGGGCATCCATACTCGGAGAAGGGACAGGAGACTCCTCTGGATCAGGAAGCGTCGCTTTCAACTGGTCTAGCTTTTTCTTTAGATTGCTCACCCGATTAGCAAACGTTTTATAAGCCTAAGAAAGAAAAGCCATCGGACTGAGTATCTTATATAGGAAGAGCACGTGCCTCAATCACTTCCCCACCAAAGCAGCACACGGCCTCAGAAAACCATTTATTATGGTTCGTTACTTATAACAAACATTAATTTTAAATAAAAACAGATAATTTAAAAAACTGTTTATCATTTATTATTATAATACCGATTACCTGTACCCTGCAGCGAGGAAAAAGGAAAAAAAAATGTCGTCTAACAAATAACCCGCCTGTTTGGGGTTGGGTTTTTCTTTGGGTAGGGCAGGGCTGGGGGTGTTGGTTGTTTTTACAACACTTTACTGAATTCTTTCTTTGGTCATCTAGTTTGTGTATTGATCACAACTTGTGCAGCTTCTAGAATTCAGAATTTCTTAGGCCAACTTTGTCCTTGTTTAAAAACGCAGAGGGGCTACAAAATTCCAGCAACATCCAAGGACCGAGCTTCTGACCCATGGATTTTTACAGCGCCTCCTTTTCTCGCCCGACGCCGCTCCCTTTTGAAACCGTTCGTACTGCAAACCACCCCAAACCTCTCCATTTGTGAATAGTGAGAGGACGCGTTTTCTAGCCTCCGAGACGCTTAGCGAACACAGGCGGAACATCAGCCCCCCTGAGGAGGATCGAGGAAGAGCGTACTTACGTTTGCTACCACCTTGACTTCCTTATACTGTGCTTCGTAAAATATACCAGCGTTCTCCAGGGCTTCGGTGAGAGAGGGGCCATTCTTCACTTGCTTGTCCAAGCCATTTACAAACTCTTCCAGCTTTGAACTTGCTTCTTCAAACTCCTTGGAGAACTTCTTTCCTCCTGTTTTGTCTGCAAGGAGATTAACACCACATAAGTAAGCTGCTGTCCGCCAGACGGGACATCAGAAGCGCGTCCTGGACGGCAGGAACCGGGGAGTTCCGATGCCGGGTGCTGCGTCACGCTGGACGCTCCCCAGACCACCCTGTTCATCCAGTGGTAGCCACTGAAAAATAGAGGCCAAGTGACTAGCAGTATGTGTTGGTTTTCAATTAATTCTTAGTGATAAATAAGTCCAAGACACAGAAGTGTAAAATTTTTACTCTTTCAACCACCCAGAGAGTGTAATTTTGGAACAGACAAAAATCCGGAGTTTTATTTTTCCTTTGTTACCGCATTCCAAGGGTTCCCAAGGTCATCAGGGCTCACAACATCTACAAGTTACCACAGGCATGATCATTTTCAAAGACTGCAGTGTTGGATTACCAAGCACAGCCAGAGCTACTGCAGTTTTACAGTTAAATTTCCTGTTAATACGGCTTAACACAACTCAGTTCATTTATCCCTCATATGCGCTGCCCGCTGTCGGACTCGCAGTCGGCATTCCCAAACCGTAGCCGTGGATGGATGCCTTAATTAACTTAAATCCAAAATCACTGAAGGAGTTCTAAGTGCATTGAGAGCAGTGCATGTTTTAACGAGATACGAAGGCATGTTTGAATAGTACAAAATACATCTTCGTCACTCCTCTGTGATGAAGATTCACTCCCACTGCTTTGTTTGAGCGCCACACCTGCGGGTTTCTACAAACAGATTCAAATTAAGAAAGGTTTTAGGCTCCTGCTTGGTGGTTCTTAACTGCGCTTTGAAATTCTGAATCAAACACCGTCCAATTTCCACTCTGAGGCTCAACAGAACCAAGGAGCTCCTAGAACTTGTAGGGTACATATTTGCACCTCCTCCAGTTACGCTGGGTTTTGCACATTATACGCTGTCTTTACCTTTTAAGCATTTAAGCGTTTCAGTGCTGCAAACATCCACTCTCATAGTGGAAAGCTGCTTCTCTTTCAGTTCTATCTGGTCTTCCGAGCGTTTATATAATAGCAATTCATCAATGAGGGACTGTGGCTGAAAAAAAATTCAAACAAGAAAAGCACCCTCATCACATTCTGCGGAAGGGAAACCCTGCTGTGCAGAGCTGGCAGCCCAGACCTGCTTCAGCGACAAACGACGCTCCAGTTCAAGACCATTTTCCGAACGAGAGCTAAACGCAGCAACGAACCGTGCGAATCTCTGTTATTAACCTCAGGTCAAACAGACCAGGGGGCTCAGGCCCGAGGGGGGCTGTAATTCTACAGGTCTCCTGGCTAGGATGGTTAAAAGTAGGGACAGGCCTTTTTTATTGTCTTTTTTTTTTTTTTTTTTTTTTTTTTTTAAAGTCTAGTAGTGCCCATGCGTTCTGTTAACACACCGCACTCCTTTGGGGGACCTAACTGAGATAAATTTCTTGCCACCAACTCCTCAGCCACCCTAAACTCCTCCTTCCCCAGGACATCCTGACCGCGTGCCTCACGCGGCGCCCTCCGTAACAGCCGGCCCCTCTAAGCGTAGGACCCGGGGCTTTCACAGGAAGGCAAACCGCCCTCTCGTATGAGGTTACCCCGAATTAAACCCGGCGTTTCCGCAGGGAGCCCCCGCACTGCTCTGAACGCCTTCCAGCTGCCTCGTTGTCTGTAACAGCGCACAGGAGGGGCGGCAGCCCTAACAAAACTCACACCTCAAACGTCCAGCACACATTATACTCCAAAAAGACACCGAATGCTAGAGCTTCCCGTCAAGCTTATGCTGCTGGTGGACGTCAGCTACACAAAAGCTACAGCCCGAGACGGAGGTTAGTGCAACAGAACATTTCCACTTGCAGACTTACTCTGAATTCGGCAACAATCTTGGATTTCAAAGCAGCTTTCGGGTTTGTGGATGCTGTTGGAATAAAGAAAAAGTATAAAGAAACCAAGGAACTACACCCCGACTAAAAGTAAGTCACAAAAGGCAGTTCTAATAAGAAAATATTTTAACGTAAATCAACGGAAGACTTGCAGGCTGTTGTTACTCAGTGCATTTTCCCCTCTGCACGGATGTCCCTCAGTGCTCTGGCTTTCCGTTAGCTAAACGGGACAGGGTGACGTGCACTTAGACTGTGACTGAGGTCAGATTACACTATTACTTTTTATGGGTTTTTTTAACGTGCTATAAAAATTTACTGGGTGGTACCTTTTCCAGCCCTACTGTCGGGAAGACAAGTCCCTGCAAGGGCTGATCTAAGACAATGATGATTTTATGATCACTTTATCCCTCTCCACAAGGAAG
This sequence comes from Phalacrocorax aristotelis, assembly GCF_949628215.1. Classification (NCBI taxonomy): domain Eukaryota; kingdom Metazoa; phylum Chordata; class Aves; order Suliformes; family Phalacrocoracidae; genus Phalacrocorax; species Phalacrocorax aristotelis. The sequence continues at coordinate 2,550,546 of NC_134300.1, forward strand.
GCAACGTTATTTCCTAAGCGCCGGACTTAGAGCTGACACACGCAGCCCAGCGTTTCCTTCGGACAGGGTCTCCCTTTGGTACTTCCTAGGCCTAACCACGCTCTCAAGCTTAAAAACTCTCACACCTCTATTCTGACATCTTATCAACACAGCAGGGGAAACAAACCCCACTGTCAAGTGACACTAAATCCACTGGTTTCTGGACAAAACGGGAGAAAACATCTATTAAGGAGAAAAATGCTCAACCCTTTGTCCGTGCTGAATATAGCCCAGTTTCATTTGGGAAAGCAGCCTGAGACATGCCGGGGTTTAAGCCAGCAGGCGGCTGAAACACCACACAGCCGTTCGTCTGCTCCTCCCTGCAGCCGGATGGGGGACGGGGAAAAAAAGTAAGATTTCTGGGTTGAGATAAGGACCGTTTAATAGGAAGGGAAAGGAAAAATAATACTAATAATGGTAAAAGAACATACGAAATAAGTGCTGCACAATGAAGTTGCTCCCTGCCCGCCCGCCGATGCCCAGCTGGTCCCCGAGCAGCGGTCCCCAAGCCAGCCTTCCCCTCGTTTATATACTGAGTGTGCTGTGGTGTGGTATGGAATAGCCCTTTGCCCAGTCAGGGTCGGCTTGTGCCCCCTCCCAGCTCCTCCTCAGGCACCTCCAGCCTTCTCAGTCGGTAGAACATGAGAAGCTGAAAATTCCTTGACTTCATGTAAGCACTGCTCAGCAACAACTAAACCATCAGTGTGTTACCAACATTATTCTCATCCTAAATCCGAAACACAGCACTACACCAGCTACTAGGAAGAAAATTAACTCTATCCCAGCCAAAACCAGAGCGTGACGTTAAGCCAAGCAATAAATGCTTCCAAACGCTTTTCGTTAACCTTCTGATCTCAGCACTTGTACAGGCGGGCACACGCCACGTCTTACACCTAACGTTCCACCATCTCGCTTTACAGACCATTCAAGGCTTTAGTGTATAATGAGATTAAGTAAGATTGGTGATTTATAAATGCATTTCCTGCTAGACTGCACTCCCGGTACTGTCGGACGCCAGAGTTCATTATCTGCACTGCCAGCTTCCAGTTTTCTTTTATCCTAGCACCTAGTTTGCTGCTGAAGACGTGTTCCTGAGCACGAAGGTACTGTCCACCTCCTGCTGCCAAAGTACACCGTTCTGTCTGTCTTCTCTCCATCTCTGCATAGTCTAACGCCAGTTTCCAAGAGGTTCCACCAGCTCTTTCCTCTACTGTTCATAACCTCTGCTCTCATAAAGATTTTTTTTTTTTTTTCATGCTTCATTCCTTTAAAAAGTGGTTCTCTAGCAACAACTCCTTGGTGCTTTACATATTAGTCTGTAAGAAGCTTTACAAGCCTGGAAGACGCATGCTGGGTCATGTTTTAGTCCAGGTACTTTGCCCGGTTTGGGCTAGCCTTTCTTCTGTTCCTCAAGAAGGCAATTTCTATATTAGTTCAGAGAGTTCACATTGTTTCCTTACTTTGTGATTTCTTCCACGGCTTATTCGGTTGTTTGTTCAGAGTTTCTTTCAGCTGCTTCTGAGTTTTGAAAGTGGTACCTGGAAAACATTTCATTTTTTGCAGTCTGGCATTATGGGATTCCTTTAAGAATCTGGTTTTGGTGCCATACGGTTGCACGGTAAAAGAGTGAACAGAAATTTGTTTTAAAATACCTAGACCAACTTCCTTAGTGGAGCTGCTGGATGCCCAAGAGAACCTAAGGTTACTCAGGAATACAGCAACCTGTGGGATGGTCTTCCATTTTTAAATCAAGTTTCTGTTTGCCCTTACACTGAGACAGTTTAAAAAAAAAAATTAAAAAAAAAAAAAATCACAGTAATGACCAGAGTAAAAAGGAAAAAAAACACAAAGGCATCTAAAAATAAAACTATACCGCTTGGCTTTTTAGGCTTTTACAAAATCAGCATTCAACAGGCAAGTAATGCAAGTCGGGAAAATGCCGCAATACCTAATTTACAAGTTATCTGAAATGTATTTTAAGTTACCAAAATTAGAGATTTCAGAAGGTACATGTAAACTTCGCTTCTCAACATGCAACACCCAGCTAAAGCCTTTTCACGTGCCAAAGCCCGTACCCGAGACACCGTGTTTCTCCTGCCTTGATGACGACTGGCTCTCAAAAGCGCACGTGAGGATTTCCTGAAGCACCTTTAGCTCTTAATGATGTAACCAAGTAAAGCAGAAACGTAGACTAATTTCCTTCAAGTATTTGAGTATCGGCTAATTTCTGGTTTTGGCTGACTACTCGTGTTTCCAGTTAACATTAGCCATTCCAGCTTTTAAGCGGAGTTCTTTCGTAAGTACTCGAGGACACTTCACCCTCCAGCTTTCCTTCCAGCCTCTTTCCTCCACCAGAAACGTTATTAGTAAAAACAACTTTTTGCTAAAACAGACTCTAAGGCAGAGCCAGGGACACAAAGGCAGAGCCAGGGCACCGTGCTCAGGACTTGTAGGACCACTTTACCTTCATGTCCTGTTTAATCTCAGCTGGAACAATTCCAGCTAACGTGAAAGGATTCAGAGCTGTCTTTAGAAAGGTACAAAAAAACGTGAAACAGGTGAATTCAGCGCTGCTCACGTGCAACACCTCGCTACTTTAGAGCCTGCGCGAGGGGCAAAGGCGACAAGAACAGATACGCACAATAACCTCGTTATAGTCAGCAATTCCAGACGCTTTCTTTAGCCTCACCAAGCTCACGCGTTAGTTTGTAAGGTAAGAAACGCGAAGGGTAAGTAACTTACTCAGAGCTTCTTTCAGTGCCAAAATGGTTTCCTCGGGATACACGTTTCTGTCCTCCCAGATTTTGAAGATCCTTTCGATAGATTTAGAAACAGATGGATCCCTGAAAAAGAAAAGTATACTGGGTTTTCTTTACCCCCACGCTGTATTTTCTCTTGATTCTAAAATGGATAATAACGTAAATAATTATGTATTTAAACCAAACTTCAAAAGACCCTTCAGACCAGGAGGTTCTCTGTCCAGGTGACGACTTTCGTTCTGCTGCAAGGGGTCCTGGCGAGACCAAGGCAGCAAGTCCACATGCTTGGGGTTAAACATTCACACACTGCCATCTCGTAACGGATCAGGGACCTTTTTTGGGTAAAATTAAAGGGTTTCAGAGTGGTAGGAACACCAACAGGATTTCTCTGAAGCCTTTCTTCATGAGGAAAAAAATTTTTGTTACTTCCAAAGTAACTTTGTTACTCTTTGCTCTTCCAAAGCAGATTTCTATCTGGATGCCCTGGGAAAAAAAGTGATTATTCCAGGGTGAGTGGGGGACAGAAATAAAACATTACTCTCTTGGCAGAGAAGAGTAACTACTTCAGAGAGAAGCGACTGCCCAGCAGGCCACCGGTGGTGTTGAACTTCATCAAGAAGACGAGCTCTCCCACTCAGCCCTGATCACACATCCCCTCTGTGCCTAGCAGCAACGTCATCTGTAAGAATCTCCAAAGAAAGAAAGAAAAGGAGATGGTCTGGTGTCAAATAGCGTTATCTCGTCCAGGGGCTTCTGTTTCAAGGAAAAAAATATGGACCAATGGAACATCTGTAAGCAACGCCTCTCAAAGGGCCTTCTCCCTAGAGGCCCGAGTCAACACAAGGGTGCAGAGGCAAGGGACAGCTTGTGGGATAGGAGGGGAAAAACGCACGACCAGACCAGCCGTCACCCCGCTAATCGCCCACACGAAGAGTGCTTCCCGCAAAGCAATCCGAACTAAAGCTCACGCGCCCCGAATTTAGCACTCCGAGGGCAGCACGTGAGCCCGAACCCTGCCAATAACCAGAAGTGACTGCCCCAGAGGACTCGAGCTTGGAATAATAAACTGTAATTGGAAAGCAGAGCTGCCACCTCTGCTCCCTGTGCGGCAGCTGGCACCGCAGCACGGCTCCAAGCCCGGAGCAAAGGGGCTGCTCAGCACCCTTGGGTGGTGGGTGCTCTGCTGGGCAGAGCTGTAGAAGGAAGGGTGCTTCACAGGACCGTTTGAGTCAGGAAGGGCCTTTTAAAGGCCTCATCTGACTCAACTTCGAGCCCCACTGCATCGGCGTTCCAGCCCAGTGCTCCAGGAAAGAGCGAAGCAATTTCTGGTGACTTTTACTGCTTTTTAAACCGACTGGGAGAAGGCTGGTCACTGAGATTCTGCTGTGGAGAGACGCTGCCATCCCCGGCCACGCAGAGCTGCGCGGAGGGACAGACAGAATGCCATCACCTGTCAGGGCCAGTGAGGCGCACGTGGAAGAGACAAAAATCTTCCATCGGGATCCATAAAAGGTAGCCAAGTCACACCCCTGTGGTACACAAACACTGGAAGATGGAAGCAGCAAGTCCACAGAACTTTATCCGTTTAATTCTTTCTATACCAACGTTTGGACTAGGATCGGGCTTGGTAAAGCCTGTTGGGGCTCTCAAAGGATCGGTAACTTGCAATTCTTGCTGTAGCTCTTCCTCCTCCCTTTTGCTTCGGTAGCTGATACTCCCAGAATTTTTTCTCCCTCCTCCTCATTGCTGGCATCCATTAATGGTATTTTCAACTGTCTCTTCTAGCGACTTACATTTAAATATAAGCTAATGAGCAGTCCAACTTTAACCTTTCCCCAGCCTCACGCGACATTCAACCATCTGCCGCTTCAAACTCCCTTCCAAAGCCACACAAACCAGCAACATCCCTTCACTACTAAGGAGCTGCTTTGTATTTTTACTACGTCCTGTCCCTTAAAGACCATCTGGTTTGAGGAGGATTCGGAAACCAAAACGGAGGGCAGCGAGGCAACCTGCCTGGCAGTGGGGGAACGCCACCCCACGGGGACACATGCCAGCACGACATCTTTTCATTCCGTGTTTCTCTAATAAATCTCTAATAAATCAATTCCCCAATTTCCAGTGGAGCACAAAAACCAGCCTTTAAGAACATGTTACCTTGAAATAACGTTTTACTGGATGGGTCCGGCAGCACAGGAGCCAGAGGGAAGCTCGTGGAAGCCAGGCAGGGATTAGAGGCACAAGCACGAGGAGGGCAGAGCTACGGGGCACGCACGTATTGCTGCAAGACCGCCCCTCGCACCACTTCACGTGATAATTTTACTCAAATGAGACCCCCACGCAAATTAAAAACCGACTCTACGCCCGCTCTAGTGCACTCCTTGTGGAGAGGCTCAAACCCACACAGTCATTCAAACAAAACCCTTGAAATTTCACTCATGTTTCTAGAGAATTTGAGATGTTAGAACAGAAATTCACATTTTTGAGACGTTCGACCTTCAAACACATCGTTACTTACTTCACTAATGAAGCAGCTTCAGGAAGCACTTCTGCGAACGTATCACGAAAGACAATCGCGTTTTTTCTCTTGCAGTTCTGTATGACGTCATTGGCCAAGTAAAAAAGGTTCAGTCGATGAGGAAAGGCAGCTAAAGACAAAAAGAAAATTCAGATTCATTGTCAAGTAGAAATGGTCACATCAGCTGCATTTTGATAACAACATTTAAGTGCTTGCTTTTGGGGGGGTGGGGGTGTTTCACCATTTCCGTCAACGGCACGTCCAAGGGCAACTGCAGTGGTCAAAACCAGGGATGGAGAGGAGATCTTGGATTTACAAATAATTTCCAGATCTTCCCAAAACCCGCACGTTCGGTAACGTCAAGCCTCGTCTCCGACTCTGGCTTCGAAAGGACGCAAAAAGCCCTTGACTCCGCGCTAGTTCTACAATACCCACGCAGCAAGAGGAACTGCACAGCCAGAAAGAGCAGCAGTGCCTGTGGTCAGAGCCCAAACAAAATGCCACGAACTTCTGTGGGGGAAAAAACCCCAACCATTCCAGAGCATGCACCTGGTCCCTTCTCTGAAGCTTCACCCCATTTGGCTACTGACTCAGTGCAACCTCCTGTTTAATAGTTTAGAGGCCACTTATTCATATTTTTTAAGAACCATCAAGTATAAATCTCCCTTTTTTAAAGCTGAAATGGCTTAAAATGGTCTCTAAGATTGGCAGCTTTATCAGGGAGGTTTTGCCAGGCACGTACTGATGTCCATAGCTGTCCAGAGGGCACTTACTACAGACAGGGAGAGTCCTTCTCCACATCCCTTTAAATGCCTCCTATTAATAAACCAATGTTTATTAACACGTTTAATAAGCGCTGCTGGTTCCTCGAACCTGGCTGCCTGGACGGCCCTTTCTGACGTGGGATTTAAACACCAGCCAGGCACCAGCTTTTGTGCGGCGCACAAAGGACCCTGGATCCCCGTCCCTTCTCTTGCAGGGACCCATTTCTCCAAAAAACACCTCTGAAAGTCCCTGCTGAGATGGCACAAACCTTTGCACCCAGACCTCCCACCCTCAGTCGTGCTCCAAACGACACACCTCTGATCTTCCTTAGATTCAGCTCCAAATTTTGTTATTTCATCAAACCTCTTCTCCAGCGCTTGTAGCGCAGTAAGCTCATCCACATGCTAATTAGCTTCTTCATTTAATTTAACGACACAACACGAGGATTTAAATATAGGAATGGTGACAATAGACCGTTTTGTTTCACGTGCCCGTGAGCTCTACCAGGCTCCCACCTTCCCTGCGTTACACCCCCTCCAGCTGTACCCCAGCTGCATTAGTAATCGGAGTTTTAACCTACAAATCCCTTAATTATCTATCCCGCTTCACTTTCCAGTTGTCCCCACCTCCCCAGAGCCTCCTCCCACGGTGTGGCTGCACCTTGCGGCTCTCCGGGTTTCCCATCAGGAAGCTCTTTGCATCATTCCTGACCCAGAGCCTTGGGTGGGAGCTCACCCTTACCGACACCGCTCCTGCACTCACGACCTGTCGCAGAATAACCCCAAACCACCCCACTGCGGCGACTCAATCTCCGGCAGCTCCGCGCTCGCCTCCTGCTCAAAGCCAACCAGAAATAAAGCCAGGATTCTCACAAAACTCATTCGCGCCTTAGACCGCACCTAAGGAAAAGCCACTGCATGAGTATTTTCCAGCCGACAATAAGCTCGCACGCTTTCATTGGAAATTAATTGTTAAATATCGCCTCCCTCTTTTCTAACGCTCCTCTCTGATGCGGAGAAGAGGTTCGGTGGCCACTGACGGGCTTCTGGCGAGGAGCCCATCAAAGGAGGATCGCAGCCACAGAAGCGCGGGGTTAGATCATTTTTAACATACTGAATGCAATTATTCAATAGCCTTATAAGAAGGCAGAGAATCCCTGCTCACAAATGACACGGCAGGCTCACACATGGGAAGCCAGGCATGAAATGCTGATGCTTTCTGGGACTCCCCTCTGTACCCAACTCGCACACGTGCTCCTGCACACCCCTCCTGTGGAAGGGCTCGATCCCGGACGAGGAAATGGCACCAAGCAAGCAGAGCTGGGTCCAGCACCCGCCTAGCATGGGAGTCCTGGCATGCAGCGAGCCTGGTTTAAAAGCTCACCCCAGCTCTACGCTGACCTACCGATATTAAGGGATAACTCAGGAAGCTGTTTGTTCAAAACGAAGACCTTTCACAGATGGCAGCCTCTTTGGGAAATCAAAGTTGAGCGTACACGCAAAGGCTTAGTTTGGTTTGACCGTCAAATCCTCAACAGGTGGGTGCCGCAAAGCGGAGAGCCTCCATGACTACCCGCCCACAAGTGGCACCGATTCTTTTCGCTCGTTGCCGGTGCCCGCCAAGCGTCACTACAGACCGGAGGGTGAGCAAAAAGCACCGTCCAACCCCAAAGCTGGGGCAGGGACCCCGGTGGTAGGTCAAGGGGGCAGCCAGCCCCTGGGACGTCCCTGCTCCCCATGGCTCCAGCCCCTCCACCACCCCTGCCTGCAGCCACCACCGGGACACACAGCCAAAGGTGGGAGACCAGAGCCAGGCACAGCACCGCAGCCGGCTTCTCACCTGTAACTTTGCTCCTCACATATTTTCCAGCTATTTTTTTACTGAAGGACTGAAGGTATTTTTCATCGCTCCCACCAAGCTACTCCACCACCACTCCGGCAGCTGTCGTGTCAAGGAGCTTCAACTTTTATAGCAACAAACACAATAAGCCCAAGGATTCGTTACCAGAAACTGTTATTTACAACCTTCACCCTAAACGTGCTTACGCGGCAGATCAGGGTTTGTTGGAGCGAGGAGCGCTCCGCTCTGCCCGGGGGGCTGGAAATCCAACCAGAGCGGTGCTGCGCCCACCTGGCTTCCCGAAACAATCAGAGCCAGCTCTCCCCAAAACGCCAGCCTCAATAATGTATCGGATTGTCATCCCACCAAAAGGGGTTTTCTGTGATTTAATTAAACCCAGCACTCCACTGCTAATCCCCCCGCTGGTCGCTCTTTTGATCTCAGCAATGTTATTTGCCAGCAGAGAGAGTGCTGATGTCAGATCTTATAACACAAAATAGATCTTGAAGATACATAAAATCTTTGACTTACGTGATTCAACATATACAGAGCCTTCAAATGCAGCAGAAAAACCCAGGGCCAACTTCAAGACAAACGCCATAAGGAAGGAGCACAGCTTGCGCCATCACCTCCGCCACGTCGACCTCAGCCAAGGCAGAATTAATTTTGCTCCTGAATTTAGAGCTAGTTTTTATAAAACTAGATTTACCCAAACTGCACAGTAGGAAAAAATCCATGCTAGACCAATTCCTAGGCTACAGACAAGCTGCAAGAAGAAAACTAAGCGCCTTTGGGTCTGAGATGCACTTTGTACAAGGGGTTTCAACCACATTATGCAACTGGCTGTATGTGACGGGTGAACGGCTTCTTAATTACTCTTAGACCGCCTCGGCTTAAACCAGAGAGGAAATATAGATAAAAACCAAGAAATTTTATAACTGAGCCCACCCCAGCTTTTTGCTCAGCTCCAGGAGAGCCGCCTGCTCCACTGATCGACATCTCCAGGCAGCCACCGCGCAACACGTCCAGTTTAACTTGCACTTAAGAGCTGCTCGCGTGGACATGACAATGAGACAACCCTCCTGCACAAAGGGTCTTGATACACAAAACTTGCCAGAGGTACAGTTATTGCAGAAACATTTATGTTGTGAAGCTTGTGGCCAACAACTGCAGCTGTGACCAGCTTGCGCTCAGGACAGGGAAGGGAGATGCCCATGCCAACAGCAACATATTTAAACACCAGCACTCATTGTTTTTTTTCCCTGAAAGGACCAAATTCTTTATCTGAATAGCTGCATCTTTGGTTAAACTGGACATTTCACATCAGCTGAAACAAATATCTAATGGCAAAGCGCAGAAAAATCCGTCAAGATATGGTAGAATGTGGGACCGACCACCCCCTGGGGCAGGAGCACCCACAATGCTCAGGCAAAATCCCTTCAGAGCCCGAGGCCGGAGCACCAACCGCCCCGCAGGCCAGCCCAACGCCTACTTACTCTGATTTATAGAGGAATAAAAAGGCCAGTCTTTCCCACACACACACACACACTTGACATTTTCTACGAGACTCCTGCAAGAAACTGCCCTCAGCCCAACGCCGGCGTTGCTGGAGAGAGACCACGTGCCTAAGAGATAGGAAGGCACTTCTCCCCCCAATTAAACGCAGGTGCCTTCATCTTCACCCAGGCAGATTGCCGAGATAAAGCCCCCGATCCCACCACATCCATCCTTCGCAAGGAGTTCCCTGGAAGAAGCAGCTTTTGCCTGTTCTTAGAAGCTTTAGACTTAAAATATTTAAATGTGGGAAAATGAACACAAAAGCAAGCTGTACTTGCTCTTGTTATTACTCTTCTGGCTGGGGCCATGACTTCCCGCTGCGTGAGAGCACCGAGAGGCTGCGAGGTCCTTCGGGCAGAGAATGAAGCGTACCAGGAAGGGAAAAGGGAAAAAGCCGCACATAAGCGGGAAGTAACCAAATAATCAGGGGTCAGGGCACAACAGCACCACGGTGCTGTCAAGGGTTGTTTTAGCTGCTACCTCAGATAAGGTGCTGAAGGAGGCACCTGGACAAATGCGACGGGTGTTGAGAGGGGATCCTTGCGAGGGCTGAGCATGGAAAGCCTTAAAAGCGCTCGTACCAAAATAAAACAGAAAGTCCAGGCTGGTGCTACGGGCTCAGGGGCAGGAGCCGAGAGCCCAGCGGTGGAATTGAGCCAGTAGGGCAGGATCAGAGCGTCAAGAACCCTGCAAGTGGGAACAACTAAATTACTCGAGCTTGGGAAGGAGTAACAGAGGAGTGCAAGGGAGAAGGAAGGAAGGGGCAGCGCCAAAGCAGCCTCTCTGGAAGCTCGACCGCCACGGCCAGGAGCTGAAAGACAAACATCAGCCACGGAGAAGCGGCAGGAGTCCAGGGAAGAGCCTCTGCTCCACATGCCAGCAGGACGATAGCTGCAGGATGATAAACATGGGGGAGTTGCGCTGCCACAAAGGCTCTGTGCTCCTGGCGAGCGGCCGGGCAAAGTGAAGACCCGCCCTGAGGTACAGGCGGGGAACGGGGAGCTGCATCGTGCTGAGCCTGACCTACAGTGAGATGGTCACCGAGGTCCTAGAGAGGAGCCGAATGGCAGCTGTGACAAGAGATGCCAAATCCAGAGGTGTCTGCACATCCCAAGGAGAGACGAGAGCTGGATTTTGTTCAGAGGGGGCATGCTCGGAGCAAGAGGGTAAAGAGAACCAAGGACAGTCCCGCAGGATCCCCCTGGTGATGAGGGCTGTCAGAGGGAACAGGATTTCCAGGAGAGGTGGGCAACAACAGCAAGGCAGGAGGGACCAGGGCCAGCTTCTCCTTACCAGGAGGTTGGTACGGAGCAGAGAACAGCCCTCGGGCTCTTACCTCGCTCTCTTTAATCACACGGTGTGCGGACAAGAAAAAGCTTAAATCAAATCTGGGGGAAGAGGGCTCTCTGCATTTTGCAGAAGGGCCTCCATAGAGAAAACAAACTATCCCAAACTTTACAAAAGGTTTAGCACAAACCGGAACGGCGCTTTGGGGTGGGAACATTATCTTCGTGTCACTGCAAAGCTTACTTTAACTCTTGCGACAACAAGCAAAAACCTTCACTCGGCAGCGAGACAGAGGAGATAACTCCGCCTCGTTTAGACTCGTGAAAACATTAACTTTCCCACTCTCGGGTCACCGCTGCGTCGCCTGCAGGCGCTCGCCAAATCCGAGCGTTGGCATCCAACACTTATTTGTGCCCACAACAGGCTGCTGTGCCCGCAGAAGGGGACAGCGACAGTCTCTCGGCCCTTCAGTGCTGAAAGCATCTCTCAAAATAACGTTTTAGGAGAGCACACGCAGGATTCAGGAGGTTGAAGGCACCACCATTCAGGTGCAACCACACAATTTCTGTTTGTTTTTTTATTTTTTAAGCATGACAGGTTGATGCTAAACAGAAATCCTGCCCGGGGGCCGCACAACACCGACAGATGCCCGAGAGAACCTCCGATTTCGCTCCACTGCCTGATGTCAGGTCCAAAACCTCCATCACGGCCGCCTAAGCTGCACCGCTTAACTCCCGCCCCGCTGCGGACCCCCCAAAAGCAGCCAGTGCCAGCCGACAACACCTTGTCCCAGGCTCTTGTCCCCGACATGCACCGAGGGAAGCGGGACGAGGCCATGGGGCGGCAGACAAGCACCTGCCCGAGAGCAAGGGACGGTCCCCCCCGTCTGGGCCGCACCCCCACACACACACTCACAGCGGCGCAGCCACTTCATCCAGTGGTAGACGATGGTGCTGTGGTGTCGCTTGTTCTCCAGGCACCAGGAGGAGAGGCCCTGGATGGACTCCATCGTGTTAGTCACTGCCTGCAGCTTCCTATCGAGCGAGGCCTCCAGCGCGCCGGCCGAGGAGGAGGAGGCGGCGGCCGAGGAGGAGGAGGCCCGGCCGCCGCCTCCGCCGCCCGCCGCCATCTTCCCGCCCTTCTCGCCCAGCCGGGCCGCGCGGAGGGCGGCGAAGAGACGTTCCCCGTTCCGCTCCCGGCCCGGCGGAACCCGGACGGCGGCGCCTTAGGAGGAGGCGGCGGCGGAGGCCCCGCCGCGATCGGGGCGGGGAATACGGCAAACCCGCCGACGCCTGATCGAGGAGAGGCGGGCGGGCGGACAAACGGCGCCGCCTCGAGGGCGATCGTTCAGGTCTCGCTCCCTCAGGGCCCGTCCCGCTAAGCCCCAGGCGGCGGCTGGGAGCGGCGGCGGCGGCGGCGCGGTCACCGGCCGGCCCCCCCCCGCACGCAGCGGCCCCGCCCCCCCGCCGCCATTTTGTGCCGGGCTCCCTCACACGGGTCGCCGCGGCGCGCCGCTCCACGCATGCGCCGCCACCTCGCCGCGCACGCGCCGACCCGCCCCCCGTTCCCTCCCGCTCCCGCGCCGCGCGCCCCTCCCATTTGAGCCCCTCCGTGCAAGATGGCGGCCGCCCCCGGCCGAGGGGGGGGGAAGCTAGTCGTGCTTGGTGACAGCCCCAGGGCTGGAAAAGAACTACGGCTTTAAGGAAATAAACAGTATGTGGTGTAAATAAAGGAGGGGGAGGCGCCTCCTCGTCCAAGCGCCGCCTGCGCTCGCACAAGCCCCTCAAACACACGCTTGACAGCAGGTCGTGCCCCCCTTCCCTTCACAGACAGCGAAGGCAAAACCCAGCATCAGCCAGCCTCCGCCACCACGTCCCTTTATCCCGAAAACAAGCATAACGGTGATTTGTTTTAAAAAATATGTCTTTAATCGCTGCACTGAGGAGAGCAAAGGGAGGAAGGGGCTCGTCCGAGATGGGGCAGTGGGGTTGTGGTGTGAGGAGGGGGGCAGCAGCCCCCTCGCCTCAGTCTGTGGACTCCAGCACGGACTCGCTGAGGGCCAAATCCCAGTAGTGCTCAGCGCTGTGCTTCTTAAAGTGCTCCCGTGCCATGTTCTCCGTGGGGCACTGCTTAAATTTCATTTCTCCGAAGCTGCGGTCCTTCGCTGTGCCCTGGGGGAGGAGAAAAGGGACCTTTTCCGACCCAGCTCTGGGGGAAAGTCATGGGAAACACGGCTCCCAATGACTCGGGGTACCCGGGAATAAACATTTTTTCAGGCTGACACGTGACTAAGGGGAGTCCTGTGTGGGGGAGAGGCTCCTCGCCCTGCTCCAGCTCAAGAAACGCTACAGAAAGAGCCAGAGGAGCAGGTTTGCGTCTGATCCAATGCCTCGGAACATCGGTTCTGCCTCAGCTGCTGTCAGACGGGGCTTGTTTCCCTCCAGCCTAAGCGCCCGTGTGTTGAACTACGCCCACCACTCACCTCCCAAACCAGAGAGCATTTGTTTGTTTTCTTAACGGACTCCTCATCGGACTCCTCATCATCTGAAGGAAAAAAAAACCAAAACACCCAATCAAGCTATTTTTAGTCCTAAAGGCAGAAGAAGAGCGGCTTCACCACCCCCTCCACACACACTATTACACTTACCCTCTCCCTTTGTGTGTTCGATGTTTGCTCGTCCCATTTTATTCGATGAAGCATAAGACGTTTGAATTTCTTCTGTGCTTTCGGGCCTGGGGAGAATCAAGACAGCGTTCACAAAAATTCCTTTCAGTTTTTAGGAGGTTCTAAAAAGAGCAGAAGCCAAACGACGCCCTCAAACTCCCCATCATGCACAGCCAACCAGGCACAGCAAGCAAAGCGCGGCCAGGCCGACCCAGCACTAATATCCCCAGGATGGCCGAGCCTTTCCCGCATCCTTTGGCACAGCACTCAGCTCTCAGCCACCTCGGGATTTCCTGCTGCCAAACAGGCTCTTCAACACCTCACAAAAATCACTTAGAGCTGCGCAAACCATGAGGAACCACACCAGACTGAGAGCTGAGGCTTTCCTCGCTCTAAGCCATCTGCTCAGAGCATCAAGGATTCAAATCAAGTGCTTTTCCCTTCAGCATTGAAGGGTTTCCCAACTGGATTACAGTGTGCTCTCTGCAGTCAGCGCTAACCCCATTAGAACCGTAATTAAAGGACTTTCAAACAGCCTCCTTACTTCCTTGTCCTTCCACAACCCTCAGTCAACAATTTGCACCAGTAATTTTTTTGCTAGAGGGAAGCTTTTGAACGCTATGCCGTGACCAAAAGCCTGCCTCAGAAGTCCTCACCTCCTTCTACCCACGACCACGTTGACATCTTTGTGTAAAAACCACCACGCCTGTTAAATACAGCTGACCAGCGTTCGCCTCGATTTTGAATTTTTTTGCTGGGTTGCTCAAGTTTCTGACCCTACGGGTAGGATTAAAAAAAAAAAACACAAAACACTTTTGTGGAAAAAACAGAACTATTATCCCCAGTCATAAGAGCTCCTGCAGTGCCTTGACTGGGCCCAGCATTTCCTCCTCCAGCTCCTCAGGGGCTTTATTCCCACCTTCATTTGTTATCGGACCGCTCAGAGAGGCTGTGTCTGTCCCCTCACCATTCTCATTTCGTTTAGATCTTGAAAGGTTCCCAATTTCTGGATATTATCGTACCAGGTTAGCTCTGACAGCTGGGAAATGGCTCTCCTCACCAGAAACTTTAATCCCAGCTGAAATGCTCCAAACCTGATGCATTTTTAATGCTCAGCTGCAATGGGATGAGTTAAGAACAGAGCTAATGGACATGACTTTTGGGACAGCGTAATTGCTACAGGCTGGGATTCTTTCACGCTTGATGAAAACCCGACGAGCGGGTGCACAGTCCTCCTACTGAAGGTTGCTCCTCTCCATCAGCACGTTTCTATAGGGCATTTATCAGGTTTATTAAGAAAGAGACGTACGGCGAAGCATCCGCCGAGGGCGCCCAGCCCGGCGCTCACCTGTACACAGCTATGTGAACTCCCTGCGAGACGTCTTCTTTCAGCTTTTTAACCTTCTTCGCTTTTCGCTGTTCTGCCGTGAGCTTTCTTGCAGCATTTGCTTCTTCGTGAGCTCTGGATGCAAAGAGAGACGAAGCGATAAGCAAAACGCAGCCTACGGCGTACCCGTTATGGCATCGAAACGGATCCTTCTCTTCCTAAGCACAGAACGTGTTCCACAGATCCCAAAGCAGCTGCAATTCTTGCCCATATTTCTGCCTGCACCTGCCTGAATTAGAAGCACGTGGGCTTTTTTCATCCAGTCCGATTCATTCTCGGTCACTTCCCTGAAAACATTCATTAGTAACAAGTGCGATAGTGATCATCATCGCAGTAAGAAACTCATTTAATACAGGGTACGAGACCACCCTCCAGTGGCAAGAGCCGATCTCCAAGCCCCAGCTCCCCCCAGGCCTCGCAGAGGTCGTTCAAGGCAGCTGAAGCAGGCTACAAGAGCAACACGCAGAAAAATCACACTGTTCCTGCTTTCCTGCATCAGTTCAGGGCTTTCGTTCTCTACAAAGGCAGCACCGGCGCTAAATCCATCTAAAAATGACAAAAAAACCCCAAAGGCACAACGAACCACCTACTTCTGTCTCTTCGCCATCTGTGCTCTAACGTGAGCTTCGACTTTTGTTGGGTCCTGAACAGCTTCCGTCCCCAGTACTCGCATCAAATTTGAAATTCTTACTGCAAGGGAAACGGGAGAGGAGCTGAGCGAGGCTCCTTCCGGAGCCCGGCTTGCCGACACGGTAGAGCACGGAAACACCAGGCACGTTTGCAGCCTCGTAAACCGACTGTAACGGGTCGGTATCGGATCACACCAACACACAGATCCGGGCAATCCCGCAGAGGCCGCGCTGCCTGCGGCATTCCCAAAAACACCCCACGCTTGGCCTGAGCCGCTGGTTTGACGGCTGAGGGCCCGCGTTAGCCCGCAGCTCTGCTCACAGCCTGCCTGCTGCAGCCGTCATTTACCTTTGGGCTCTGGCGGTGGCATCAGGCCCAGCCTGACCTTCTCCTGCAGCTCCTTCTGGGCTTCTCTCCGAGTCTGTCGCCGTAATTTCTTCTGCTCTTTCTTAGTTAAATAAACCCCCAGGGTCACTGGTGTGTCACTGTCCACTGGGAGGAGAAACCAGGTGAGATAATCATAAATCTGCTTTTAAATAAGAGAAAATACTGCCTGCAACCGTTACACCCGTACCACGCTCCGTTACATCCACGCTTTATCCACAAACCCAACCTCTGCAGCGCCGTTTGCACCAAACACGGAACCAGGAAAACGGGTTTTGGCTATTTTTTTGGTTTTACTGAAAAGTAAAATGCTCTGTGGTTATTTTATGTCCTTTCTTCAGGGCAAGAAGGTCAAACCCAACCTGCCGGAGATGAGGAGCTCGCGTGCGCACCGCTACCCCGGCGAGCAGAGAGCAGGCCATCGCAAGCTACTAGTAACCGCTACAGGGCTTATATCAAGTTTCCAAAAACAGGGCACAGACTCTCCCTCCCAATTTCAGCTATCTTTGCAGAGCTTTCCGACTTATCTTTGCACAATTTCTGCTCCTCACGGGAACAAGAGACACTGGGCTGCAGCGCTACAAGCCGGGGCTTGCGTGCCCTTTTGCCCCACCAAGCGCCAGTTGCTCCGAGTATTTGGTGTCTAATTTAATAGCAAGGTTGACCAAAAACTGGGGCAGTACCTGGCGGGTTGAGCTGCGCTGGGTGCTCGACGAGGTTTGTGATCCCAAAGTACTCATCTCTCTTTGAAGACGTTCCACCTTTTCTAGAAAGGAGAGAGTTGGGCGTCATTGCAAACCTCCCAGCCTGAATTCCTGCGTTCCCTTAAACACAAACCATGAGAAAAGAAAAAGAACAAAAAAGAGTAACGCTTCCCTCGGGCCAGCCGTGGCGGGTACGTCACACGCACAAACCCCTACCCGAAGCACAGATCAGAGCTTGATGTGCTGAAGGAGCCACGCGGTGACATAGTACTAACGCGTAGGTGTCTCCCCTGGTGGAATACCCACCCACATTTCATGGCTAGGAGGCAGGCTTCCCACAGCTCCGCCGTGAAGAACTTGTACAGAACACGCGCTCGTGCTTGAAAAAAACACCAAAACCGAACCACACCACCAACTTTTGGGCCAAAAAGATCCCTCTAGCTCCAGGGCTGTCACCTTTCTCAGTCGCTGGAGGAACAGCGACGAGGGAGATGCGCAGCTGCCTACCACCAGCCCCGAGAGAGACTTTGGGAGCAAACCTAGCGCCCACCTGGATCTCGGAGACGAGGGAGGTGGAATTCAATAGCTCAAGCACATACATCTGGCCCGATTCACCCAAGCACTCAACAAACCACCGTGTCACCCCTGAGAAGCTCCCCGAGCTTCCTCCTGCGGCAGAATGCAAAACCCAGCAAGGAAACTACTTACAAGTCGAGGCCGTTAGGGATGATGTAGGAGTCCCACCACTCTATCTCCGGGATCTCCCCCTCTTTCAGCTCCTTCTTCGGGGTAATAAGAGCCAACTTGGTGGAAGTGTGTATCCCCGTCTTCCTGGCAGCCTGAGAGATCTCTGCCTGCAGTTTTTCTAGCTGAGCCTGAGAACAAGGAGAGGAAAATGGCACATAAAGGTCATTCCAAGACAGCACAACCTCCAGGAAAAGCACAATATGTATGCACCTGCCGAATTATTTAGTGGGGTTTTTTAAAGCAATCTGAAGCAGGCCGCAGAAGAAACAACACAGTGCGTGACCGTGGAGTGCTTTTGCAGAAGCTCATAAACTCTCCAAAAATCCGGTCTTACTACTGAGCCTTCTAGGAGCATGGAGCGATCCCAAAGGAAAGTCTCCCTAGGCATCGTATCCCTGGGCTTTTCTGTCTAATGAAGCTGTTCTCTCCCCAGGAACTTGGGCATTTTACCAAGACTCCTTCAGAATTTCCACCTCTAAGGTGACCACCTCTGGGGAAAGAGCACTCGGCCAGAAAACGAACTATTCTCTTTGGAAATTTTCAATCTTTTTCCAAAAGATTTTGCCTTTCATCAGGTGAAGACAGCTGTAAGAGAACGCTTTCCACACACACGTTCTAATTTGGATCCCTGCCTTCCCAACAGGAACGGCGTTGACAGAAAAGTTTCATGTGACTTTACTGAAAAGCTTCTAAGTCAAAGCCAACACGGCATCCCTTCACTTCCCAGGAGAGGAGAATCAACTCCCATCCCGAACCGAACCCTCACTTCCGTGCTGTCAGTTAGCATGGCAAGACCTCAAATACCTTCGTTCGCAACCTCTGGGCAATTTTCTCAAATTTGCCTTTTTCATGGAACTTAAAGGTGCGTTTCTGACGCTGGGCTGGGGTTATGGAGACCCGGGGGTCAAAGTAAGTGTTCGACTCCATATCTTCCGAGGGCTTTTCTTTAAGCTGTTGTTTGAACTGCTCTCTCTTCACAGCTCTGATGTTTGCTTTTAGGGTTGGCATGCGGTGAGTCAACTCAATCTCTTTACCAGTCGCATCAACAGTTCGGCCTTGCTCATCCAAGATCAGAGGCGTAGGCTTTGTCTGATCCTTCAGCTCCACTTTCCTGGCGGCAAGACGAGAAACATTGTGTTAAAACACGAGCGCGGCCTGAATTCGAAGGAAACGTCAGCCTTATTTCCACGGTAAGCACCAAACCAGCCCTCGTAACCTCAAATCCCAGTCCAGAAAGGACTCAATTCTCATGCGCGGAAGCTGGGAGTCTTACCCAAGGAAGGGGCAACCTCCTTTTTGCCTCTTTAATATTAAATTTGTTCCTTCAGCGGCCCTTAAGGCCACTGCTAAGGAAACCAACAGTACTGGAGAATCCTGTCAGGATTACACGGCAAACGGCAGGTACTCACGGCGGCGCGATGCCCATCGCGTGCAGGTTGGCCAGCCCCACCATGTTGGCGTTGCCGATGAGCCCTGGTTTCAAGGCCAGCTGAGCCTGGATTCGAGCCTGCAGCTCCGCAGCTTTCCTGGCCTTCTCAATGGCATCGTTCATGAACGTCGCGGCCTGCGAGGGCTGGATTGTGTTGCCGATGGGGAGACGTTCCGATTGGGATGAAGACGAAATTTTTGGCTGTTGACAGAGAAAGAAGTTTTGTCACATGCCCGCTCTGGCACACCAACACGTCGTAGCTGAAACGGCGACCACGGGGTTTGCCCGTTGCTTCCGGTACGTACCTGCGGTGTTGGAGGACTGATGAAACTGAGCTGCTTTTTCCTCTCTTCAATCTGCCGGGTGGCTGCCTCCATCATCTGTTTGATCTGTGGAAAGAAAATTGGACAGTGAGTTTTTCTTCCCTCTATCAGAAGGAGTCCTCAGCACCCTTTCACAGCTGCAAACGCATGCAAAGCCACCTTAGTGAGAACAGAATTGTATCAAACCACTCTCCGATTAAACCAACAACCTCCAGCTGCAGAGGAGGACGCTACCAGGGCAGGCACCCTCTACCAAGACCATTTTCTCCAGCTTAGTGGAAGTGAACATCCAAACTTGTGTCCCTCGAAGCCTTCCCGTTATCGTCAGCCTAACGCACAAGCGGCAGCGAGCCTTGTGAAGCGAACGCAGGCCACGACCACAGCAAACAAAGGACAGTCAAAAGCAACTTGCCATTTGCTTGCTCAGCTTGTGATACGAGTTAAGATAAATGCTAAACCACGCTGGGATTCAAGATCTCAGCTGCGGGGCCCTGTGTTCTGGGCCAGAGCTCACGTAGCACAGCCGAGTTAGACTGACCTGGAGCTTGGTCAGCATCCCAGGGCTCTCTGACGGCGGGCCTGGGATCACCTCAGGCTCATCCTCAACCTCCTCAAATCGCGGTATGCGCCGCTTCTTGACGCCGGAAGATTCCTTGGAAACCTCAGAGTCATCACCAAACACATCCTAATGCAAAAGCAGAGAAAGAGAAAACTGTGGTTAAAACCAAAAGAGTTCTCCTCGCAGCCACTGTTTTTAGATGAGAAACCACTGCGCGGATCAGATCCGGCACCGTGCTGCGGTTCGGAGTTTCCAGGGCGGCACGCGCAGGCTGATGTACCGGTAATCCCGCGTGAAGCCTGTGCCCTGGTCCCTCACCAGAGAAGCACCAATGATGATCCATCCAAGAGTTTGAAGGACAGGAGACATCACAGGGATGTGCCTGTGTAAAAGCCACCACGGTTCTCTCAGGTGGTCAATGTTGGGGTTTTTTTGGCACTGAGGAGATATAAGGTCTCACTCAGCTACCCGGAGAGATGGAAAATAAGCCTGCCCACAAGCTGACCCAACTGGGATAAAATGGTTTTCATGTCTTCCGCCAACTTCAGAGGGTTTGGTGAAGGAAGCCACGCTGTCCTACCACGTCCTCCCCAAAAGGAGGGTGCAGCCCCAGAACCGGGGCTGGCAGGGACCCCCGCGGCATTGCCTCACGCTCCAACCCGGCCGATTCCAGCTCGGATCCAAAGACGCTGCGCTCAAACCGAGCCGCTCCGGAGAAGCGCGGTTCGGAGAGCAGGCGGAACAACGACCGCGCTGACGGACTCGCGTGCAGCGTGAGGGTCACAAAACAAGAGGCGAGGTGCGCTTGACGTGGGGGCTCTGTTCAAGCACGCCCCAGCTCGTGAGACTGCGGCTGTGGATTTCGTCTAGTCAGCGCCTGTTTTGGGTACGGCTAACTGGATTTGTCCGTGCGACTGGTGTTACTGTAGTGTGTGTGTGTGTGTGTGTCAAGGTGTTATTTGAAAAGAAAATATACACACCGGTTGTAAGCGTTAGTTGCAATCCCTTCTTCACTATAACGGTTCATATTCTACAAGGACACTTCCTCATCCAGACACAGGTACTTCTTGGAAAACCTACAAGTTCAAGAGAAAGGACTTGCCCATAGTATAAAGTGTGTAAACCGTTACGTTTTAGTTCCTGAAACTTCCCAAGCAACGACCTACCCCACAAGAGTTAACCAAGGAGAGCGCAGGCAGGCCAGGCGGCGCGCCGAAGACGGCTAACGTGACCAGTAAGCGGCATTCTGAATTAATCCACTGCTCGTTGCTACAAGATCTAAGCGGGCGAGCACAAAATCAACCCTAAAACCTGCACTGGGTTGGTGGGGGGTGGGCAGTCCGCAAGTACGACCGTGATCTGACAACCATCTCATGTTACAGGAGGGTCAGGACATGTCTAGATCTTGATGGAGGACCTCCAAGAAAGGTAATTCCCAAGAAAGGGTTGATGATTTGGCAGGCGGGATGCCCGTTCCCGCTCCAGGAGCCAAGAAGAGAGGATAGTTCTGCTCTGCCGCTTCCCAGCCCTGCTTTTGGGTTAGCCGGGAAGCCAAGAACACCGTTAACCACCTGCGGTCCCGCGAGACACCCCGGCGGACGCTTCGCTGGAGAAGAATTGCCTACTCCGGCCCCATCCCTGCTCCGCTCTGCCAGCGCAAGATCCCCTCTGCCACGGGATGCTGCTCCTTCCCCCTGTCCTGCAGCGCACTGACCACGAGGAAGATGAGGGGACAAGACAGGCCGAAGGCGGGCACAACCCGAATTAAATTTGTGAAGAAAGGCGGGATCCACACACCTCAGCGGTGCCGCGGGGCTGCAAGAGTCACCCCGCCAGGCTGCAGCCTGCAATCCTGCCACCACGAGGCCCCGAGCGGCGATGGGATTGACGACGTCCCTATCTCTCCGTCTCCCCAAGAGATCAAAAGCAAGAGGGTCGAGGGGAGCAGCGAGGATCCACCAGCCTGGCCGAAACCTTGCTTTTCTACCAGCCCCGTGGCTGTGCCAGCCCAACATCCAAATTAAAAAGTGGAACCGCAGCATGGAAATACTTGAAAGACACTTCTTGGCACCTCTGTTGTGACCAAGAAAGGCTGAAGTCCTTTTAAGCTACCGCCGCTCTCAGAGGGCTGGGAAACGTGAACCCAAACCTCTGCAGATCAGTAAATTGGGTTGCGCTGCTGCTCCCGGGCTGTACCGGCTCTGCGGGACGGAAGGCACCGTTCCTGAGCCGGTGAACATACCCAGGCCTGGAGGAGACCCTTCTCCGGCAGCGGTTACAGCCTCAGCCAGACAGTGGGGGAGAAAAAGCAAGTTTCTAACAGAAATGAGGGAGTGACAGCAGCTGCCTCCCAACACACCTGAAGAGATCCAAATCCCGAGCAGGGTTATTCTACCTGAGGTTAAGTGCCGACTAGAACTGTCAGAGAAACAGATTGCCGTAAAATAGGAACCTCGGAAAAAGCGAAAGGCAACTTACTTTGCAAGCAGGGAGCAGCGCGGAGAGTAGCCCCTTTTAAACCCGGTATGCGAGTGATGGAAAAAATGCAATTCCAGAAGATGGCGAGTAAAGTCTTCAAGAGAAGAAAGGAGGTGAAAACAGGTTTGGACGCACGAGATTTCCACCATCCCAGACAAACGTTAGATGGGAGAAACACCAGAGAGCTGGTAAATCCCTGCCGTAATTAACCTTGTGCTACGACGGGGCTTGTTAAAAACCACCCTCTGTTGATTCCGGATGGGAAAGAAAAAAAAAAAGAAAAAAAAAGAGAATGGAAACCCACCAGATCACCCACCGCAGAGCCCCGCTCGCCCGCGGACAGGGAGAGGCGGCTGGCAGAGCAAAATGCGGCGCCTCCGGGCAAGGAAGAGCAATGGGGATGTCGCCGGGAGCACCTACCCCCGCCTCCCAGGCGAAAACACAGCCCCGCCAACGCAAGGGTGAAGAGCACGGAAGAAAAACGGGAGAGGTGGCGCGTTTGTGACGTTATTCCGCTGCACAAGCCTGGCAGGGATGGTTAAAGACGTGAAAAGGCCAAGCTTCCACCTCAGCCGCCACCGAGGACAGCGTGGCGCTACCTCGTCTGAAGGTAAAGAGAACCGAAAGGTAAAGGCTCACACACTTCGTCATGGAGAAGGGTCTTTTCTCTTGAACTTTTAAGCAGTACGAGATGTACCTCTCTGGAAGAGGAAAGTGTGGCAGAGTACCGGTGCTGCCTCCACGGCCACCAACGACAGAGAAAAATAAAATAAAAAAAAAGAACCAAACCAAAAAGCAATCAATAATCACCTTCAACTCTCGCTTCCGGTTCCGGTCGCTGTTGGATTTGGAGTGCCTGGAGCTTCGGCCTTCCTCCACCGCTTCAAAGAGCTTGTCTACAAATCGCAGGGTGGAATCGTCAAGAAAAGGCTTGAGGTGGTCTGGAAAAGAGAAGTCGCCACATAAATGGCAAGAACTCGCCGCTCGGGGCGAGGAGGAGGACAGAGAATTCGCAGAGGCTTCCGCGGAGCTGCAAAACGCTTATTTAAAGGTGGATTTAACCCTGCTGACGCGGTGGGGCCTGCGGCCTGGGCGCCGAGGCCTCTGGGATCCGCGGATCCTGCTGTCAGAGCATCACACTCGGAAGGGTTAAGGCAGTCCAGGCCTCGGCTAGAAAAAATTAGGGCTCTAATAGTCAGAATCCCCTCAATGGGTTAAATTCTCATTCTCAACTCCTTTTTTTTCCTTAGGGGGGAAAAAAAAAAAAAAGAGGCCTTAAATTCCATTTTAACGGAAATTTTTATAACAGTTTTTGTAACATATTCCAAGGCTTTTGATCGCGTCTCACCTGCCTGCGTGGATTTGCGTAGGTACTCACCTCCGCCTCACTGAGGCTGGGTCAGAATCACCCCCGCGTACGCTCGAGAGCTTCCAGCTTTGAGGGGGATTGTTTGTTTTATAAAACTAACTCAACACAGACCCGATTTCATGCCTGCAAGGATGGTGTTTGCCCCCCTCCCCCCCTAGACACTGCCAGCGGCGACAGCACCCCAACCTGCCACGCAGCTCAGCGTCAGGTCAGGCTTCTGGGAACAGAGGGAGTGAGTTTAAATCTGATTTGAGGCTGTTTCAAGGCTATTTGAGGCTTTGTGTGCACCTATTTTCTCTGTTGAAGGGCCTGGCAGCCTCTACGATGAGCCGCAGGGGCAGGGGTGGAGCCCACGGGACGTACCGGCTGCTTTCTTTTTGTCCATGCCCTTCCCGACGCAGTTCAGCGCTGCGGTGACCACGGTGGGCTCCGAGAAGCCCAGGACTCGCTTCACCGTCTTCTCGATCCATGGTTTCAGCTCATCCAGTTCCCTTTTGGAGAGCGACATCTTTGCCAGGAGCTGAATTGAATTCTGTTGCTCGTACCTGTAAAGACGACAAGAAAACCACAGGCTAGTAAAATAAAGCACCAGATTTTCGCTGCTTCGGTGATTTCTCCTTCCTGAGCAAGCGGTGAAAGCTCTCGGAGATGCCTTTTGCTCCCTTATTTTTAAAACACAAGCTGAAATTAGACAAACCGCGTGCGCAGGAAGGGCCTCGGCAGCGAGGAGCCCCGCGACCCGAGCAGTCGAGACGCAGCATCAGGGCCCGCCAACGGAAATCGGAAATCTCGGGGCGTCCCTCCACGCCTTGGCTTCTCTCCGAACTCCTCCCAGTCCTTTTGCGCGGCTGCTAGGCCGGTTACCCGCACCTCCAGACCCGCACACCCACGCTCGATAGTTTCAGAAGAGCAACCCCAAGCCCACCTCACTAAACGTCGGCTAAACGACGCTTCGGGCAGACACAGAAGACCCTCACACGCGCCGCTTCGCCCATACTTCAAAACTCAGCACGTGCCCGGCTGCCTCCGCTGTTTAAACCCACGGCTGCCGCTGGCAAAGCCAAAATTTCACATATTTTTCCCATTTTCACAGCAAAAACAACTCACCGGTGATCGTTAGCGGTTCTCACGCCGTGTCGGGCACGGCCTGCAGACGCGAGAACGTTTAATTACGCGCCCGGGCTCCCTAATCTGATTTGGAAACCAAGTCTCCTTTATCTGGAAACAGGAGAAAATCTTCTTAAGGAAATATGTTTGACCTCAGCCTTTCTTCCCCACAGGAAAAAGCCTCGACGTTAACGTGAGTTTATTTTAACAGAAATCCCATCAAATACCGTTATCGTTCCTGAAATTGAGGATTAAGAGCCTGGGCGTTAGCCCTAACGAAGCATTACTCGATTTGGGAGCCAAGACATATAAATCGACAGCTTTAAAATGGCGATGAGGGGGCCCGTGGCGAGCTCTTACCTCTCCGCGGCCAAAACCCTCCAAACCTTCGCCGTCTTTTGCTTTTCACAGACGATTTCTCAAGAGATTTATTAAAAAGTAGCATCAAATCCAGCCCGAAGGACATTTATTATTACAGAATTTCACCTCTAAGTTCTACCTTTGCAATATATTGATGCTCCGGAACAAAGCCAGAGGTCAAAGGTGAGTGGAAATCGTTAATTACTGCGCTGACACATCAACAGCTCCGTGCAGGCGTGGTATTAAATACAGAACTTTGGTAATTAGCGCTTCTTTTAAACTCTAGATTAATCTTAAACTTCTGTATTACCGTACTAGGGATAATATGTGACACATTTAACGGTGTTTTCCCTCAGAACACCAGGAGAGCTGACGCCGTTCGGCGTCTGGAGGGACCCGGAGCTCGGCCCGTGGGGGCTCCTGGCGCGCAGCGAGGCACCCGGGAGGAAACACCGCCTACGGCGGGGCTTGTATTATATATATACACGTATTTAGGCACTAACCGTCTGCGCTACGCTGCTCCCCGGAGCGGCGGGGCCCCGCGCCCGGTGCTCCCGCGGCGCTGTCCGGGGACGAACTGCTTCTTTTAGAGAGAAAAAGAAAAGATTTTGGGTTCGTTGCCTCAAACTCGCCCGCCTGAGGTCGGAATTCCCGGCGAGGCGCCCGCGGGTGCCCCATGACAAGGACGCGCCTTCCCGCGCCGAAGCCGGTGCCGGGGATCGCCGGCGGCCCCCGCGGCCGGTACCGGCGGGGCCCGGACACCTCCCGCTTCCCGCCACTACCGGGGGCGGCGGCTTCGTGCGGCCCGGAGGGACCCGCGCTGCCCCCGCCGGCCGCTCCCCGCTCCCGGTGCGGCGGAACGACGGCGGCGAAGCGCTCCGCGGCGGCGGGGCCGGCGCCCGGTCACGGGGCCGCCTCAGGCGCGGCCTCCCCGGTACCGCCGTTCCCCCGGCCGCGTCCTCTCCCTCCCGCCGCCCCCCCCAGGCGCCCGCCGCCCCCCCGGGCCCCCCCGGGCCCCCCCGTCCCTCACCGGCGCGCGCGGCGCGGCCCCGGTAGGCCCCGGCCCGGTCAGCGGCGGGCCCTGACGGCGACGGCACGTCGGGGCGGAAGCGGAAACGGCCCGTGCGGCGCCTGCGCGTGCGGTGGCGCGTGCGGTGACGGGAAGGAGGAGGGCGGGGCTGAACGAGAAAGAGGCGGGGACGCGAAGGAGGGGCGGGGACGTGTGGGGAAAAGGGGCGGGGCAGGCAGAAGAGAAGCCGGGCGTGCATGGAAGGGGCGGGGCATGCAGATGAGGGACTGTGTAGGGGGAAAGGGGCGGGGCGTGTGGGGCATGCAGGTAAGGTGCTGTGCATGGAGAAAGGGGCGGGGCATGCAGATGGAGGCACTGCGTGTCTGGAAAGGGGCGTGGTATATAGGAAAACGGGGCGGGGCATGCATATGAGGGGCGGGGCGTGGAGGGAAAGCAGCTGCGGGTGAGGGCAGTGAGACAAGGAAAAGGGTGGGGCATGCAGATGAGAGGCAGTGAGTTAATGGTAAGGGGCGGGGCATACATATGAGAGGGCGGGGTATGTAGGGAAAGAGCAGGCATGCAGATGAGGAGGCAGGGCATATAAGAAAAGGGGCGGGGCATGCAGGGAAATGGGCGGGACATACCCCCAGCACCACCCACACCACATGACTGGAGACACACCCCCACCCCCCCTCCCCCCCTTTTCCCACCCATGGGACCCCCTGTCCAGTCCCATCCCACACACCCCCCCATCAGCCATCATTAATTAACACGAAATTAAATCGCCACCAGAGGGGAGGGGCCTTTATTGAGGGGGGGCGCCCCTAGCAGCCCGCCCAGGGGTCCTGCCGGCTGCCCCGTGCCAGGAAGGCGATCTTCCGCCCCATCTCGGCGTTGTAGACCTTCCGGCACGCCTCGTACGCCAACCGCTGCCGCCGCCGGCACGGCTTCTCGTAGTACCGCCGCCGCCGCACCACCTCCACCAGGCCGTCCTGCGAGAGGATCCTGCGGGGGGGGGGAGGAGGAGGAGGAGGAGGAAGGGGGAGAGATGAAGTGAGACACCCCGCTTTCTGTGGCCGCAGTCCCGGAGCTGAAGCCTTTCCACGGCAAGGGTTTGGCAGCTGCAGGGTGGATCCTGTGAGGAGCTGCTTGCAGCTTCTCTCCACACCTTACAGTACCAAGGGCGGCCGGCTCCGGCACAGACGCACCGCCCGCCATGGCTGAGCCGGCACTGGAACTGCCGCTGGGGTGACGGATTCGGGAAAGGGAGGGGAAAAAACCTCCTGGAAGAAGGAGGAGCTGCACAGAGGAGTGAGAAAATGGGAGAGGAAGAGCCCTGTAGGCACTGAGGAGGGAGGAGGAAGACCATGGTGAGGCAGGCCATGCTCCTGCGGTCCGTGGGGATCCTGCACTGGAGCAGGAGGACGCTCTGAAGGAGGCCAGGACCCTGCAAGGGACTGACATTTCCAAAGGCCTTCGGCCTCCCCAGCTGGTTCTCCTCATCCTCCGTCCCCCTCCAGCAAGCC
Source organism: Phalacrocorax aristotelis (assembly GCF_949628215.1). Classification (NCBI taxonomy): domain Eukaryota; kingdom Metazoa; phylum Chordata; class Aves; order Suliformes; family Phalacrocoracidae; genus Phalacrocorax; species Phalacrocorax aristotelis. The sequence continues at coordinate 2,577,987 of NC_134300.1, forward strand.
GAGGGTAAAAAGGGCGCTCCTCATCATCCTCAGAGCTTCGTTAAGCCGGGACAAACAAAGGTGGGGTCATCTTCCTCCTCCTCCTCCGCTGCCCCGGCGAGGAGCCGTCACCGGCGGCACCGCCTGGTTTTGCGCCAATTTGGTTTTTTTAATTCATTTTAATTAAATTTGCATCTGAAGAGGGAGAGCGGGCAGGAAAAGCCCTCCCGTCGCCATCTGCGCTTTAGCATAGAGAAAACCCCTAAAAATGTACGTTTTGAACCCAATTTGGGGGGTGAACTGGAACGGGAAGTCCCCGCGGCTGCAGCACGGGGTGGGGGGGTCAGGAGGGCCTCAACCGGTGACGAATTACACCTGGTTTAAATAATCCAATTGTTGCATCCTCAAGTGGACGGTCCTGCGGGACCCTGCGGCCGGGCCCAGCTCGGGAGCCCCGGCACGGCCCCGGTGTGTCACCCCAACCCCCCAACGGACCCCCCCTCACCTGTTGAGGGCCCCATAGGCTGCCTCTACGTTGCCGTTCTGCACCATGACGGTCCGGCCCACGAACCGGAGGTGATTCGCCATGGCGGCGGCTGCGGGACCGGGAAGGGAAGCGGGGGGAAACACGGGTGGGACGGGGCGGCCCCGGGCCCCGCAACCGCGGCGGGGCGGATCTTCCCCCCCACCTCCTACTCCGGGACCCGGTAGGGCCCGGTCCCCCCCTGCAGGGTCCCGGTAGATGCACCCCCCCATCCGCCCCCGTAGGGTCCCCGAAGGGTCCCGATAGGACCCGGCACCCACCCTGCCCCGAAGTGTCCCGGTAAGGTTCCCCCCCACCCCCGAAGGGTCTCGGTAAGGTTCCCCCCCACCCCCGAAGGGTCCCGGTCCCGCGGCCGCTCCACTCACTGTCCCAACAACCCGGAACCGGAAGTGCTTCCCCGCACCGGAAATGGCTCCCGGTACCGGAAGTAGCTCCCGGTGCCGCGGCGGGAATTGGGGGGGGGGGGAGATGGGGGTTACGGAGCCGGGATCGGGGGGGGGGGTGTCAAGGCTTAGGGTGCTGGTCACAGGGTGGGACCTGGAGGGGGGGGGCGGGTCCGACAACCCCCTGGGGGACAGAGGACACCGGTACCGGGTGGCCCCGGCCGCTCCCGCGGCGTTTATTGCTTCCAGCAGGGCCGGGGGTAGGGGGGGACACAAACGACCCCCTCCCCCCATCCCCCAAACCGCCACGCAGGGGGAGGGGACACGGGCCCGGCGGGGGGGCCAGCCCCCCGCCCCGTGTCCCCTCCCCCCCGTATCCCCGCCCCCCCCCCGCCGTGCACCAAGGCACGACTCCCCCCACCCCGGGGGAGGGGGCTTCGCTCAGGCGAAGGCACACGCACCCCCCCCAATCCCCGGAGTTTTGGGGCTCCCCGGGGGGGTCTCGGCCCCCCCCCCGCCCGCCCGCAGGTCGAACCGTCCACAATATTAAAAAAAAAAAAAATCCAAAAAAGGCAAAACCCAAGAAAACGAAGAGAAAAAGCCGGGGGGGGGGGGCGGGTTGTCACGCATCCGGCGCCGGGGGGGACACGGGGGGCCCGGTCTGGTCGGAGCGGTGGGTTTTGGGGTGCCCCCCCCGGCGCGCCATCCCGGCGGGGGTGGCAGCGGCGGGGGTGTCCGCAGGCGGGCGGCGGCAGCGGGGTGCTCCGGGGGGGCCGGCGGGGGGGCGGCGGCGGAGGAGGAGGAGGGCGGCAGAAGCAGGGGTCGGATCTTGGGGGGGTTTTGGGGCGACGTGGGGGAACCAGAGCCTCAACATCCCCTCGACCTGCAGCAGCGTCCCCAGGTACCGCGCCCTGGGGTGGGGGGGGGCAGAAAGCACCTGTCACCCCGCTGCGGGGGGGGAGGGGAGATGGGACACCCCGCCATGGGGTGGCCCCCCCTTCCCCCCCCCCAGCTCCAGGGACCCTTGGGGTGACGCTCACCCCATTTCAGGCTTCTGCAGGACCCCGATGATCCGCTGGATCCGATCCATGGCCACGCTCTGCTGGAAGCTGCTCAGCCCTGGGGAACCCCAAAACCGGGTGAGTCCCCCTCGGGGGGGGGGGGGGGAAGGGGGGAAGGGGGTGCAGGGTTTGGGGTGGGGGGAGGTGCCCACCTCGGTCGTATCGCCCCCGCTTCAGCCCCTCCAGCAGCTCCGCCAGCGGCCGGATGAAACCCCGCAGCTCCTGGCACTGCGAGGAAGAGGAGGAAGATGATGGTGGCTTGATGTAGAACAGGGAAGGGGGTGTCACCCCCCTCCCCACTTTCCCTTCCCCCCCCCGCACCCCATTTCAGGTGGGGAAACTGAGGCAGAGCCATGCAGAGATGCATTGTAGGGGGCCAAACACTCCGCCCCCCGCCCCCCCCACCCCCCTCGCTGGGTTTGGGGCCGCTCTTTCATTTTACTACCAAAAACTCACTTTTTGGGCAAAAAGGCGGTCGCCATCGCTGGGGGGGGCACCCCCCCCATCCCCCTTGCGGGGTCGTTTCGGGGGGCGATTCGGTGATGAGGGGGGCGATTCAGGGGGGGCTCTGTCTGGCCGTTTGCGGCTCCGTTCGGGTTTGGGGGGCTCCGTGGGGGGTCCCCCTGCTTCGGCCTCACTGTCGGAGGGACCCCCCGGGCTGGGGGTGGGGGAGCCGCAGGAGCAGGCGCGGGCGGGGGGCTCCATGGTGGGGGGGGCCCCCCCGGGGGAGCCACTCCCGGGGTTCAGCTCCGGTGTCGCCCGGCTGAGGCTGCCTGCGGGAAGGGAGGGGGAAAAGAGGGCAAAAATGGGGAAATTGGGAAATAAATGGAAAACAGAGAAAGTGCCGCGTGTGTGTGCCCCCCCCCGCAGCAGCCCCTCTTGGCATGGGGGGGGGGGTGCAGGCACCCACCTGGGACCGGGACCCCCCACCCAGCATGGGCCCCTCCCACACCCGGTGCTCAGGATCCCCCAACCCAGGAGCAAGCCCCCCCCTCTCCCAGTACCCCCACCCCGTCCCAGGACCCGCCCCCTCCAGGCCCCCACCCCGCCGGCACCGGGACCCGCCCCCCCCGGACACCCCCCACCCGTAGAACAGTGACGCCCCCCCCCAGGACTGATACCCCCTCCATGACCAGGACCCTACCCCCAGCACCAGGACCCCCCACCCCCAGGACCTCCACCTGAGGTGCGGACCCCCCACCACGGGGACCCCCCCACCCAGGGCGGAGCCCCGGGACCCCCCGTTTGCCACCGGGACCCCCATACCCCGGACACGCCCCCCCCAGCCCCAGGAACCCCCACCGGGCCCGGCCACCCCGGGTCCCACCTGCTCCCGGCTGCGGCGGCGCCGGCGTCCCCGTCCCGGTGCCGGTGTCCCGGTCGGTGCCGGTGTCCCGGTGCCGGTATCGCTGTCCCTGTCCCGGTGCCTCAGTGGCGGTGCCGGTGCCAGTGTCCCGCCGCCCCGGTGCCGGTGTCTCGGTGCCGGTGCCCCGGTATCGCTGTCCACGTCCCGGTGCCTCAGTCCCGGTATCGGTGTCCCGGTGCCGGTTCCGCCCCGGCTGCGGCGGCCCCACGCGGACACGTGCGCGGCCGCACGTGCCTCCCGCTGAGCCCCGCCCCCGCTGCGCCCCCATTGGCCGCCTCTCCCCGGCAGCGGGCGGAGGCCTCGCCGCCCCGCCCCGCCCCCTCGCTCCCGTTGGCCCGAGCCGCTGCCGGCGCTGCCCAATGCGGAGGCCGCCCCGCGCTGATTGGCCGGGAGGGCTTGGGGATGGTGGTGGGGGAGCAGCGGCCACGCCCCCTCCATGTGGCGACGCGGACACAGCGCCCCCCGGTGGGCGGGACGGGGTCACGGGGCTCCGCGCGAGGGAGGGGGTGGGCACGAGGGGCCACCCCCACCCCCCGCCAATGGGCGGTGGCCTCGGCCGCGCGTCACTCCCGGCGCGGCCAATGGGAGGAGGGCGGCCTCGCTTCGGCGCCGTTACATAATGGAGAGGGCGGGCGCGTGGGCCCCCACGTGGTGGAGGGGGCGCGCGTCTGGGTGATGTCAGCGCGCGCGCGCGCGGGGAGTAGGGCGCTGGCAGGGCGCCCTGGGCGCGCGCTCCTGTCAGCGGCCCCGCCCGGGGGAGGGGCGAGGGTGGGAAAGGGGGCGGGGCTGAGAGAGAGGGGCGGGGCTGGGGAAGAGGAGGCGGGGTGAGGGGACCTCGTGCAGGATCCGGCCCCGCCCCAGGGTCCCCCTCAAGGCCCCCGGCCCCGCCCAGCTCAGGGTCCCCCACAGCCCCTCACAGCACCCCCAGCCCCCCCCAAATCCCCACCCCAGCCCCTCCCAGGCCCCCCCCCCGCCCCGCGGATGGCCCCTCCATCCCTCCCCGTCCCCCCAGTATTTAAGGCCGGGCCAGCAGCCCCCGGCCCCCCCCGCACCCCCCGCCATGCTGCGAGCCCTGCTGCTGCTGGGGGGCCTGGCCCCCGCCCTGCCCGCCGGTGAGTGCCCACCGCCCCCCGCAGGCACTCACCCCGAGTCCCGGGAGCGGGACCCCCTTTGGGGTGCACCCGCCAGCACCCACAGGGGCCCCCGGGGAGCCCAGCCGAACTGCGGCCCCCCCCCCCCCCCCCGGCTCCCAACACCTCTGCTTTCCCTCCACAGGTCCCCACTGGGCGTATGAGGGTGAGTGGGGTCCCCCACACCCAGGCACCCACACCCCGTTTTCTCCCACACCCCGAATCCACAGCCCCACGCACCCCGGAGCTGAGGGGCATCACCCGGGTCCCCCCAGGAGGGAGGGAGTTTGATGGGTGCAGCGCCCCCCCCCCCGCCCCCCCCCTCCCGGACACCTGGGACCCTCAGATGGGAGCGAGACAGATGGGCACAGCCCCCCCAACACTTGTGTTCCCCCCAAAAGGACAGAGACGGATGGGTGCACCCCCTGTGCCCCCCCAGGACACCCGGGTGCCCCCAAATGGAGGGAGCTGGATGGGTGCAGCCCCCTGCGCCCCCCAGCCCGGACCCCGGCTCCCCCTCGCTCTCCAATGGTCCCATTGTGCTCCTTTACGTAAGGCTCCGGCTGCCAAATCCAATTAAGATCCGGCCCCGGCCAAATCCCGGCTAAGCCCGGCCTGCGGCCCACGGGGACCCCCCGGACCCCCCCCCCCCGGCCGCGGCTTTGTCCCTGCTCCCCCGGCCAGAAAAAATTGTCCCCAGAAGATTAACGAGCATGTTGGGAATGTCACCATGCCCTCGTTTTGGCTGGGGGGCGATGAGGGCAGTTGGGGTCACGGGGCCAGGCTGGGTAAAGCAACGTCCCTGAGGAGGGGGTGAGGGGCCCACCTGGATGCCTGGGTCCCCCCAGGCCCCCATGGGCAGCAGCACTGGCCCGAGGGGCACCCGGCGTGCGGGGGCCGAGCCCAGTCGCCCATCGACATCCAGACGCGATGGGCGCAACCGGACCCCTCGCTGCCGCCCGTCCGCCCCGTGGGCTACCAACACCCTGACACCCCGGCCTTCGCCCTCGCCAACAACGGCCACACCGGTGAGCGGGTGCCAGGGTTTGGGGGGGGGATCCGGGGAGGGGGGGGTCCCCGCGTGGCGCAGGCCCCGCTCAGCGTCCCCCCGCCCTGGCCGCAGCGGTGCTGGCGCTGCCGCCCTCCCTGCGGCTGCAGGGGCTGCCCCGCAGCTTCGCCGCCGCTCAGCTCCACTTCCACTGGGCTCGGCCCGGCCGCACCGGCGGTGCCGAGCATCTCCTCGACGGCCGCCGCGCTCCCGCCGAGGTAACGGGGCGGGGGTCCCAAAGGGACGGGGGTCCCGAAATGGGCTCCGGCCTGGGAAAGGGGATGGGTGTGAGAAATGGCATGGGAATGGGTCTGGGTGTGGGAAATGGGTCTGGGGGCAGGAAATGGGTGGGGGAATGGGGTGGGAAATGGGTCTGGGTGTAGGAAATGGGAGCGGGAATGGGGCTGGAGGTGGGAACGGGGTGGGAAATGGGAGTGGGAATGGGGCTGGGTGCAAGAACCAGTGTGGGAATGGGGTGGGAAATGGGTCTGGGGGTGGGAAATGGGAGTGGGAATGGAGCTGGGTGGGGAAACTGGCATGGGAATGGTGCGGGAAATGGGTGTGGGAATGGGGCTGGCTGGGTGAAACAGGTGCAGGGGATGGGGAAAGGAGTCCTGGTGTGGGAAACAGGTCAGGGAACAGGAAAAAGGGCAGGAAAATGGGTGTGGGAAATGGGTCTGAGGGTGGGAAATGGGTGCAGGAAGGAGTCCGGGCACAGGAATTGAGTGTAGGGAGTGGGAAACAGGTCCAGGCACAGGAAAGAGGCAGAGAGACAGGGGCGGGAAATGGGTGCAGGAAGGGATCTGGGTGTGGGAACCAGCGTGGGAATAGGCGTGGGAGCAGGAAATTTGGTGCAGGGAATATGGGAAATGGGTCAGGGTAGAGCAAAAAGGCAGGGAAATGGGTGCAGGAAACAGGTCTGGGGGTAGGAAATGGAGGCAGGGAAGAGACTGGGTGGGGGAACTGGGTGCAGGGAATGGGAACAGGGAGCTGGTGTAGGAAACGGATCTGGGCACAGGAAGCAGGCAGGGAAACAGGTGGGGAATGGGTCTGAGGGCAGGATGGGTGCGGGAAAGGGTCTGGGTGCAAGAACCATCACAGGAATGGCGCAGGAAGGGGTCTAGGTGCAGGAGTCGCATGCAGGCATAGGAGAATGCAGGGGAAAGGGCAGGGGAAGGGTTGAGGTGCAGGAAATGGGTGCAGGAAGAGGAAACGGAGCAAGAACGGGTCTGGGTGCAGGAATCGGCGCAGGGCCAGGTGACAGGACCCAGGAACGGGTGCAGCAGCAAGGCCAGACACCGCGAGAGGTGCCGAGATGGGCGCAGGCAGCAGTGTGGGATTGGGGCTGGGAACAAGGCACGGGAAAGGGGGTGACTGGGGGGGTCCCGGGTTGAGGGGGGGTCCCTGCTCTGCCCCCCCCGCCCCGCGTGGAGCCTCTCTGCCCACAGATGCACGTGGTGCACTACGACGCGGAGCGCTACGCCAACGCCAGCGAGGCGCAGCACCACGCCGGGGGGCTGGCTGTGCTCGGTGTCCTCCTGGAGGTATGTGGACCCTAAAACACCCCCACCCCCACCCCTCAAGCCCTGACCTCCCCCCCCGCTCCCCCCTAGGTGGGTGCTGACCCCCACCCCGCCTACAACAACATCCTGAGCCATTTGGGGAGCATCCGCTACGCAGGTGAGCGAAGGGCGCGCGAGGGGGGAAGCTCGGGGAGACAGCAGCGAAAGCGTGTGGCGGCAGGGAAGGGGAACCCCAAACCCCTCACCCTGCACCCCCCAACCGCTCCCCCCCCCAGGACAGACGACGGCCATCCCCTCCTTCAGCGTGCAGGACCTGTTGCCCCCACGCCTGGACCTCTACTATCGCTACAACGGGTCCCTCACCACCCCTCCCTGCTTCCAGGGCGTCCTCTGGACCCTCTTCCAGCAGCCTGTCCACATCAGCCTGGCCCAGGTAGGGCCCACTCTGGGGTGAAACCCTCTGGTTTTGGGGAGAGGGGCAGCCCCAGCACTCCCCCCACCCTCTCCATTTCAGCTAGAGCAGCTCCAGGGAACCCTTTACGCCACAGCAGCGGCCGAGCCAGAGCCCCAGCACCTGGTGGATAATTTTCGGGCCCCGCAGGAGCTCAACCAGCGGCTGGTGCTGGCATCCTTCCCCAGGGGTGAGAGGCCGCCCAGGAAGGGGGAGGTGGGCAGGGTCCCCCCCTACACCCCCAAAATGGCTCCCAGAGCCCCAGCTGGGTGCAAGGCTTTGGTGCTGAGCCCTGGCTCTGCCCTTGCAGGGCCCGAGGGGTATTCGACAGGTGAAATCATCGCCATCATCTTTGGCACCGTTGCTGGCTGCCTCAGCATCTTCCTCGCCCTCTACTTTGTGGCCAAGAGGATGCGGTGAGAGGCCCCCGCCCCCCCCCGAGGATGGATCCCCCCCCAGCCGGGGGCCCGGACACTCAAATGAGAGGGTCTGAGCCCCCCCAGGAGATGATCACTCTCATCTCAGCCCTTCTCCCCTCCCCGAGGCAGAGCGAGGAGGGCGCAGCACCAGGATGTCGTGTTCAAAGCCTCCTCCCGCCGCACCCCCTCTGATGACGGCCCCCACCCTTGAACCCCCCCAGGGCAGGGCTGTGACAGGCCCCCGCTGCCCCGCAGCCCTCCGCCCCTGCCAGAGGAGCCAGCTGCAGCTCAGCCCCACCATGGCAGCAGCTCCTGCCTCGGCCCCACTGGATATAAAGCCCCTTCCCCACCCCACGGCACTGGCGGCTCTTCGCTGGGGAGGGAACGGGGCCGCTCGCCAAGGGGCTGTGGAGCCAGATCCTGTCAGCCCCAAGAAACCACGACCCTCGGGTGCTCCCCCCGAAGCTCGGGCAGGGGCTGGGAGCAGAGCGAGGTGGGGAGGACCGACCCCTCTCCCCCCACACACCCCTCACCCTGGCCCCAGCACAGAGGTCGCCTCCCTGCCGTGGTACCCGTCGCACTATTAAAAAGGTTTGACTCGGAATCAAAAACATAATTTACCCCGTCCCCAGTGGCACAGCAGGGTAAGGGGTGCCCCCAGACAAGACCCAGTGGGGAGCAGAAAGGGGGTGAGCGGGGCAGAGCACCCCCCATCCTGGGTCACCCCACTTCCACTGAGGCTGAGCGGGGAATGGCAGCAGGTTGGGCCCCTCCAGGGGGGAAATGCGAGGGAAGGGGGGGGCCTGCCCACACCACAGGGCACCCGGCCCCCCCCGCCACCTTCCCCCTCCAGCCATACCCTCTAAGGAAAAAAGTCCAACCCGAGTCCCTAATGAAGCTAAACAGGGCACCCACGAGCGCCAGGTGGACCCCAAAAACCCCCTCTGGAGTGTAAGAGGGCACGGAGCCGCCTCTGCGCCACGGAGAGGGCCCAGGGCTCGGCCGGGTGGCGGCACCGGAGGAGCAAGCCGCAGAGGCGGGGGCAGCGTCCTGACCTTCCGGCTGCCGAGAAGAGGGCACTTGGGGGTGGCGGTGGCACGGGCAGCAGCAGGGCTGCGGCTGCCGCTCAGTCCTCAAAAGGCACCTGCAGCGCCGAGTACGTCGTCACTCTGCGGTCACCCTCCTGCTCACCTGGGGGGCAGAAAGGGGGGAGAGGGTGAGCGTGGGGGGAGTCTGTTTTGGGGGTGGGGGCCTGTTGCGGGGTTCACAGGAGCCCCTATTAGCCAGGAGACGCGGCTGATGTTCAATGAAAGGGTAACGGTTGCAGGGAAAACCCATCCTCCCCCACCCCAGCAGCTCTGGGCCCCCCTGCGCCCATGTCTGACCCCCCCAACGCCTACAAGGCGACAGAGACCCACCCAAAAAGCCGCTGCGTTGCAGGGGTGACACCCCCCACCGCCAGCCCCTCCCTTCCCAGCCCCCCCCTTACAGGAGAGGCACTTGAGGATGTTGCGGAAGGAGCCCCCAGCGGTGACAAAGGACCAGAGGCCCGTGCAGAGGGTGAGGATGAAGATGGGCACCAGGCTGGCCTCGTACCAGGGGTTCAGGAACGTCTGGGGGATGGAGGGAGCAGTGTTAGGAACATCACTGCCTGCCAGCTGCCCCTACAGCCCCCCCAAACAGCCGCGGGGGGAAAGGGGAGCCAGGCCCCCTGAGCGGAGCAGGCTTAGGCTCAAACTCAAGAGTTCAGGTTTAAACTTTTGCCCACCAGGAGCTTAGCGGCTAATCTTCCGTCTGACCCCCAAGGCCTTCGTTAGCCCCCCTTCCACCAAGCGCACCCCAACAGGCTGCCCTGGGCAGGAGGCACCCAAGAGGGCTGTGACTCTCCCCACGTCTCCACGGCAGAGATTTAGGGAGTTTGAAGCAGCAGCAGGCGTCTCTGCGATCCCCTCTCTGGCCCCACACCGCTTTACTTTGGGGACAGCTTTCGGGGCAGCTCCGGTCAGCTCTGGCTCACCAAACTCACCAGCCCCGAGGCAAGGAGGTGACTGGCAACCACCAGCCCCAGGCTCCCGTAGCGGCGTTTTTCGCAGGCGTCGAAGAATATCACTCCCCAGAAGGTGTGGAGCAAGACGAGGGCCATGGTGAGGAAGGCTGAGGGAAGAGGGCGACACAGACCCCCTCAGACCTCGCCACCACCTTCCTCCTCCTCACTTCGGTGAAGGGCCACACGCCGGGGCTGCAGTCCTGACTCTAACCAGTGCTGCTGCAGCACCTCAGCCACAAGCCCCCGGCCTGCGGCACACACCGGCCCCAGCCTCACCGGACGTGATGAAGTAGTACGGCGAGTCCCCGTGGATTCCAACGGTGCCCGGCCCGATGGAGTCTGCCAGGACGTTAATGAAGGAAAACGCGCCGCTGATGATGCCGAAGGACAGGCCTGAGACTGCAGAGGGAGGAGGACTGAGCTCAGAGCAACCGGAGCTGTGCTACCTCTGCCGTGAGCCCCGGACACGGCACCTGTGCCCAAGGAACGGCAGGAGAGCGGGAACAAGAACTGGGAAGGCTGCTTTAGCCCCGTCAACACCATCCCCAGTCTCCGATACGCACACGTCCCGCTGACAGGCAGCCCTGAAGAGCGCAGGGAGGTCAGTGACAGCCCAAGCCCTCTCCGGGTTCGTGCTCACCGTAAGCCATCTGCCTGAGGGAGACGGGGGACCGGCCATCCTCGCTGATCATCGCCAGGCCTTCATCTGCCTTCCTGCTCAGGCAGAAGAGAAAGCGTGAGCGGCCAGCCCGGAACAGGGGCCTCGGCACACAGGAGAGGGAAAGGGAGGGTTATCAATGAGCCTGGGGCAAGAAGGAACAGCTGTCTCCCGGGATCCGACACGGAAGATGCCTTGTGGGGTTCCCCAGACAAAAAGCAGAGGGATCGCAGCTACAAGAACAGGTCACCCGTCCCCAGGGGGCACGAGCAGGCCGCCCTCGCACAGGCTCTTACTTCAACAGCTTGAAGTAGGCGAATCTGAAAGCCTCCTGCAGCAGGACGGAGACGGCGGCCCCGAAGATGAGGAGGCTGTACTGCAGCTTGGCGTCCTCCCGGTCGCTGAGCTGGACCGAAACGAACCAGATCAGAGATGCCAAGAGCAGCGATACCAGCCAGAAAAATGCCCTGGGGAGAGAGGAACGCCAAGCTCATGCTCCAGAGCTCAGAACCACACAGCAAACACGTGCCAAGCTGCTTGCGTGGTTTGCCTGGGCCCCAGGTCACGTGTTCAGCAGGGGAAGTTTTTGGCGGCGGCATGGGCTGCCTGGCCATTGTCACATGGGGAGGGCACGCGAAGGAAGCGCGTGGCTGAAAATCAAACAGATTTGTAAGCTCAAATCCTCCTTTTCTTCTCACACCCATCATGACCTTCCCAGAGGAAACCTACTGCCCTGCAGAGCGGGGAAGGATGCTCAGGCTTCGCTCCTTGAGGTGAAACACAGGGCTGCCCTCAGAAAGCCAAGCGTGGTGGGGCACGGCTGCTCAGAGCCGTTCCTCTCCCTCTTTTCTCAATAGTGCATCCCCCCACTGACACGGGGGCAGGAGTCGTGACCCCAGGGATGACCGGGCACACGAAGGAAGAGCCAAACACTTGGAAGGGATGGCGTGTCGCCGCTCGCGGCTGTGGCTCTGCCAGCACGAGGAAGGCTTTGGGAGACCCCAAAGTGAGGGGACCCCAGGACGGGAACAGCCCCTCCACCCCCTACAACTTCACAGCCTCATCCCACCTGCATAGGCCATTTCCCAAACCCTCCTCAGACCCCCCTGCCAGGCACAGCCTGCCGCCCGCCACCCCAGAACTGCCCCCCCAGGGCACTGCCTCCCACCCCACACCCCCTCGGCTGCCCCACCATCTCCCCTTCAGCCCCTCCCTGGGTTTGCTGCCCCTCTCAGACACCCTCAGCTGCCCCCTAAGCCCCCTCCACTGCTGCCTGACCCCAGACTCTTTCAGCCCCCCACCAACCCTCTCTCAGCTGCCAACCCCCCCCCAGGAACCCCTCAACTACCACAGACCTGACCCCTTGACCACTTCGATCCTGCCTGGACCATCGCCCCCCTCAACTGTCCCCTTGCCCCCCCGGTGCTACCTGCCCTGCTCCAGAGCCCCCACCTGCCCCCCTCAATGCTCTCTCAACCCACACCTGCCCCCAACGGCCCCCCTCAAGGCTCTCTCACCCACACCTGCCCCCAACGGTCCCCTCAGCTCCCCTCAAGGCTCTCCCACCCCACACCTGCCCCCAACGGCCCGCCTCAAGGCTCTCTCACCCCACACCTGCCCCCAACGGCCCCCTCAGCTCCCCTCAAGGCTCTCCCACCCCACACCTGCCCCCAACGGCCCGCCTCAAGGCTCTCTCACCCCACACCTGCCCCCAACGGTCCCCTCAGCTCCCCTCAAGGCTCTCCCACCCCACACCTGCCCCCAACGGCCCGCCTCAAGGCTCTCTCACCCCACACCTGCCCCCAACGGCCCCCTCAGCTCCCCTCAAGGCTCTCCCACCCCACACCTGCCCCCAACGGCCCCCTCAGCTCCCCTCAAGGCTCTCCCACCCCACACCCGCCCTGCCCCGCCCCGCCCAGCTCCCCCCAGCCCACCGCGGCCCCCCCGCCACCAGCGGCTCCTCGCGGCTGCCCTGAGGCCCCCCTCAGCCCCCCGAAGGCCCCTCAGCGGCGCCCGCCAGGCTCACCCCGCCACCAGCACGATGACCCGCAGCGGCTCCGCCGCCACGCGCAGCACGACGAGCGCGAGCGCCGGCCCGAAGGCGATCGCGGCGCAGCCGAAGCAGACGGCGGCGCCCATGGCGGCGGGGGGCGGGGCCTGCAGGCGGCTGGGCGGGAACAGCGCCGCCTGGCGGCGGGAGGCCGCGCCGCGCCGCGGGAGAGCGGGGACGGGACCGGACCCGGGGATGTTCCTGTGGCCCGCAAAAACCCCTCCGGCGAAGGGGACCTGCAGCTCCCCCGGACGCCCTCGACCCCGGGACAGTCCATTGCCCCGGCCGATGCTCGATAAACCCATCTCTTTATTTCATCCTCTGCAGTAAAGCGGTGGGGCAGCGCCAGCGCCCCGCGGGGGTCGCACGGTGATGGCGGGGCTTGTCGAGTACGGAGGGACGAGCGCCGGCTCTGGGCTTGTCGGCACGACCGGCTGCGGGTCACGGCCTGGGCCCTGCCCGGGCGGCGAAGTTCAGCTGGGCGTAGTTCAGCTCTCCCTTGGGGCGACGATGCCGTCAGAGCCGCCCGCGCACCCCCAGTTCCCCCCGCCTGCGGCCACCCCCTGCCGCCGGCGCCCCCCGGGCACAGGGACGCCGCCCCCCCTGCCGGCCCGCACGCCCCAGCCCAGCCCGGGGGGCCGCGGGGGCCGCGCAGCCTCACCTCGTCCTCCCGCGACGCGGGCGGCATCGGGGCCCCGGGCTGCTGGGCTGGAGGGGACAGAGCGGGGAGACCTGTCCCTCGTGCGGGGATGGGGGCTCCGAGGGGCCGCAGGGCACGGAACAGCCCGAGGGACGGCGGAGGGGGCGGGAGGCGGGCGGCGGGGGGCTGGGGGTGCGGGGGTGCCAGGGAGGGCGCGGGACGGCGGGGGACACGGCGGGACGCCCGCGGGGCCGTGCCGCGCTCCTTACCCATGTGCGTGGGGCGGCAGAGGCAGCAGGTGCTGAGGCAGAGGCTGAGCAGCAGCAGCGCCCCGACCCCGGCCGGGCCCCAGGCGCTGGGGCTCAGGAAGGAGCAGCCTGGGCGAGAGGGGCTGGCTCGTCCCACCGTCTCCCCATCATCCCCCCCGACACCCCCACCGTCCCCCCAAACTGCCCCTGCCCCGGGGCCGAGCCATCCCCACTGCCTCCGTTCCCCCAGGGCAGAGCCAGCTTCAGGGTGGGGGGCCGGTTCCCCCCATACTCACCCGTGGCCTCGTGTAGCTCCACGCTCCTGCGCACAGGGCGCCCCGAGGCGTTGAAGCGCACCTCACAGAGCCCCCCCCGCCCCCCCGGCCGTGCCCATGGGGCTGAGGAGCGGCCCCTCGCCGCCCCCCAGCCCCAGCATACCCCAGGCCGCCCCCCGCCAGGAGACGAGGACGGGGCCGGCAGAGGCACCCACGGCACAGACCAGGCTGGGGGCGCCCGGGGGGGCCCCGCGGAGCGCCAGCACCCGCACCCAGCTCCCGTTGCTCCAGCTGTCTGCAACAAGGAGAGGGGGCTGCAGTGGGGCGGGAGGTGGGCACGCACCCGCGGTGGGCGGGAGGGAGCTGGGCTGGAAGCCATGGGAGGGATGGAGGGCGATGCGGAGGGCTGGGGGGAAGGAGGAGGAAGGGGAAGATGGAGGGGGATGAGGAGGGACGGAGGGGACAGAGGGGACGGAGAGGGACACAGCGGGTGATGGACGGGGACGGCGGGTGCTGGGGGGGACGGAGGGTGCTGGGCAGGACAGCGGGTGAGAGCAGGGGATGAGGGACATGGGGGTGACATGGGGGTCGTGGGGATCCCACCCCCTGGCACAGTCACCATCCTACCTCCCACCAGCAGTGCGGTGCCGTTGCCAAATTGCAGGTGCCATGAACGGCCGTAGGTGCACAGGTAGAGGCCGGTGTCCTGGGGACAGGCTCCGGTGATGCGCAGGGTGACACTGTACCCTCTGTACTCACAGGAGAACCTCCCCTTCGTCCCACTCTGGCAATCCAGGACCAGGCTGGGCCCAGCCCTGCCACCGCGCTGGTACCACCACACTTTGGCTTTGCTCTCCATGGCCTCGCTGGCCTCGCAGCGGATCTCCACCGTCCCCCCGACCTCCACGGCCACGACGGGCTGGGGCTGGTGCAGCCTCAGCAGCGCTGCCGGGGCTGTGGGGACCAGCCAGGGGCTCATCCCCCTCCCAGGCTCCAACCAAGCCCACTGCAACCCCCGCCACCTCGCCCCCCCAGCAGCCACTTGCTCCAAAAAGCCCAGAAATCTCCCCAAAGCAGGGCCTGGCCACCTTCCCCCAGCCCTGGCCCTCCCACCCACCCAGGCAGAGCCAGAGCAGCCCCGCGGGGGCCAGCGAGCCCCCGGCTCCCATCGGTGGCCGGCGCTGCGACGCGGGGGCCGGTTCCTCCCTGGGGCTGAGCCCTTCTGCAGCGCTGCCGCTGCTGCCAAAACCACGGGTGACCTGAGCAGCGACACCCCCCACCCCGTCCTGCCTTCGTCACCAGGGACGCAGCGGCCCCTCGGCCACGTGCCGCACACCGCAGCACCCCTGGCAGGTGGCGGGTGCCGGGGCTGGGATGCCACCGGCCGCCTTCACCCCCTCGTTTCAAAGCCTCTGAACAGAACCTGGGGGTCCCTGGAGCGTCGCAGGGGAACCAACCCGCCCGGGCGACGCTCGGAGCCAAAGGGACGCTGAGCCCCCTCCAAAATGGAGGGAAGATCTCTGGATGCAAACCCTGGGCGAGATGCTGCAGGTCCCGAGCCAGGAGCCGCCTGGCACCAGGCTCAGGGTGGGGAAACTCGGTGGGGTTTAAGCAATCTGGGGACGTTGGGGGACGGAGACGGCCCCGGCCGTGAGCGCACTGGGGCTGGGTGCGCCCTGCCAACCCTGCCTGGGTCCCAAACACGCTGCAAGCACAGAAATCCCACTGCTTCCACTGGTTTTTTGGCTGTTCCTGAGAGCATGTGATGGAGACCCTGCCCCGCTACCTCCCAGCAGCCCCCAGCACCCCAAAACACCCTTCAAAGGGACTAAAAACAGCAAAGCCATT
Organism: Phalacrocorax aristotelis; assembly: GCF_949628215.1. NCBI lineage: Eukaryota > Metazoa > Chordata > Aves > Suliformes > Phalacrocoracidae > Phalacrocorax > Phalacrocorax aristotelis. The sequence continues at coordinate 2,593,657 of NC_134300.1, forward strand.
CCCAGCCCCCAGCCCTGCTACCGCCTTTCCTGCTGCGGTTCAGCACACCCGGCCCTCGGCCAAACTGGTGCCGAACAACATCTCAGAGCCCCGCTGCTGGTGGGGGGAAGGGGTTTGGTGTCAATAAACACCATCCCAGCGACGAAACAGAGCAGCGAGGCTGACCGCAGCCATCTCCGGCGCGAGCAAAGCCTCCGGCTGCTGCAGAGAGGCAGAAGAATATGGAATAGACCTTCAATGAATTAGCTCTGCGCCTGCCGGAGGGGGCTGCCCTGCTCTAGGGGCGATTCCCCGCGCCTCCCGCGCGGCACCTTGGGGAAAGCCAAGCCCAAGCCCAAGCCTGGGCAAAACGTTTGCCTGGCAGAGCAGAAAACCAGGGCGCGACGAAGCCCAGGGCTCCTTGGAGAGACGGGCAGGGGGACGACAACCCGCGTCGCCCCACGGAGCGGGAATTCCAATGCCATTTTGCAAGCGAGACCAGGGCGCACGGGTCCCTCCCCGCATTCCCTCCCCTGGTCGCTCCCCAAATCCCCCCTCTCCTGTTGCTCCGGGCCCCCAAACCAGCAGGAAACCCCCCGGCTGGAGGATGCGCTGGTGCCTGGCACCCCCGACCCCACCCTGGCAGCAGCCGGCACTAAAGCCAGCCCAGAGGGGACGCGCTGGCGGCGGATGGGTGGCAAAGCCGCCTGATTCCAGTCACCCACAGAGGCTGCCGAGGCTGGAAGGCCCCACGCTGGGGTGGGGCCGACACGTGGGGGACCCCCCCGTCCCGTCTGGGGCAGGGCCAGGTCCTGGGGTGCCTCCTCTCAGCATCCCCGGGGCGTGCAGCTGCCAACCCTCGCGGGGGGCTTGTCCGTCAGAGACCCCCAGCCCACCAGCCTGGGAGGGAGAGAAAATCTCCTCGGCAGGAGGATTCTGGCCAGCATGTCCTACGCGCTCCTGGGGACCCTCCTGCTCCTCCTGCCAGGTACGTGCTTGCTCCCAAAGCACCCCAACCCGGGAGGGATTTGCTCGCCTGGGGGGGTTTTGCCCCAAAGCATTTTTAATGCAATGCATTGCAAAGCCTGAAGTGCAGAAAATCTAACTCAAAGCTGCTCCCCCTGTGCAGGAGGTGCCTCGGCACAGGGGAGCTGGGTCCTGCAGAGCCCGGGGCAGCTCAGGGCGCGCCCGGGAGAGATGGTGGGGCTGAGCTGTCGCACGACGGACCCCAGCAGCTATGTGAACTGGTACAAGGAGAGGGCGGACGGCAGCTTGTCCTGGATTTACCGCAGCCTCGGTAATTCCCGTCCACTAGGAAAATACTCGGGGAGGAGCACAACAGCTCGGGATTTTGCCCTCACCATCAGCTCTGTGCAGAGGGAGGACTCCGGGGTTTATTACTGCAGCTCCTCCGACACCTACCCCTCATTTGGGGACGGGACCAGGCTCATTGTCACTGGTGAGTGCCTGGCAGGTCGCGTGGCAGCTGGGGACATCCCCAGGTGCCACCCCGCGGCACCCACTTTCCCTCTTTAGGTGCCACCCAGCCCCAGCTCTCCATCCTGGTGCCCACTGACGCAGAGGAGCCCGCGCAGCCCCTGGGCAGCATCCCCCTGCTCTGCCACCTCCACGACCCCCCTGCAGGCTGGGACAGCGTGCGCTGGCAGCCCGGCGGGGAGGAGACGCCGCTGACAGGGACGGCCATGGACGAGCGCGGCGTCCTCAGTGCCTGGAGCATCACCTGGGTCTCTGCCGAGCTCTGGGATGGGGCTGCGACGTGCACGGCCCTGGAGAGCGGCACGAACAGGACCCTCAGCGTCGCCATCAGCAAAGGTACCAGGGAGGGAGGTCAGTCCACGTCCACCCCCACTGCAGATCCCAGCCTCGATCCACCCCCTGCATCCCAATTCCCCCCGCCTTGCCTCGGTTAGCAAATCCTGACAGCCCGATTCTTCCTCCTTCAGATGCATTCAGGAAATCCCTCGCACCCGCCACATTCTCCCCTCTGGGATCCCCCTGTGCTGAAAGGCTTTAAACCTGCACATCCCCCCTTGCACAGCCCGGACCCCCTGATTGCAGGGACGCTTGGCCCTGACCCCCGTTTCAGAGGATGCTCAGCCCTGACACCCTGTTTCAGGGGATGCTCAGCCCTGACCCCCGTTTCAGGGGATGCTCATCCCTGACACCCCCGTTTCAGGGGATGCTCATCCCTGAGCCCCCATTTCAGGGGATGCTCGGCCCTGACCCCCCATTTCAGGGGATGCTCATCCCTGACCCCCCGTTTCAGGGGATGCTGAGCCCTGACCCCCGTTTCAGGGGATGCTCAGCTCTCCAGAGTGGCCAAACCCACACTGGCCCCTCTCTACTAACTCTCCTTTCCCCCCCCACAGAAGGATGCCCCTCCTGGCCGCTGGCGCCGGGGCTGTCCTGCGTCTCCCTCCTGCTCCTGCTCCAGCTGACCCTCCTGCTCTGCAGACGGCGCCTGGCCAGAGGCGACCCCCGCTCCGCGCCCCCCTCGCAGCCGCTTCGCCCCGGCTCTCTCCTCGCCTCCCCCAGCCGCCCACACGCCCACCCGGCAGACCCAGCCGGGAGGTAAAACCGCTTCCTCAAGCCCCGGCATGAAAGACATTCATTTCTTTAGCGCGCCGTAACGCTGCTCGGCTCAACCCCCCACGCCCCGCAGATTCAGAAGCTCCACCCGAGGCTCACGGCGGGGAAGTGAGACCCAGCAGCCCGGTGAGAAGATTCACTCTGGCTGCTGGTGGTGGTGCCAAGGCCGCCGCCGCCGCGCCGCTGGGCTCCCGCCCGGAGCATCCCCAAAGCGCCGCTCGCTGCTCACGCCACCCCAACGCCAAGGGTAAATCTCGCCCAGGTGGCGGCTCGCGCTCGGGTCCGGCTGCCGGCAGCACGAGCGGGGAGCACCCGGGCCTTGGCTGGCCCCCCAAAGCCCTCTCTGGGGGAGCGACGCAGCTCCCCGGCCTCAAGCCCAGCCCTTCGCACGGCAGGAGCAGCTCAGGGGCGGCCCGGCTGCTTCAAAGAGCCTCAGAATTGGGCGCAAGGCTGGGTCGGCCGCAAAATCTTTCACTTTCCCAGTCGGGGGCCCGCGTTTTGCCAGGGCTGGCGCCGGTCCCCAGCGTCACCCGCCCCCTCTCGCCCAGGGCCGACCAAAACCCTCCAGGCTCTGCTTTTTCTTCGCTCCACACCTCCCCAAGGGCAAAAGGAGGTTCAACAGCACCAGTCCCCGCTTCCTCTGGCAGGCGGATCCACGCCGGCGAGGTGACACCCCCCCCCGCCCCGCTCTGCCCACACCGCTGTCCGCAAAGGAGGTAAAAACCCAGAGCAAAGGGAAAAACAACGGCGAGAGCTGCAGGACGGGGCTGGCTGGGCACGGCCCCTCGTCGCCCGCAGCTCGCAAACCCCCACCAAGAACTTGCCAACGTGCCCCCGCAGCCGGCAGCAAACTTGCGGGAGCTCTGCAAAAGCCTGGAGGGTTTCTCGGGCGCCCTCTTTTCCCGTAGGATCTGCGCACCCGCCCCGGGAAGATGCCCTGCAGGGGTTTTCTCGCCTCTGGGGGAGGCTTTGCAGCACAGCTGCTTGGCTTCATTTCGGCCCCCCGGAGCGCCTGTCGCGGCTGCTCGCAGGCCGTGTCACCCGCCAACCGCCCGGAAGCTGGTTTCAGAGGTTTTCCAGCTCACAAGCACACCAGTGCTCCGGAAGAAGTGCACGAGCCCCGGGGAGCTGCCAAGCGCTCGCCGCGGGCTGGCCTGGGCCGGGCCGGCGCGGTGTCACCGCCGCCTGGTGCCGCCACGGCACGGCCCCCCCCGCCGCACCCCGCGCCCGCTTTGGGTGGCCGCAGCACCTCCAGCAGCCCCGCGATGCCGCTTCCCCCTTCCAGGGCCGTGGGGCTGGGCGGGAAGGAACCTTTGCTTTTGCCCAGCTGGGCTTCTCTGCTTGCCTTGGCTCGGGCGAGGAGGATGAGGACCAGGAGGAAGGCTGTAAGCGCCAGGGGGAGGGAAGGGCTGCTCGAATGCAAGGAGAGAGGGCGTCAAAGCAATAAAATTCTGGACGCCCGAGGAAGCAGCTGAGGCCTGGCTTTATATCAGATTATGCCTGCGGTACCCGCGTAGCCGCCGCCAGCAGTCGCTGTTACGGAGGGAAAATGCATCTCCTTGGGGTACCGAATTCAGCAAAGCCACGTCACAGCCCCCCCTCTCCTTGCTTGGCTCACGGGGCACTAAAACGCACTCAAGAGCAACTGCAGGACGCGCGATGAGCAGCTCCTGTCCCTGCTCCGCGGGTGCTGCCGACTCTCCGGCTGCTCGGTGAGCCCCGGGGAGCGGCCAGAGTCCGGGAGCAGCGGCATCGCAGGGGCTGAGGCTGCAACACTGCCTGTGGGTGCTTGGGTGCAATTAATACCCCCTGTTCTGTTGGTGCTGCAGCTGGAGGGGAGGGGAAGCACCCCCCATTGCTCAGAGTCCTCAAACACGGCTGAGCACATCCTGGGGGTTCATGCAGCCGATCTGGGTCTAATTAAGGAAAAATTAAAAGCAATGATTGGAAAAGAGGCATCTCGGAGCTGGGACTCTGAGACGGGGCAGCTAGCATCACCCCCCGCAGCATCCCTGGCCGGAGACGGCAGGGCCCACTCGCAGCTCTCACCCACCTAAAACCGGTGGTGGGACAGCGCGGGGTGGGACATTCCCCTGCTTCGTCCCTGTCGAGAGACCCCAGGAGCCACTCGTGGGGATGATGCCCAGAGGAAGAGCGAGCTGCTGCCCCGCTGCACCGCGGGCACCAGCTCAGAAAATCAGGATCAGATGTCTTCGCTTTTCGCTTTTCTCTTTCTCTTTTCTTTTTTCTTTCTTTTTTCTTTCTTTTCTTTTCTTTTTTCTCTTTTTTCCTTTTTTTTTTAAATTTTTTATTTTTAATTTTTTATTTCAGTTTTTCTTTTACTTTCTTGTTTTTGTTTTTATTTTGCTGGTATTACTCTTTAAAAGTGCATTCTTTTTCTTTACTTCAAAGCACCTAAAGTATCCCGTTGTTATTTCCCACTCTCTTGGGCAGAACGGCACACCCTGGTCGGCAGCAGCCAGCCCAAGCAGCTGCTGTTTACAGAAGGACAGGAAGTTTTATTTAGAGTTGAAAACCCCCTCGGACAGTGAGAACAGCTTGTCTACTAGAAAAGCCCCTCCATTCCCTCCAAGGGCTCCCGCGGGAAGGGCAGCTCGTCCCACCTACCTCTCGGCCGGCACGCAGCACCTCGGGGAGAGGTGGAAACCCCACGGCGGAAACTCCACAGCAGCCGGCGCCACGGGGGAAAGGATTTTTTGGGTTTCCTTCATCCACCTTCTCGTCTCCTGCACCGAAAACACCAAACTATGTCCCCTCCAGCGACTTCCGCAGGAATCCCGCTAATGTCAGCTGCTCGGGCACGAGGCATTGTTAAGGGAAGAGTCTTAGTTACCAGCTGCATTTCTTAAAATTTCCCTGCAAGTTTTGCTTCCGCTTATTAAAGCCGGGAAATGACACAATGCATCTGAGAGCCGGGGACAGCGGTGATCTCTTTCACACCTTCTTCCTCAGCGTAAAAGCCACAGCCGTGGTCCAAACCGCGCTCGCAGCCTGCCAGGCTTCACCGCGCCGGGATGCTCAGAGCATCCCCGGGACGCGGCACCCTCGGCGCTGGGAGAAGCAGGGGCCACCTTGGCCAGCCCTTTCTGGAAAAGCCAGTTGTTTTTTTTTCTCGCACGCTGAGTTTTCCCACGCTGCTCCTTCGCTGCGGGACCTTTTCCAGTTTGATTTCGGCACGTAAACTTTAGCGATAAAAATAAAAGGGCATAAAAGGGCAGAGATTGTGCAAAATAGGAATTAGGTTTGGGAAAGGAGCGTGGGATTGGTGACGGAGAAGACTTCGGTTTGGATGCTTTCTTTGGCCGCGCTTTGGGCGATGTTTTTGTGCTGTGTTGCGAGACACGAAAAGTGAGTAAGAACAAAACTAAAAGTAAAAAGAAAAAAGAACTAAAATAGAGCATATTTTTTTTTCTGGCCGGAAATACAGTTCAAAATCTGTGGCTGCATTTCCCCAGCGGTCCCCAGCACCCACAGACCGTCCTTCACACCACAAAGATGCTCAGGCTGGACATCAGTCTCTTTGGAGCTGTGAAAGTACACCATAGGTCAGTGCAAAGGATTTGTTTGCCCCCTTGTATCACCTCATAGTGCGTTTTATCCAGCTCCCTCAGTGGCATCTCCACGCTGCAGGTACCACACATTTTTTTTCCCTCATTTTTTTCAAGTTTTACACCAGCACATCCAACCACGAGGAGTCGTTCTCAGCCCCAAGCCAGCGAATCCCTTTGAATTCAGACGCCAAGTTTGTATGCCAAGAAGTCTGCCTGTCCAACACCATCTGCTCATCTAATAAAAGACACCCCTATCACCATAAGCCTTCCTTGCCCCTTCCCTCCCCACTGCTTTAACCCCACAATATTTTAACTCTTTCATGGCTCGACATCTCCCCAGGCTACCCAAGCGCCCCCCGGCCGAGCCAGTGGCGCCAGCCCCAGTGCGATTCATCCCAATGAGGTCAGATTTCTGCTTGGGTTGAGATTTTGAGTTTTGATGTTATTCTTGTGGGTTGAGGGGAAGATTTGTAGATATTCGCTTCCTGCCTGCTTGGCTGCTCAGCGTTCCTCTGCGCTTAACCTTTTGCCAAGCGTCTCCCTACAGCTGGGAAAAGCCCCTTTGGCAAAGCACGTACAGCCTCGGGAGGCTGCAAACTGTTTTTGGGATGCACTTGAAAAGTTCTTCAGTTGGGTCCCCTCTTAGTAGAAAAAAAAATCTGCCTTTGGAAATCCTTGGCTTAAAATCAGTGGGGATCCTTGGCTTAAAATCAGTGGGGATCCTTGGCTTAAAACCAGTGGGGATCCTTGGCTTAAAATCAGTGGGGATCCTTGGCTTAAAATCAGTGGGGATCCTTGGCTTAAAATCAGTGGGGATCCTTGGCTTAAAACCAGTGGGGATCCTTGGCTTAAAACCAGTGGGGATCCTTGGCTTAAAATCAGTGGGGATCCTTGGCTTAAAATCAGTGGAGATCCTTGGCTTAAAATCAGTAGGGATCCTTGGCTTAAAATCAGTAGGGATCCTTGGCTTAAAATCAGTGGGGATCCTTGGCTTAAAATCAGTGGGGATCCTTGGCTTAAAATCAGTGGGGATCCTTGGCTTAAAATCAGTAGGGATCCTTGGCTTAAAATCAGTGGGGATCCTTGGCTTAAAATCAGTGGGGATCCTTGGCTTAAAATTGATAGCACAAGGATGAGAAAAATATTGAGTGCCGCTGCTCTCCCCGGCTGGTTGCCCCGTGGATGCCGGCACCCATCCGACCACAGCCGATGGTTTTCCCTTGCCACCTGCAGCTCCTGCCCTGCCTTGGGCTTGGCTCAGCACAGCTGTTTGCCATTAAACTCCCTCACCCCGCTGAAAAATTCGTTTCCCTTTTCTCATCTGCGAAGAGGAAACTCCCAAGCTCACATCCCGCGGGGGCAGGCACCCCCCGAGGGAGGGGGGCAGACGCGGCCAGGGGGTCTGTGGTGGGGGAGCATCGACCTCCAGGCATTTTGCTGGAGAAAATCTGACCTTTAGGGCTGGGAAAAGAGTTTGAAGGAAGATGGGGAGAAGGTGCGTCGAGCCCACCTGAGGTATGGTGGATAAAGACAAGGGGAGAGCACGCTCTGCACCTCCTCCCAGGGCTGTCCCATGTTCAACCACCCTCCTGGCCGGGGAGGGCTCTCTTTCCCTGGGAATCCTCCGAGCCGTGAATTTCTTCTCATCGTATCTCAAAATACAGCCCCTCCCTCACTTCCTAAGGCTTCTCTTGCTCCTTCGGTTTGCTGGCATCCACCTCCCGCACCACATCCAAGAGCCCCCAAAACACACCATCATGCTCAAGAGACCAGTCGAGAGGAAACCACCTCAGGTGAATGTGTGTTTTTCCCCACAAAAACTGATTTTTATCGCTGCATAAGCAATAAAGTCGCAGCAACCTCAGCAGCAACCCCGCGGTGGCGAGCAGCCTCCACCATCGGCTGCTCAGGAACCGATTTTACACCAGGTCGGTCACACGTAATTTGTCTCCTGCTCCTCTATTCCCCTTTTGCTTCACAGCCCAGCTAACACCAGTTTCCACCAGCATCACGTCACCTCCTTGGAGGCAGCCTTCTGCACCGTTATCAGCTTTTCCCCACAAACCAGAAGAGCCAGATTTTGGTTTTTCCTCCCTACTTCTCTTCCAATAAATGTTTTCCTACTATGTTTTTGTTTTAGGGATGAGGGGAGAACAAGCAGCTGATGTCAATACGTAGCAAGGCACCACAGCTGGCAGATGCAGTAATGGGAGCCAACCATAAACACCGAATGGGGCTCTGAGAGCACCCCAGCCTGGGGTATTTCTATCCGCTACAACACCAAATAAGCCTGCAAGCGTCCGCTTTTCTTCTTACTGATGGAGAAACTGAGGCGTGGGAAGGTGAAATGAAGCCAAGAAAAAAAATCCCCCAAGACTTTAAGGGAAGTCGGGAACTGAATCTGGCTCACAGTCGTCGTTTTTGCCTTTGCCTCTAATCACTGCCTCCTGTACAAGAAGGATTTGCTATTAATAACTCCTGTTATACTCCTTTATAACATAATCAAAACCATCCTCCCTCTGTTGCAAGCTCATCCAGCGGCGCTAACCCTCCCTGGGGAATAACTTCCCAAGATTTGCAACTCAGCCGTCGGAAAAGTCTTTGCAAAGGGCAAACCTTCCATCGCCAGAGCGGTGTCACGGGCACCGCACGTCTCCTGGCCCACGCAGGACAACCTCCAGCCCAGCCTGACATCGCACAGTGTGGCAAACTGCAGAAAATCTTATCTTTTCTCTGGGCGTGGAGGCTGCTTGGTCCAGCCCTCACAAGAGTCATTTCCTGCCTCTGCTGGGACGTCTCGAGAAATTCCCAAGCAGCAGCACCAAGTCACACCGGTGGACGACAGCGAAACGTAGGATGATGAACTTTTTAATTGCCGCGCTCTTGGTTCTAAATTTTTTACTGGGTAAGTACATTTTGCTGGTTTTCTCGCTTGCAGTTGAATGTAATGATGCCGATAAGTGCTGGGCTCAAATTATTTCTACGCTGCTGGGATGCTGCACGGCACTCAGGGTGGGGTCTTGGAGGCTGAAGGGTCTTGGGGTGTTTGCTTGGAGATGGGGGGTCAGCAGCAAAAAAAAAACAACCGGGAAAACATGATGCAATTACTAAAAGTTGCAGTAAAGCTCGTGCTTGGAGAATACAAACTGTGCTTGCAGAATATAGCGTGCGCTTGGAGAATGGAGTCTGATAATTCATGTTTTCCTTATTGCATTCAAACTAATTTGCAATATACAGCTGGGAGCTATTAAGAGAGACAGATACAGGCAAGGGGGGGAAACCCCAAACCCAAACAGGATTTCCTGAAGTATTAGGTGGGCACTTAGGAGATGCGGGGAGACAGAAGTCAGGGGCAATCGAGGGAGGAGAACCACGGCACTGGCAGCGCCTGGGAGGGACGAGCGGCAGCCTGAGGCAGGAACTTGAAGCTAATCAGGGATGAACACACGTGCAATGATGTAACGTTTCTGGGAACGTGAGATAGTGGGCAGCACCGGCCCAGCGGCGGGTAAGGGGGAACTGCCCGCGGCTCTGCCGTGCCTTCCAGCTGCAAAGAGCCTTCCTCCTCCTCCACCGCACCAGAGGAAGGAAACCAAACGCGAAACATCACGCAAGGGTTAAAAGCGGCTGCGGAGGGTGGATTTCCAGATGGAAGCTCTTTGTGGCAATACAAGTCCTCTATTATTCTTAGCATGGCTCCAGTGTAAATACAACAGCCAACTTGGAATAACTTTCTCAGAAAGCTTTGTGCGTGGGATAATGTGCCCCGAGAGCTGGAGTTTACAGCGGCGGAGCCAAAAAGGACAGAGTATTTTCAAATGGCCAGCGTGGGAAGGCACATGGGGTGTCGCGGCGTACGCTAAGCCACGCAGCTCCCGATATCGGCCCGAGTTTCCCCAAAAGCTCGCGATGGGGATAGGATGGGTCGAGGCGTTTTACGCAGCGCGGCTGAGCGATGGGTCAGGACCCGCAGACCCGACTCCTTCGCCAGGGCTTTGATGCCTGCGCAGAAACCCCCAGGCTGGGTCACTGCTTTCAGATAACTTCCCAATGATGAGAGGTTTTGGATCCGGGCTTCCCGCTCAGCCCGTTGCCAGCGCCGAAACTCGGGGCTACGTTAGGAAACGGTGGAAGGTTTTAGAGAGGGGTACCCGGAGCTACTCTGGCCCCAGGCACGACTAATGGCATCATTAAAGTTATTAATAGCATAATTTAAAATACTAACATTACAATTAATGTTATCTTTATATATGAGTATATATAAGTATTAAAACATATTATTGTATGAGTATGCAAGTATTTTAATATTAATATTCCCAATTCGTCGGCTTTGTAAGACCCCCCCCACAAAAAAAGAAAAACACATTTAAGCCTGTATTTGGAAAAGGGAAATGAGTGACTTGGTATGACTTTGACAACATTGTAAGATTCAGAAATCTATTTATAGCAACCCAACCCTACGGAAACGCAAGTCTGCTTTCTGAGCTTCAGCAATTTCACAGCAAAAGGCACATGAGGAATAAAGCAGCTGGGCCGGTGGCTGAGGAGCGGCTCAAAACACACAAAGCAGAGCTCTGAGTTCCACCCCAAAATAAATCTGGGGCACGGGATGCAGGAATGGGGCTGGAGGGCTGCAACCCCATTACTGCATCTCACCTTCCCGGCACATCCGCGCCCAAAATAAAGGAAGAAACGCACCTGGGCCAAGCTCTGGGCCAGTCTGCAGCACAAGAGCTTTTGTTGTGAAGTCTCTGATTCAATTACGGGCCGGATCGCGAAGCCATCGCTCCCACCAGGGAATAGGTTTTGCACAAAGCGCCAATAAATCAATGAAACTAGGCGTGTGAAACCACATCCAGCCAGCTCGACGTGAGTCTCTGCTTACGGTGCCAGAGGATGAACCGTTCATTTTTTGTTTGTTTTTAGGGAACGCTGAGATAGGAGGAGAAGAGGAGATACCAGAGTTTTTATACGACTACGCTTCTCGTTTTGGTGAGAAATTCTTGCTTTTTTTGGATCATTTTCTGCAAGCTGCATGAACAAGTCAGAATTACCAGGGTTGGAAAGGATGCTGGGAGGTCTCCATCCAGCCTCCGCCAGGCAGGGAGATCAGGCTTTGCCCATAAAAACCAACGCAGAGGCACTGAGAAGCCACTGGATCGAGTCCTCTGCAATTACAAATAACCCCCAAGGGACACTGAGCCCACCCCACCTCCCTGCGCTGCCACCAGCACAGACCTCAGCGCCCGCAATCTTTAATTTAAGGTAAAAGCTCAAGGCTGCCACGCACAGCATGAAGGAAACGAAGGCGCTGCCACATCCCCGAGGTCCTCAGGACGTTGGGGCTGTGCAGAAATACCCATAGGAAAATGGACCTGAGGTCTGGGGATATGTTGCTTAATTGGATGAAGAGAGTTTGCTGAATCGTGGCTGTGTGGGAATTCGAGTGGCTGGTTACAGCCACCGCGGGTGCTGAGGCAGGGCACATGAGCAAAGCCGCAGCAGTTTGTTTATCTGAGTTATTCGGATTAATTTGAATTAAATTGACTATTTAGAGGGGAAGAGACATGCAATAATGTCACAATATAAGGGTGGGAGGCTGGATGATGTGCACAGAGCACAGGTGCCCCCGACCCCCCTCAGTGCCAATGGAGAGAAAGTGGTACCCAATATCTCTGCTGGCTTTACAAGGAGCCTCTGGAGACCCTCTCAGCTGAAAACATCAGGAACCTCTGATACAAATATGAATAACATGTAGGAAACACAAGCCCTAACACAGAGTGGGTCTGACCACCGTAAATCAAGCGATGCTTTGGTGCAAAACATGAAACAAGGTTAAAAGTAGAGTTAAAAGACTTTTTTCTGGAGCTGTTCTGCCCCCAGGGGTTCTTGTTGCCATCTGAAATCACATCTTGCTGAGCCAAAGTGGTTACTGAGATGGACTAAGAGCAGAGATAACACTGGCAGCTGCTCCTGGGCAGAGAGATTAGCTTTGATTTCTGCAGCAATAACAGACTCCTGCCCCCCCGGCACGCTGCCGCCGCTGCTCACGAGCAAACTCAGCCCCCAGCCCAGGCAGCCTCGAAAATTAAGTTTCCAACCTATGGAATTGAGGCTCGGTGTTACTGGTGTTATTATTATAATGCCCTGAGCGGGTAGGAGGCCTGCCTGGTTATACTAAACATTAATACAGACTCATCAGGGCAATGCTTTCATTCCAGGTGATTACTTATATGCAACAGTAGAATATTACTCTGAGAACGCCACGTTAATACCCACCATGGATCCATATGAGGTCAGTTGGACTTTATCTTTGTATTTCCCCTCAAAAAACCAGAGCCTTCCTTGCCAAAACCTTGTCGTAAAAAAGAAATAAATGGATTTAAAATGTTGATTTAAAATCACTGAACAACTGAAATTTGGGCAAAGACCATCCGTGCAGTAGCTGTGATTAGTTTGCTGTGGACTTATTTTGCCAGTTTGCAGAGAGGAAGATCAGAGAAGGGGAAATTCCCAGTTTTTCTAATAAAAGAATATCAAACCAGTCCCAGTGAGGGATCCCTCTGGATACCTTACAGGTTAATCCTACGTTGTGACATCACAGGTTGTTCCTTTTCCTACACATCTATCCAAGCATCATCAGGGCTTTGGGGGAGGGATTTGCTAAGGAGGATGCCGCCCCCCATATTTCAGTAATCCAGGAATCCCAGAGTGGTGGGGCTGGAAGGGGCCTCTGGAGCTCACCCCGTCCCACCCCTGCTGGAGCAGGCACCCTCAGAGCAGGGGCACACGCCCGCGTCCAGGCGGGGTGTGAATGTCTCCAGGGAAGGGACCCCACAGCCTCTCCTTTTCATGCCCCCCGGGACACCGCTGGCCCCCTTGGCCCCAAGGGCCCGGTGCTGGCTCAGGGTCACCTCGCTGCCCCCCAGCACCCCCAGGGCCTCTCAGCAGAGCCGCTCTCCAGCAGGTCCCCCCCAGCCTGTGCTGGTGCGGGGGGTCGCCCCTCCCCAGGGGCAGGACCCTGCACTGGCTCTTGTTGAATCCCATGAGGTTCCCCTGGGCCCAGCTCTCCAGCCCGCCCAGCCCTCGCTGGATGGCAGCACAGCTTCTGGGGCATCAGCCGCTCCTCCCAGCTCTGTTTCATCAATGAACTTGCTGAGGGGACACTGTCCCTTCGCCCAGGTCATTGAGGAATATGTTGAACAGGGCTGGCCCCAGCACAGGCCCCTGGGGAACACCACTAGTGACAGGCCTCCCACCAGACTCTGCCCCATTGATCACGACCCTCTGAGCTCTGCCCTTCAGCCAGTTCCCTGTCCACCTCACTGTCCTCCCATCCAACCCACACCTCCGAAGCTTACCTATGAGGAGGTTATGGGAGACAGTGTCAAAAGTCTTGATGAAGTCAAGGTCAACAATATCCACTGCTCTCCCTCCATCTACCCAGCCAGCCATGCCATCAGAGAAGGCTGTCAGGTTGGTCAAGCATGGTCTCCCCACCATGTTGGCTATTTCTGATAACCTTCTTGCCCTCTACATACCTGGAGATGACCTCCAGGATGAACTGCTCCATCACCTTTCCAGGGCTGGAGGTGAGGCTGACTGGCCTAGAGTTCCCCAGGTCCTCCGTCTTGCCCCTTTTGAAGGCTGGAGCAACACTGGCTGCCCTCCAGTCCTTGAGTACCTCTCCTGTCCTCCATGACCTTTGAAAGATGATGGAGAGTGGCTTAGCGACAGCGTCTGCCAGCACTCATGGGGGCATCCCATCAGAGCCCATGGGTTTGGGAGGATCCAGTTTGCCTAAATGATCTCTAACCCAATCCTCCTCAGTCAAAGGGAAGTCTTCCTTTCTCCAGATTCCCTCTCTTTGGTGGCTGGGATGCCTGAGGGCCAGCCTTAGCAGTAAAGACTGAAGCAAAGGCAGCATCCAGTAACTCCACCTTCTCTGCATCACCAGGGCACCCACCTCAGTCAGCAGCGGGCCCACAGGCTCCAGAGTCTTTCTCTTACTACTGATGGATTTCAAGAAGCCCATGTTATCCTTGACATCCCTTGCCAGATTGAGTTCCAAGCAGGGCTTGGCCTTCCTCCTTGCATCTCTGCATACCCTGACAACATTCCTATACTCCTCCCAAGAGGGCACTCCCTTTTTCCACATACGTGAAACCTCCTTCTTCCATTTGACTTCTAGAAGCTATTTGCTCAGCCACATGGGTGTCCTGGACTTTGCTGGACTTCTTCCTCACAGGGATGCACTGATCTTGAGCTTGGAGGAAGGGGTACTGGAATAATGGAGAGCTCTCTTGGACCCCCCAACCTTCCAGAGCCCTAACCCATGGTATTCCTGAAGCAGGTCTTTGAAGAGGCCAAAGCCAGCTCTCCTGAAGGCCAGGGTTGCAATTCTACTTGTTGCCCTGCCTCTACCACGCAGGATCCTCAACTCCACCAGCTCGTGGTCACTGCAGCCAAGGCTGCCCCCAACCCTCACGGCCTCAGCCAGACCTTCTCTGTTTGTCAGGACAAGGTGCAGCAGCACATCTTGCCTCGTTGGCTCCTCCAACACCTGTGTCGGAGTCATCCTCGATGCTCTGCGGGAGCCTCCTGGACTGCACGTGCCTCACCGGGTTGCTTTCCCAGCACATCTCAGCCTGGTTAAGTCCCCCATGACAAGCAGGGTCTGCGACTGCGAGGCTACTTCCAGCTGTCTGTAGAAGGCCTCGTCAACTTCCCCTTCCTCATCAGGTGGCCTGTAGCAAACACCCACAACAGTGTCACCCATATTTCCTGCCCCTTCACTTTTACCCATAAGCTCGACTCACGCTTCCTCCACCCCTCGGCAGAGCTCGGCGCATTCCAGTTGCTCCCTCGCAGGAAGAGCAACTCCCCCGCCTCCCTGCGTTGGCTGGTCTGTCCTAAAAAGGACGTAGCCGTCCGCGACAGCATTCCAGCGATGCGAGGGGTCCCACCACGTCTCTGTAGCAGCAGAGATCGCGGCCCTGCCACCGCACACAGATCTCCGGTTCCTCCTGTTTCTTCCCCACGCTGCGTGCGTTGGTGTACAGGCATTTCAGAGACACCTTCCATGGGCTCAGTGACAGATCAGGATGCTCCAGGGCAACGATGCCATTTCTCCCCAGAGGAGCAATCACCAGGGATAGACAGGAAGGCAGAGGAGCTAGTCATGGCTTTTAGCACATTAAAACAAGCAATTTTTGACTGATTTCTTTCCATTGACTTGCCAGGTGCTTCTGGAGTCCGTGGGGTCGCCTCTCCAGTGCCACCTCCCCCTCATCATCCTCCTCAGCCTCCTGGGTTTCCTGCTATGACTCCCATTGCTCCTCCTCAGAAGGTACTAAAGCCTCATAGGATTTAAGCACTCGCTTAAAGCATGCCTTTAAGCCAGCAAAACTCAATTCCTTCTAGAGCAACAGCAAGCAGCGCTTTGCAGCAACTTTTCAAAATAATTTAAAACCAATTACACCTCTCAGGCATCCAGCTGCAATGCTAGGGACCACCAAAGCAGCTTTAATTGCTACCAATGACCTGAAGAGGCATTTTAGGGTGCTCCTCCAAAGCACCCAAGCAACCTCCTTCCATACAGCCTCCGTTGGGAGCTTCAGCGGTGCGAACACCCGTCTGGCACCCCTGGCCCAAACCGGGTCCCAGCCCCAGGCACCTCCGCTGCTCAACCACCCAACCCCCCTTTTCCCAGAGGCTGAAGCTCAGTGACGTCCCAGGTGCACACAAAATCCCCATCCCACCACAGGCGTGGCTTGAAACACGATAGGAGGACATGGCAACCACTTCCTCACCTTTTCCCCTTGTTTCAGACGCGATGGCTTTGATGAAGAAAAGAATATTGTCACCGCGCTGGAAATCACATCCTCTAAACAAAGTGGTCACCTCCGTTTCTAGTGCAGTTGTGACATCATGGACATAGTTTTCAATAGATGGATGATGCCGTCCCAAGCCACAGAAGTCGCGCAGACACTGAAGGGCTTTGTAATGACTAGGTTCTTTCCTATTTCCTATTATTCTGTTGTAAATATGAACTCCTGCCAATAAAATTACTAACAATCAGCGGTCGGTCTCTAGTATGAAGCCACCAACGCCCTCCAGGAAAGCACGAGAAACGCCAGCCCCATCCACCCCTGACCTGGCCTAACCTGTCCCTCCCGCCCCAAACTCCCACCCCATTTTCTCCAGGAAAACCTCAGCACCTCAGGGACCAGATGCAGATTTTGCCACATCCCCCCCTCCCAAGCCACCGCGCTAAACGGGGCTGCTCTGGGACAAACCCCTCCATGCCAGCAGCCATCCGCCGCGAGGTCTGCGGTGGCCAGCGATGCGGTTTCATTTGCAGTCACTTGGTAAATAATCAGTAAACACCAGCAGAACAGGAATAACAAATGCAAGAAACTTGTACAGTGCTTGTCCCATCAAAAGGATCCTTAAACCTGAGGCGATAAGCTAATAGCTCGCTAGGAAAAGCAGGCAGAAGTTTTCTACTTGGGTTTTTTCCAGAATTGTTCTTAACGCTATTTAATTTCTAGAAACACCAGCAACATCTGCGGTGCAATGAGAAGCTCAACCAAAAAAGTGTCCCTCCAACCAATGCAGGCAGCGCCAGCTCCCCATGCAGAACCAGCCATACCACAAATGGGGGTTTTTGGGTCGGAAATCTGAGGTTATAAGGTTCCTCTTGGCTCAGCTGGGAGGAAAAAAAAATTGAATCCCCCCCTAAAAGGTACACAGAGTCTGTGTGCCTACGCTGCCTTTCTTTGGAGGAGTTATGGGGAGGGAGGGGCAGCAAACCCGATCCAGGAGCAGCCACGTGGTCTTGGAGCACCTGTAAGTCAAGAGGTTGAGTCAACCCAAAAGGCAGAGTTCATGGTGGTCACGTCCGCACAGCCCCCAGGTTCGCGGAGCTTCAAGCTCCCTTGAGCTCACCCTCGAAACCCCAGGCAGAAACTCCCCAGCGTGCCGGGGACACGACCCGAACCCACGCATCGCCAAGCGCAGAGAGCAGCAGTGTCACCACCAGCCAGTCCTGCCATCCCTCACCCCCACCTGCAGGGTTACCCAGGCTCCCAACCTTGAAAAATACAAGTATTTTATGTGCCAGGGAAGTCAAGAGGCTCCAAAACAGGGCCAGGAGTTGCTGAAGGGAGCGAGACCTGAATGCGCTGCCAGCCAGTGCCACCTCCTGGCTCCTCGCTGCTATAAAAGTTGATAAAAAAAGCTGAGCTTTGCCTAGGAGAGCTCTGGAAAATCACTTCTGAATACACAGTGCTGAGATTTTTAACCCTGCTATGGAGAGAAAAAATTAAGGGAAAATTAAAAAGGTCCACGAAGCTTATAACGTGCTAAGTTGATTAATAAAAGAATATTACTAAATAATTAGTGGCATCAGTACCCAGTGGTGGCATTCCCGACACTGAGGGACAGAAAATCACAAGCCCTTTCCAAAAGCGCACAAACTCAACCAGACAGAAAAGTTAAATATGCAAAGACATATACAATAAACCCAGTTTATTTAATAACCCAGCTTAGTTTTATAGCTCACTTCAAGACCAGAAGGACGAGAAACTATACTCAAGTTATAGGAGTGTTTAGGATAAGGTATGTCCTGACCTAATTACAGCTAACAATGTAGAGCTGGAAACAACCTCACCGCTTTCCCAAAGTGGGTATTATTCACCAAAATCTTTTAGTTTATAAATGCCCTTTTTCTTGCAGCACTAAATGCACCTTCCCTCAAGTGGTGAGAAAAGCATCGGTCCCTGCCGCTGGGCTCCGCTCCAGCCGGACCGTCCTCGGCCACCCTGGGGAGCTCGGTCTGGGGGAAAACCCCAGGTTTTCTGTTACGAGACCTGCAGTCTCACACACGATACTAAGAGCAAGCAAACGCACTCGTATCAGTGAAAACATTAAGAGTCCAAAATGTTATTTTAATTCTTTTTCTTTGGAAAGGCACGCCCACGTTTCTAATAGGAAAACCAAGACCTCACCCAGGGTCCTCCCCGACAGCAAAGCCGGGAGCTTTTCCTCGGTCCGCACCCGAAGCCGGGGGTGAAGCCATCCTCCCGCACCGCGTCTGGACACTTTCACAAGTTGCTTTCCCAGATTTACCCCCTTTTTCAGTGCTCGTGCAATGCCCACCCGACCCTCAGCTCCGCAAACCCAGCCCAGCGCTCCCAGCAAACCTCCACAGGATAAGCCGCTTTAACACAAAGAGGATTTCCCACTTTGAAAAGGTTTTGAAAACCTTTCCTAGTTCTCCTCAGGCAAGAAGCACGCAGGTCTCTCAAGGCCGCTGGTGGTTTCTAGCAGCACCGTATCAAACTCTGAGAAACAAATTATGCTGTGGTTGCTCTTAGCATGGCTCTGAGGACCCGGGTGCAACATCCCGGGGGAAGCTGCAGCCCACGGGGGCCTTGCAAGCGCCCAGGGAAGTCCTGGAGCAGGCGTTGATGCAGCCCTGCTCACCCTCTGCCAACCCGCAGCGGGTGGAGGGTAACTGGTTTTTGCCTGCACTTAACGCAGCCCGGCCTCGGAAGGGGCATCCAGCCCCCGCAAAATGCAAAAATTAGGAAGGCACAAAAAGGGCCTGGGGTGGCTTTAGAGCTCGTTTCTCGCTCCAGGTGTTGGCAATCCTGCTCTCTGCACAGGAGCAGCCACAGGGGGGTGGTTAACAGAACCTGGCTTCACCCCCAGAGGAGCCTGCGACCCACAGGAGATGCACGTGACCACGGAAGAGCAGGGCCACAGGGCCAGCCAGGAGGCGACCGGCCCTGGGATTCGCAACCCCCCCCTTTTTGAGAGGCCCATTCAGCTGAGGATGGCATTTTGGGGAAGGAAACTTGACTTTACGTAGATTTACACAATTACGGACGAGGGCTGAGGCCGGTCTCCTGCATTTATTATTCGCAGGTTGCCTTCACGCAGCGTCCCGGTACGTCCATCGATACCAACCTCACATCGGATCTTAAAGCCCTGACACGAGCAGTGAACACGAACCGTTTCCATCAGCATCCCACGGAGCAACTGGATCTGAAACAGAACAGAAAAAGCATAATTCTCCTTTTATTCCTTAACTCTCCCATTTTCCTGCCATTTACTTCACGGCACGCCGCTCGGAGCAGGACTCCTGGGGCAAAGAGACACCAGACGAGGTGTGAGCCCGGCGGCCGGGCCGGGGCTGCACAGGGAGGGCACGGACTGGCTGCATCGTCTCACCAAATACACTCATTTTTTTTCTGGCCAATCGGCAACATTAGAAATACTTTGTAGGTTCGGCTTTTACCCCAAAATGCCTTTTTCTGCTGCTCTCCAGAAGCAGACATGAAATTTGAAATGATGCTGATCCTGGCGTGGGTGATGCCGATGCCGGAGGGTCCCAGGCTTGGCTTAAGCCCCACAACGTAGGTGAAATAAGCAATAAGTACAACGCCACGATGACCAAATATTCCTGGTATTAAATCCTGCCTCAACTTCCCCAACAAGCTTCTATTTCCTAATGTGTATTTTTTTCCCAAATGTATGCTTTTTCCACACTTCAGGATCACCCATCCCCAGTAAATTCCAATTTTGGGCAAAGCGGTGCTCTGCCCTTGGGGCCACAAGCAGCGCTGCGAGGGGCTCTCCCCCATGGCAAACCCACCCATTATTTCTCCTCCATCAGTGGGTGACTTCGCATTCGAGACCCCCTAAAATAAAATACATTCCAGACCAAATTCGGCACCAAGTCGGCAAGATTCACTCTTTTTGACCCTATTTTTAACCCCTTCTCAAATAACCAGAGAAACGGGCTGGCTGAGCTCGTGCTGTGCGATACTGAAACAGGAAAGTTTCGCTGCTCAGCTCACACGAAGCGCGACAGGCCAGCGGAGATTCCCATCTTGGGGTTTTTTTTGTTCTGCCACCGAGTTGCCAAAACTTCTCGGCCTGTTTGTGTCTCAGAGTGAAAAGAACCAACACATAAATATTTGGGGTTGCTTGTTTAGGAGGGACTAACACTTCCAGCTTGGCACTGCGCTCCTGCCTGGACTGAGCATTAAGGGTGTCAGTGGTTTATGGACATGATTCAGCAACCACAGCATGGCTGGAGATCAGCACCTTCCAGGACCGAAGCTTTAAATATCGAAATATTATTTAATTTTAAATAGCAAAAACTTTTTCCATGCTTCCAGATACATATAGACCATATATGTCCACTCAGAAATGTCTCAGAAATAAAGAATTATGCCGTTACACAGCTGTTTGCTCACACATCTCCCTTCCCCTATATATCCTGTTTGCAAAGATGCTTTCCTGCATATTAACACAAAATAATGCAAACTAACAGCAACAACAGCAGCTCCTTCTCAGTCACGGGTGGCTGCAGGAAGCCCAGACCGAGGTTTGGCCAGACCTGGCAGGACCCAGCAAGTTTCACCCGCGGGCTTGCTCTGGCATCGCATCATCCCCTGCTCATTTCCCTGTTTGAGGAGGTTTTACATCCTTTATTTGTTGGGGGTTTTTTTTGCCATTTTAACTGCAAGGCCCATGCAGCCGTTGGTGGGGAAACACTAACGGGGCATCGACAGCACCCACATTTTAACCAGAGCATTCAGTAAGCCTCTGGCCCGCCTTGCGGCGAGCTCTCCTGCAGCAACTGCGCTTGTGGAGGATGTGCCAGAACAGGTCTGCTGGGAAAAGCAAAGCTGGGAAGCGCCTGCCTCCATGCCCTGCCTCGTCTTCACAACCTCCAGGAGAGGGTACAAACCCAGGGTGTGCAAACCTCTGTGCAACTGGGCATGCGACCCTCGCCCCCCCCGCACGATCAGTGTGCGACACCCCGGGTGCAAACCCCCACCTGCAGCCAGGCGTGCAAAATCCCACGTGCAAAATCCCACATACAAAATCTCGTCTGCAGCACCCGTGCGACGAGACATGCAAAAACTCCGGGCGAACTCCCGCCACGAAACTGGGCGTGCAACACCCACCGTGCACCTCCGCTCGCCGGCCTCCACGCAACCAGGCACGCAAAAAACCCCGTGCGCAACCCCTCGTGCAAGATCCCACGGGAGAACCCCCGGCAGCAACGCCCCCGTGCATCCAGGCACGCAAATCCCTGCCCGCAGCCCCCTTCCGCAGCCAGGCGCGCAAACCCCCGCTCGCAAAACGGCGCCTGGAGCCTCGCTCCCATGCAAAGCCGTGCGACCCCCCGCGAGGAGCCCACCCCAGTGCAACGGGGCACGCAAACCCCCACCCGCGGCCCCCCGAGGCCGCGCAACCCCCTCCCCCCCGCAAGCGGGCGCGCAAAACGCCACGTGCGCCACGCCGCTTGCAGCGTTACCCCCGCCACGCACACCCGGCCGTGCAAAGCCCCACGCGCGACCACCTCCTTCCCCGCCGCCACCACGTGTAATGGGCGCGCGGGGCCCCGCTCCCGCCAACCCCCGCGCGCACAAAGAGCAGCCCCGCCCCTTCGCCTCCCCGCCTTTAAAAGGCCGCGCGGCCGGACGGGCAGCGCGGTCAGCCAATGGCGCGGCGCCCCCCTCGTCGCGGCGGGGCCAATGAGAAGAGCGGCGGCGCGGAGGAAGCCCCGCCCCGGCCCGGGGGCGTGGCGGCGGGAGGGGGCGCCAT
Source organism: Phalacrocorax aristotelis (assembly GCF_949628215.1). Lineage (NCBI taxonomy): Eukaryota > Metazoa > Chordata > Aves > Suliformes > Phalacrocoracidae > Phalacrocorax > Phalacrocorax aristotelis. The sequence continues at coordinate 2,615,448 of NC_134300.1, forward strand.
GCGCCATGTCATGGAGGCTCAGTGTGCGAGCGGCCATTGACGGGGCCGCAGCTGCGGGCGGAGCGGGGCGGCGGCGGCGGCGGCTGCCCGCGGCGTTCCCCTTCCCACTTCTGCTTCCCGCTCGGCGGCGGCCGCCGCAGCAGCAGCAGCGAGCCCGCGGTCGGTCCCCCGCCGCGCCCGGCCACCCTCCCTCGCCACTGCGGAGCCGCGGGAGGGGGGGGCGATGGAGATGAAGAAGCGCATCAACCTGGAGTTGAGGAACCGGGCCCCCGAGAAGGTGAGGGGCGGCGGGGCGGCGGGCCGCGCTCCCGCTTCCGCCCCCGCACGGGAGAGCCGCCGCCGCCCCGGGCCGGGCCCGCCGGCGCCGCCGAATCTGGGTCAGCCGTGGCGCAGGAGCCCCGCGGGGCGCGGGCGGCGCTTCCGGGGACCGGCCCCGGGGCGGGGGGCGGCGGGCGGCGGGGCCCCGCGCCCCCCTCCGAGCCGCCAACTTGGCCCCGAGCCCCCCGAAGTTGGCCGGGGGGCGCGGGCGGGCCCCCAACTCGCGGCCGCCGTTAATCCCCTTCCGCTCCGCCGCCGCCAACTTGCGAGCGCGGCTCCAGTAAACAGGTCACGGGCGCGCCGGGTCCAGCCTCCGCCCTCCCCTCGTCCTTTTTTCCGTTTTTTTTAAATTTTTTAAAATTTTGTTTTCCGCCCTCCTCCGCCGTGCGCTGCGTGGCGCGGCCGGCTCGGTCCCGCTCCTCCCTGCCGCCGGGGGGGTCCGACCCCCCCAAACCCAGCCGGGTAAGGAGAGCGGCGCGTCCCCCCGCCGCCAACTTCCCTTTTTTTTTTTTTTTTTCCCGAAAAAGCACAAAAAAACCCCAAACAGGAGCGAAGAAGGTGGGAGCCGGGGCGCTCACGTGCGCTGTCCCTCGCAGAGTGCCGCCCGGCGGGGCCCGGGGGGACGCGTGGCGTGGGGCGGCCCCCGGCGCCCCCCACGCGTGGCTCCGGCCCATCGCTTTGCGTCCAGGGCACTGAGAGGGAAAAGCCGGGCGCCTCTCGCTCGCCCCAGGAGGAAACTCCGGGGAGGCCGGTGTCGCCGCAAGGCTGACCCGACCCGCGGGGGGGGTGGGGGGAAAGTGCCGAAAAGTGTTGATTTAACCAAACAGACCGTGTTTCTGTAAGTTTATCCGTGGGTCGCGTCTGGAAAGGCCTCGGCGTGCCTCTAGCGTGCGCCTTTCTCGGGCGAAGCCGGGGAGGTCCCCGCTCCCCTGGCAGCTCGCTTTAAAACTTCGCCCTTGTTTGCAGTAATGTTTTTCTGATGGAAATATAAAACAATAGCAAGAGCTTTCTGCGGCGGTTTTAAAATGATATTATTATTTCAAAGCGTACGGGGGAAAGGAAGAGTCGCCTTGTTACCGTCCTTTCTAATGAGCGGTACGTTCCACTGCAGATAAAATAATTGAAAATTAATTGGTTGCCCCCCGTTACCGCTTCTCAAAGTATCGATTAGCTGGTTGGTTTAGTGGCTTTGGCGTGAGGAAATTATTTAATGGGGCTTAATTAACCTGCAGAACTCACTGCTAAGATAATCTGGAGCCAGGTTTGGGGTTCAGAAAGAAGCTGGAGCTGTAGTAGGTTTGAACACGCACAATTAAACTATCAGACTTTAAAGCCGAGTTAGGAGTTCACTCGTGTACAAGGGCACGGTGAGAAGCTATAAAAGTGTCTGTCGATAGAGTTTGGGGTTAGAGAACAGTTTTTGCAGAATCTGAAGCATGCTCAGAGGAAGGGGAACTTGCATGCTTTTTATTTTTTTAAATAGGCGAGTGTCAGTGATTTCAGCCCACGAGTCTAGCCTGAATTTAAACCAAACACCAAACTGAACGCTCCCCAAGTTGGGGTTCGGATGAAGCGCGTGGGGTTTTTGCTGCTCATTACACTGACGAGTGACGTGCTGTCCCATTCGAAGGTGACCGAGTTGGTGCTCGATAACTGCCGATCCAGCAACGGCGAAATCGAAGGTCTGAATGATTCATTTAAAGAACTCGAGTTTCTCAGCATGGCCAACGTAGAGCTGACGTCGCTGGCCAAACTCCCCACGTTGAGTAAGCTCCGAAAGGTATGTGTGTCGCGCTTGATGGTGCTTTGGGAAGTAAAAGTCCTGGGTGACAAGCGTGGTCGTGCCTTTTGGCGCTTGCGTTGAACTTGGGTGGCGCTGACAGTGCTGGATGAGATGTGAAACCATGCTAAGGCCTGGCCACGGGGGGCGGTTTCTTTTAAGATCTGAAATTGGCTTGGGGTATCTCCGGTGAACGATGGCCGAATGGGGCTTGGTTGATGACTCTTGGGACCGTAAACACTCATCTGCTCAAAATACGAAGGTTGGCCATGTCTTGCCGAGCGCTGGTGGTCGGTAAGAGGCTGTCAGGTTGCCCAGCCGGTGAAGTTGCGCGTTGCCGGCAGAATGAAGGCTCGTGGTGAATTCTGGTATTAGGTCTTCTCCTAACTTAAAGTATTGAAACCCGTGAAGATTTGAAGGAGCACTTTATAATCCTCAAAGTGAATGGAACATTTCGATGGGCAAAGCAATAACTCAACGGCTGCTTGTTAACCCGTGGGACTCTTCAAAAGAGTTCAGCTTTGACTGAACTGAAGGGAGAACGATTAAAAATGGTGCGGGTCTGAATCTGATGGTGAAAATCTAAGCATTTAGCAACTTAATTGTTTTTCCTGTGTCATAGCTGGAGTTGAGCGACAACATCATTTCAGGAGGCCTGGAGGTCCTTGCAGAAAGGTGTCCAAATCTCACATATCTAAATCTAAGTGGCAACAAAATCAAAGATCTTGGCACTGTGGAAGCTCTTGTAAGTATGAAGTGAGAAGGGCTAACGGGACATTTAAATCTAATAAATACTGGTTTTTTTAATCAAGAAATGAATTGTTTTGGAACGGAATGGTACAAACCTAGCTGTAAGGGCTGTGTACGAGCAGGTTTTTCAGGCACAGCATAGAAACAGCAAACGGGGGTTAAACTAGTACAATGTAAGAAATGGGCAAGTACACAGATGCGGCGCGATACGTTCTAGCTGCTCATATTCCTTTTGAGCTGAAAGGCATGCAAAATGACATTTCTTACCTCTCATATGTTCTATATAATTTTTTTTTCTTGCCAGCTCATGTAAAACAAATACTGCGGTGGTTTTGGTTTGTCAGTATTCCAGTCGGTTCTGACTTGATTAACTCGGTGTCCTGGTTATTAGAGACAGTACTTGTAAAGGCACCGCTGGACAATTCCTCTCTGTTAGCAGCGGATGGACTGAATAAGAGATTTTGGAGCTTCTCTTTTGTCTTTGAAAGAAAAGTAGCCAAGTTTGTCTTGCTAATCCTCCTGTGGTCATTTGTTAAGGTATAGTTTGTCTGATAAAGCAACTGCCTTAAGCTTTCGTGACACTGAAGCGATTAGGATGTGCGTGTGGGACGGCCAGTTTGGGCCAAAGCTGGGAGCACCAGTGGGGGGGGTCAGTTAAAGGTAGGAGGAAGCTGCCAGCGCCGGTCACTGCCTGATCTGCGCAGCCATTTCTCTAGCCGGTGCTTTTTTGAGGATTTGATACAGGCTGTGCCTTTGGAAAACTGCTTGTAAAGATTCATCGTCTTCATCATGGTGCTTTAGCCCAGCAGTTAGTAGACCGAGTAAAGCAGTTAAAGCGATCTATAGAAAGATGTAACTTTTATTTAGACCTTGGGTCCTTGCCAGGCCATGCAGGTGGCTTGTCCTGTGTGTGCGTGAAGTCTGAGAGGTGAGGAAAATCAGTGTCGGTTGTTTGGACCCAGTGTTCGGAAAGCAGATTCTGCAGCCTAGCTGTAAGTCCTACTGAGTGCCCCTTCCTTGCTCCTCCCAAGACGCCTGTAATTAAATTAGTCAAACTGTTCACTGAAAGGCGGCTGGGGCTCTTTAAATGTTTGCCTGACCAAAACCAGGCGACGCAAACACCAAACCCAAATGCGCATTAGGAGGTCCGTGCGAGGCGGTTTGGTGCTTCAGGGATGACTTGGGCGTGCTGCAAATGGGCCGTGGAGGTGATCTGCAAAAGCTCTTTTGTGAGGCGTTCTGACTGCCGCAAACAACTTCTCCAGCTGATGTTGTATTTAATAGAATCATCACGGTGATCATGTTTGTATTTAATGGGGAGGAAAATACTGAATAGAAAAGAAGGGATGGGGACAAAAGAAATTCTGTAGCTGGTTGTACGATTAACTGTACTTGGGCCATGACCGCACTGTAACTTGAAGTACCATGTCAAGAAATGGGGGGAAAAATACCCATGTTTTCATTTATTTTCAGCAAAATCTCAAAAACTTGAAGAGCCTTGACCTGTTCAACTGTGAGATCACAAACCTCGAGGATTACAGAGACAGCATTTTTGAGCTGCTTCAGCAAATCACATACCTAGATGGATTTGATCAGGAAGATAATGAGGCACCGGACTCGGAAGATGATGATGATGAGGGTAACTTCCTGAAATAAACTGTGGATAGAAATAGCGTGCTGTAATAAAGATGCAGACGTAGCATGTAGTATGGTGACTTCTTGAATGCACTAGCACAACTCTGTGCTCTTACTTTGGAAACACAGACCTCTAGGACTGGGTTGGTATTAATACACCATGATACAGAAGGAAAACTCCTGTCAACGATGTTGAGTGTTCTTGCAGAAGCCTTCTGAGTTTAAGGAAATTTGACGAAAGATACTGTTACAAATAGATAAATATTCTCAAAGTAAGTTGTTGCCAGTAGTAAAGCACTTTGGCACTGCCTAATGATACAAAGCGAGGGAACAAACATGTTTTATTTTGTATGAAAAATTATAATTTCACCGTTTGTCGTGGTTTCAGTCCTGTACTGAGGTATGATACAAGTTTTTGTTCAAAAATGTATCTAGTTCCTTTTGGTCTGACCTCAGTTGGAGTCATTAGTGAGGCTATCCCTACTTTTTCCCCTGACACCTGACAGAAAACGAAACCCGTAGGTATAGGTCTGTCAGGGTGCGGCTGCGAGTCCCACATTGCTGTGGTTGCGCGCTCTTCCTTAGATGTACCTGGTTCCACAGACGAGTGGCACATTTTAAACTGCTCAGGAAAAAACCCCATCCAAAACATGTTTGAGCACTGTTGGCAAACACGATGGGCTGATGTGATGTACGCACGTCCGCATTCTAGATACCCACGCAAATAATGAGTGGGATTTGGGCTGTACCTGTTTAGGACAGAGGTTTCTCAGTGTTCTCTTTGTGCCCTCTTAAATCATGAGCTGGGAGCTGCCACGGCTGTGCGCTGGGTCGTGGCTGGCGAGGGGCTGCGGGTGAGTACGCAGGCACACCAGAGTCTGGAAGCCTGTGTTTAGAAGAACTCACTGAAAGCCAAATAGTTGATATTTGGAATGTGAAAATAAACCTGATATTTGAAAATAGATTAATAAGTTATTAACTTGAAAATTAATTGAAGCGTTAAATCACCTTGTCACTTCTTGTAGTTCGCTTAACTGAAACTCTGAAAGTGATTATATGCTGCAGACACAGAAATGACATGGGAGCTCAACTCTTTGGAACCGTAGGTGTTTCGTAGTTAGTAGTAAGTGATTAAGTAACGGATAAGTGTAATGTGTTCAGCTGGTTTTGCCTTTAAATATTTGAGGGTTTGATTCTATAGAGAAGCCTCTCTTCCCCTTCCACTGCCTAAATTTTCAGCTCCCTCCCAGGAGTTTGCAGGTGTAGCTGCTTCAGGCGTCGAGAATTTTGTCTGAAGCTTGTGATGCAAAAACATTGGTAGCCTTTCTTCAGGGAATAAAATGCTAAAGCTTAACTTCATTAAAATCGTGCTTGTTTCCCACCTGTTGCCCGCATTTAAAGTAAAAAAAATTTTAAACCCCAAACCCTTCTGAAAAAAAAACATTACAGCTAGCTTGACCTGGTGCACGCAAACTTGTGTAAAGAGGAGTTAATGGAACTTAAGTTTTCGCGTATATGTGTAAGTGTATCCTTCATTTCAGAAGGAGATGAAGAAGACGACGATGAAGATGAGGATGAAGCCGGTCCTCCAGGAGAGTATGAAGAGGAAGATGATGAAGATGATGGAGCTTCAGAACTAGGGGAAGGAGAAGAGGAGGAGGAAGTTGGTCTTTCCTACCTGATGAAAGAAGAGATTCAGGTAAAGTTTGTAAATTCTCCCAAATCTAAGAAATGGACTGCCTACGGTCTGGCCTGACTCCCAGGGCAGGCTTGACTTCTCTCCCACCCCTAAAGGTTGCAGGATGGTAGAGCCTCTATTCTCCGTAAGCCAAAGAATCCATTCTCCCCAACGGTTTGAAACTATGCACTACTACCAATTACACTGTCAGAATAGCAATACTTACTCAGTAGGATAAATTAATTTATTTTGGGAAACCAAAGAAAATAACCTGGTCTCACGAAAGAAAAGAATGAAGTAGCACCATGTTACCGGTACTTCGAGTGAGATGAAACAAAGGAAGAGTCTGTGGTTTTTTGCTGTGATAAATGCTGGGTTTTTACTATGCACTCACTTGAAAATGTTCTTGGCAGTGGTGGTGTTGAAGCACTGGGGAAGGTAGCCCACAGGAGCTTTCAAATCGTACTGTGTTAAAAAGCAAGTGGAGGAGTATTAAGATAAGAAAATATACGTGTTTTACAAGGTTATGAATAGATTCTCATAGATGCAAGCTGGTCATACCTAAACAATTACTGCATAGAAGTAAAGCCCAGGAGCCCTGATTCAGTGCTCTCTGACAGCCACAGGGGTTTCCGAGGGAGAATGTGTCTTGCACGGGTTTTGCGTGCGAGGATGTGCAAGCAGCTTTCACCTTTCGGATCAGAAAGACCCTGTTGATGTCACTTCCATTACTGTTACTTTTAATAAGAGTTTACTTCTGATCAGCTGCATTTCACATGGATGTGTAGATGATCTTGAACTAAACTCTTTGGTGTTCTTCATTTTGTTCCTCTAACTAGTGCTGATATGATTTGCTTAGGAATGTAACTTCATTCCTGCCATAAGGCTCTAAAGGGGTAATGTCTGTAACACAATTAATGAAGCTAAAATTAATAAGTAAATCTGTTTTGAGGCCAAGACCTCAGAGGTTGTTCTTTGGTAAATGAATAATACATGACTAGGAAGAATATCAGGAATTAATCGTGTGTGGTCGTTAGTATCTGCATATGCTCGGCACGTTAGGTGACGGGGAGTTACCACGCAGAGCCAAGAAAATGTTGGGGGAGTCGAGAACCGTGGCTCTTCTGATGACGGTGCGCCAAAACTGGCTACTGAGCTTGTCTCTTGCGTTGCTTAGGTAGGGAACAGGTGGTGAAATATGTAAAGTTTTGAAAGAGTTCAGGTCTGCTAGCTTTTTTCCCCCCTGTATTTTGGAAAATTAATGTGGAAAATTAAATCATGCACCATTCTAATTGCAATGAATTAATCCAGAGTGTTTTCTAATTCCCATGTTTGAAGGCCAAATGTCAGATGGGCTCTCTAACGTTTTCACATTTTCACTTGTTCCATCATCTTATGTATAAAATCTGATAGAGCAGATGGGTATAAAAATAAGGCTTCAGTTTGTCTTCAAGGCTTGACATTGTGCCAGTAGGGCAGAGATCTTGCACCGCTGTTTAATTTTTTTGGGCTGCTGATTGTTAATTGGTTCACATTTTTCAGCTATCAGCTTAAAAAAAGAAAAAAATCCCCAACAACTGAATTCATGTGACATAGAACCAATAATTTTGTGAAGATATTAGCTGTTCTGCTTTCTCCTCTTCCTCGTCATTTAATGACAGTGAGATGTTCTCTCTATTTGCTGTCATGGCCTCTTCAGTTGGTTTTGCAATAACTTTCTCTTGAGCTGGTGTAAGGTAGTGATAACTGGGATGAACAAAGAAATCAAAATTCCAGGCCAGATCATACACTGGTGTCGGGGATTATATGTCTGCCCTCATACAGATGTCCAGGAGCAAACAAGTAAACGTGGAATGTGAGCTCCAAACAGTTGGGGATTTTCTGAATTTCTGCTCAGGATTTGTAAGCAAAACTTAACGGCAATTTAAAAATACTTCACAATTTCTGTAAAGGATGAAGATGATGACGATGACTATGTCGAAGAAGGAGGTGATGAAGAGGAAGAAGGTAAGTTCTCAAGTTATTAAAGCTGTGACTAAAATGATTCTTTATAGTGCTGTAACGTTGCAAGCTCGGGTGTGCCCTTTTAATGGCATAAGGCTCTGTCTGGCCGGTCTGTTTCTGAAGGTGTGTGAAGTACTTTAGGATCAGTTTAAGCCAGAGCACGAGCAGGTAGTAAAGCAGCGGCGCAGTGTTTGTCGGTTTTTGACCGCTGGCTTGTGAGATAAAAATAAGGAAGAAGTGACAGTTTTCAAAGTCTCTCATTGAAGCAGTTTTCTAAAAGGAAAGATACTGCATCTCCTACACAGTTAGATATTTGAGTTTTCCAACATGGAGAAGGGCTTTTCTGTATACCTTGCAAATGTTATTTACATACACTTAAAACACCTTGCTTTGGCTGCTCTGGTAAACCTTTCTGCTTCAGAGGCAACTGAAGGAGGCAAACTCAACCCAGTACCCTAACAGCCTAGCTTGTGAGCCTAATCATATTTTTGGTTGAACTTCTTAATTTCATAAATTACTCTTTTGGAAGAGACATGCATAATAGTCAAAAGCTTGCAAAAAAAAAAATCCAGCGTGCGTGGCTCACCCTGCCTGAAGAGGTACCGCGTCTCGAGCGTGTATAACCGATGTGGAGAAGCGGCATTCTCGCAGGCCAATGCTGTTCCTTTGGTATTTTGCAGAACGTAAAGTTCTGTTTGCAAGAAATGGGCTCCTCAAGTGATTTTTCATAAAATAACTTATTTTATCTTTTGATATTTTAAAAAGGACCTGCAAGAAGTTAAGCAGGACAGACTTATCGCCTGGTTTGGTTTTTTTTTTTTGCACCTTGTTTGAGGTTTCCAAGCTTTGTGTTTGCTCCCGCTCTGTTCTGGACCACTGGAACAGCAGCTGCTTTACAGGCACAAGCTTTGTTCTTGATTCTTGCACAGGTATCAGCATGCTCTGATTCGTGGCTGCCTGGGGGGTGGCTCAGTTAGTTGTACACATCTCTGTGTTCCAAGTGGTAAAGTGAAGACACTGGCTAGGATTTTGCTGAAGTCCCTTTAAGAAAAAAAAAAAATATCATCAAGCTTCATCTTAAAATGAGCTGGCTTCTCTGTACTTTTCTTGCTACAAGGCTTTTCCAAAACTTGGCTTTTCTAATGGTTAGGAACTCTGTCCTAATCTAGAAATGACCCCAGACAGCAAAGTTTTCTATTAATTTTGGAGCCCCAAATTCTGTCGAAACTGTAAACAAATTCTAGGTTTCTCACCAGACTAGTCCCGTTTGGTGAGACGTTAAGCTTGGCTTAATGGTGCGGATTTTGGAGATGTATCTTGCGCTTGAAAAAAAAAGTAGTTCTGAAGTAGTAATGCCGATCCTTCACTCTACAAATGCAGCCTTTGCATCCATTAAGACAACAAAGCAGGAGGTCAGGATGGCTAATTAGCCAGGAAATGACTGCTGGGAAGGAAATCTATTAGATTTGACAAAATTGCATTTCATGATTTCACCACAAGAGCGCACAGTCCACTGACCGAATTAAGCATATTTCTAAGAATAAGCTCGAAGATGTTTATGCAAGATGCTTGTATCAGCTTGTCACCGGAGAGAGAACGGAGTGTGTTTCACTTGGTATCTGCAAAAACTGCTGGGTTTGGGGCAGGGTGTATGCAACTTCTGAAAACTTAAGTATGGGAGACAGCAAAATGTCATTTCTGTTCTCAAATACACGTTAGCAGAAACACTTTTTTATAAATCCACCTCGATAATTCCTGTGTGGAGCATCACATGCTTTTAGCTTCACCTTCGTTTAATATGGCCGAGCGTGAATTATTCAGAGTGATGTAAACTGATCTTTTTTGGAGAGGCACAAGCAACAGAGATGTCACAGCGGTGAGCACGGTGATAACTGCAAACCAACCCTAACCTGTGCCTGTTGCCTTTCCTACACGTGTAACGCGACGTTTCCGATGTCTGAGCAGAACATAACTGTGTGCTTGCCTCTTTTCCTTAGCAGAGGGCATTCGAGGGGAGAAGAGGAAACGAGACCCTGAAGATGAAGGCGAGGAAGAGGACGATTAATTTGTTCTAGACACAAGTAGGACCAGACTCTTAAGTTACAGAATACGCAATAGTGATTATGCAGATCTGTATGTCTCCATGTACCATAGATGTCCCTACAGAAGATAATACGTTAACTTTTTATAGGAGAAGTGTGGTTTTACTATTCTTGCCCTTTTTATCATTCCAAATAATAGCCTGTTAGTGAACCTATATGTAGACGACAGTTTTCAGCCCTATAATCACTGAAGCCATTGTCAAGTTTTCCCCCCCTAGACTTTTATTTGGAGCTCTTTAATTTTCTACAAGCTTGCTGTGTTGGTCATCGTTAGCCCAGCGTTAAAATGCCCATTTCACATGGGTTTAATATTGTGAATTTCCTTCAAGATTTTGAAGTTTTTTGTACTTAAAAAGCTGAACTCAAAAATGTTCTATGGCAAATTGCAGTCTCTCTTCAGTGAGATGTTGAGTACAGTCTGAGTTTACCAGGGATTCCATTTGAAATTGACGACTAGATGACACCTTTATTTCAGCTTTTTAAAAGGTGGCTCCTGTAATATTTTTTTAAGTCTTCTGTCCGTTCTGTGCGTTGCAGTGTAAAGCCTCAGTGGGTTTCAGAAGGTCTTTTTTTTTTCCTCCTGCTTGTTGAGGTGTTCAGCATTTGCTGGAGTATTCGCTAGATACTGTCACGAATGTGTCTCGGCAAACTGAAAGGGTTGTAACCCATAAATTTTCTCCAAAATAGGCATTGCGGGTATTAACAAAAGGAAGTAATCTGTAGTTTTAAACCATTTCGCTAGAAGTCTTTGTTCAGCTTTCACCCGCTTCACTCCGGCATTGTCATTTCAGGAATCCTGCAGCAATCATGTGTTTGGCTATAAAATATATGCATTTCTAATGCAGAAGTTAACGGGTAATTCCTTCAAGCACATTTTTTTTCCAAACAAAACCCCCCCCCCACTTTTATAGAATTGTTGAAGGGGGAAAGATGAACATAAGGTAGTCTTTCTTCACAGGTCACCTTTTAAACTTTTTAAATCTGGTTGTAGGCAAACCATTGAAGTTGCTGTATAATACTTAGTTTAGGGTTTTTTATATTGAATGGCTGCAGAAACTTGTTGCATGCAGTTGGTGGCAAGTGCAGGAGACGTGCAGACAAGCTTTTTTTTTCCTAGCAGCCCGATTGTGACCCACAGGTCTCAATAACTCTGCCCCCGTGGATTCATGTTTTCTATTTGAGCCACTGCGAAACAAGTTCAGACGTACAGCGTTCCTTTCAGTCATGATTTGGATTTAAAACAGTAGTCTTGATATAAACCTAATTTACATTGTTTCACGTAGGTACTGAACCAAATATCACACACAGCTTTATTCAAGAGACTTATTTTTATATCTGTCCTGGCTGACAATAGCTGCCATTAACCTGGGGGAGACACCGAGGGTGGGGAAGAGGGAGATTTCCTGGACCTAAGTAAGAGTCAGTCACCGTAGATAGGTTACCTGTAAATCTTTAATAGGTATTTCACACACTAGCAGACTTTAAACGTGACTTCCAACTCTTAAATCAAGTTTAGATACTGCAGGGTTGAAGTTCCGCAAAGCCCGATTTCTTGTGCGTGTGGGTTTTCCCCCCCCCCGAATAGAGCCTTAAATCATAGTTTCTCACGTAGCTGTAAAGCAGAGCCAGCCATTAAGGGCATGCGAATGAAACGAGTCAGGCAGACGGCAATACGCTTGGAGATGAACTGACTAAATGGGGTTTGCTTTTTTTTTATGAGTATCTGTAAAGACACTAGAAAAGTAGTGGTAAAACTACATTTGCAACCACAATCTAAGTTCCTGTGTTTGTGTATGAATACTGAACGAGTAGAAATCTTAGGTAAGTGCACATCTTATCTTGTCGTGGAGGCTCTGTGTTCAAGGCAGTTGCTTTGTGCTCAGCTTTGAGATAGAAAAGTGTGTTTTCCCATCTTTTTGCTTTTTTTTTTTAGTCTCGGCAAGTGATTGAAACCTATTATTTATAAGCGTGTACTTCAAAGTACCTCATTGTCAGGATTTTCCTTAACTGTCTTCTACTGATGCATATAATAGTTTAAATGGAAAACTGTACTGGTTTGATGGATTAAAACTGGTTGTGTACTGGTCTTGTTTCAGTAAGCGAGTCCGATTCTGCCATCAGATGAGCTAATCGGACAGAACAGGATAAACTCCGAGGGGTTAGCAGACCTTCCCGAGGCCGGGCAGGCTTAACGCTTCCTAAAACCAACTGGCAGTGTCGTGCATCAGGCGCTACATCTAAAAATCTGAGCCTCACACAAAACTCAGCTTCCTAAGTAACTTTGTCTTCTCCTCAGTGTTACCACCTAAGTATAGTTTCATATTTGTCAGCTTGGCATGCAATGAAACAGCATAGCATTTTTAAAAATAAGTAATACAGAGCCTCCAGATAACTTTTGAAACTTTTTTGCTTGGTGGGTGGTCTTTTCATGCAAATATGTAAGGGTGGGTTTTATATTTTGTAGAGGTTTTGTCCTATTTTAATGCTCTTTGTATGGCAGTATGTATATAGTGTGTTTCGGTTCCTTATCAAACTCTTTCCTTAAAAGTTTGGAGTAACTGATTTTGTGCAACTGTGTTTTGAATAAAGCCATGACAGTGTTAAATTAAAGACAACAACCCTGCAGCACTCTTCTGATAATTTTTAGTTGTAACAAAACATGTTTCCTCCCCACGTGTGCTGTAAATTTTAAATTAAAAAGTTTTCAAACTGAATTATTTCAAATAAATTGAGACTATTGTATTGGATTACTTCTTCTAGTATGTACAGCTGTGGAGAACGGGCTATTTCTCAAGGAATGGAGCAAGAGGTAATTTGTTCTTTCCTGTTACCTTTTCGTTGTTGGGGAAACCTCCAGAACTGTGTGTCTTTCTGGGGCTAGAGCTTGGACTTTATGGTACTTCAGTGCTCGGTAACATTGTCGAGGAAGGATGCTATGGAAAACCCCAAGTGATGTCTGGATTAGCTCACTCAGTGTTTCCAGATGAGTTTAACATAGGAACGGGTGTTGGAGCTGACAGGGCTTTTGCATGCTGTATAAATCAATCCCATTCAAGTCTGGCTCTTAAGAAACAAAAATTAATATCAAGAGCCTATTTAGATTTTGCTTTTCATAAATGCTGACTTAGTGTGCCCGACAGCCTGAGCTACAGTCCTTTCAAAGTAGCTGCCTTGGTCTGCATTAATTATTCCTCATTCCACAACAATGTTTAAAAAAAGATGCTTCTCCTATGCAGCTAGACATAGCATTGTTTTTATTTTGGGATTAGTCCAGCATTCTTGGCAAAAATCCCCTGGATGCACTTGAGAAAGCTTGTAACTAAACAGGCTTTTCTTCTCCTAGATGAGTGATCAGCCAAGAAATGGGTGGTGGTTTGCTGGGATTCTTCTTTTTTTTCCTTTTTTTTTTTTTTTAAGCATGGGGCAAAATTGCTTTTCCATCTAAAGCCCCATATTGGCCGCTCGCTCCCTATGCACCCGTTGGAGTGAGACCAAATGGGGAACCTGAGCTTTTGGATTGCATTTGACCGAAGTTTAGTCTACCTTTAGGGGCTACTGGTGGTTTTATGTTAACTAAACCCAAGCTGTTCTGTTCTGGTATGCGCATGGTGAAGGAGATGGGAGGAAATTCAGTGCTGTGTAGGCAGGTCTTCAAAATCAGGAAAAACTTGAAGCGTGGGCTGAGAGGCTCCTGAGCTCTTTCTGATGGATGCGAGCAGCTTGTCGTGACCTGCCAAAAACCACCTTTCTCGCTACCACAGCCTGGCAGCCTCTCTCTGGTTTAAAACACACCTCTGCTGCCGCATAAGTCATCTGTCCAGCTCCCAGAGGTGAGATGCTCCACACGGCTGGAAGACATGCTCGCTCCCTGCCCTGGCGGCTGGCAGGTGGGGATGGAGGGAAGCCTGCCGCTCTCCAAAGGCTAGAAGCACGCCAGACTGCTGTCTCCAGTGGAATCCCAGGGGCTCTGCTGTCCTCCATTTTGTCGCAGTGATGGGAAGCCCTCCTGGCGGGTGGCCGTGTGGCTTCCTCCCTCCTGCTCCTTCCTTCTCCTCTCGGAGTTTTTGTCTTTTGTTGCCCCTTCTGTCGCTTTCCCGCCCCTGTCGGCCCTTATCTCCCCCTTCCAGTCGTGCTGCTTCCCCTCCCCTTCCTTCCTCAGTGGCACGGACGCCTCATGAGGGCGCCTCCTTTACTGCCCCCTCCCCCCCAACCCGGCTGAGGGGGCGCGCGGGGCCCCCGAGAGCGGGAAACCGTTAACCACGGGGTCCCCCGACTCCTGGCAGCAGGGGCCGAGCCGCGACCCCGCCGCTGATTGGCTCAGATTTGCCGCAGTTCCGCCCCTCCGCCGCGGCCCGCCTTCCCGCTCAGCCTCGCGCGCGGCGGGGGCCGCTTCCCCTTCCCCCTTCCCCCTTCCCCCCCCCCCCCCTCCGCCCGCAACGGTCGTTCCCCAACGGCTCCGCTCGCCTCCCCGCGCCGCGGAGTCGCCCCTTCAGGGGCTGGCAGGGCGGGCGGCTGCCGCTAAGGCCCTCCTTCCCACCCTAAACCAGCCTCTGCTTCCCTTTCTGCCTCACCCCCACCTCACGAGAGAAGCTTTTCCTGTCAGGTTGCGTGAGCTTTGTGCCGGCGGTGGGTGGCGAGAAGCGGAATGTCGTTCCGAGTCCAAACGGACGGGGGGAAAGTTGTAAACCCTAATCCCTAAGGATTTTTTTCAACACCGTGCGTGAGAAAAGATTACGTTTAGCTGGACTTTGCTACAAATGCTCAGCGTGGAAGTGTGAAGAAATTCTTTTCTAGTTAAACCCCTGTAGCTGAAGAACTCTTTAAAGCCGTGCTTTTAGGCACCTAGCGCTGCAGTGTAGTTCAGATGTTTGTTACCCAAATTTGGCCTGCTCTCCAAAGGAAACGTGGCACATGCAGGGTCACCGGACAAATTTGTCATTTTCTCACCACCTTCCCCACAGTAGCTATCGCCTAATTTCAGGTAAATATAACAGTTGCTGTCCCAGAAAGGATTTGGGGCACCTTTCGGTGACAGCAGGTGCCTGGGTGAAGGGGAGCGATGGTATGGGTCTGCTGCAGAGGGAGCGGGTAATAGACTTGCTCTTCCTTAGGCAGCAAGGCATGCATTTGAACGTGGGATTTTGGAAATCCAGTTTTGCCAGTTGTGTTTCTCAGGAAACTTTTGTGCTGTTGCCTCTGCAGGTCCCGGCAGGTGCCTGTAAAGACATTGCTCCTGCTTTACACGTGTCTGGTAGCAGAAGTCACGGCCTCCCTGGACACGCTTGTGCGCTGTGTCTTTAGACCCACCTAGGACAGGCATCCTTTTCACTATTTTAACCCTAGTGCAGGTAAGACTTACACAAAAGGGTTTTCTTTCATCTGTAATGTAACCAAGGACTGGCAGAACTACCCTTTGCCATTCCCACACGTTCCAAGATGATGAGTTAGCCTTTTTTACCCTTTACGCCCCTTTCCCCCCAAATGAAATTAGTTTTAAAAAATCATACTATTGAGGGTCTAAAACCACAAGGGTCTCTCAGAGTTTAACCTTCAGGGAGCATGCTTTCACATCTCTTCTGCATTTTTATGTGATAAAGGGGAAGCTGGCATTCTCATGAGATCACATGAATTCAAGAACTTGGGCTTGGGCAAAAGTGTAAAATACTGTGAGCTGTATGATGAGGTAATGAGCATTATCAAAATGAAAACTGCCACATTCGACAGTACTGTGTGTTGATTTTGGCAGCCAGAGTTGTTGCTGTATACTAAAAAATAGCAGTTTCACAGATCGTAACCATTACAAAAGTCTGAACCGAAGAAAGAGATCAGAAGCTGAGATGTATTTATATTGAGATACAAAAAGAGATATCTCAATATATATTTATATTGCAATACAAAAATAATTCTTAAATCATTTTTACTTCTAATTTCTCAGTCTCTTGGTTGTGCTTGGGGTTGCAGCCTGAACAAGGTTATATCATACTGTAAGTGTGCGCTCACGCTCTCCATTTGTTGTTCATCGATCTGCAGGACGGGCACAAATGGAGAGGCAGGGCAAGCAGCTGCCCTGGGGTGGCAGAACGCGGAGGGTGGGAACAGAAAAAGCCAGTGACAGCAGCTGCTTTGAGTGGGGCAGCCAAACATTTGTTTCTGCAGAGCACGGCCCGGGGCAGTGAAATTTCTGGTGCTACTCCTGTTGGGAGACTTCACTTGAGTTACAGGTTTATCTTCTGGGGAACACTCTTCTGGTTTTTAAACTTTAACATTATAGTGTGCTTCGGTTTCTGCTTTTGAGTGTCTCATTTAAAAATAAAACAAGACAGCCCCCAAAATAATTGAGGAAACCCTTTCCTCATCCTTCTAATTTAACTGCCAAAAATGAGGGAGAATCCAAAAATAAATGTACAGCCACAACAACAAACCAAAAGAAAACCGCAGTTTACATAAAGGCTGAGAGCTCCTGGCACTGAGGGAAAGGATTCTGTTCTAGGAAAAAAAAAAATGACCGCAGACTTCGTATTTGGTTTTGTGTTGGAAAAAATGAGATATTTTTCCTATATTAATATAATATGTTAAACTGGTGTGTTTGAGGTGTACTTCCTTCTACGCTAAGGTAATTCAAATAAAATAATCATACTGATGACCGAGGAGTAGCAAATTAGAGTTCCTCAGCTCCACCTAGGTGAAGAATTAACAATTTCTGTCCATTAAACCAGAGCTGTACAAACAGCCTGTACTGAAGTGCCCGGACAGGTTCTTCAGGAGCTGCTAACGGCGAGCAGCGTGATTTTACCCTGGCCTGCTCGGCACAGCGTAATTAGCCAATTCCAGTTCTGCCTCACCGGGCAGTCGCCACGCGCCCTTTGCAAGCCTGGAAACTGCGGTGCCATGTCACAGCCGTCCCCGAGAGCCCCGCAGGAGGGAGGGGACACAGGCTCTCCAGCAGGCGTGTGACAGGCATCCTACATCTCGGATCGTGCGAGATAAGGGAAAATGAAAGCCAAAAAGAAAAGGGTCCTGCTCAGAACAAAAGTGATACCCCAGCATAGTCGGTGGAGCGTGAGCAGCTCCGCCAGACAGCGGTGCTTCGGTACCCGCTGCAGCCGCTTCCTCGGAGAGCCCCTCTCGTTGCCCAGCTCTAAAGGCAGTGTGGGGAGACCTCCCTCTGCAGGCTAAAGCTATCCTCACTAAGGCCTCCGAAGTGGCTGCTTTGTATATTAAGATATTTTCTTGTTGATTTTCACTCTTACTATTTAAGAGTAACGTTTTCTTTTGCTCTTATTCCTATGTTTCCTTGATACTATGTTTTTTATTAGTTAAAGCATGATAAGGAATGCAGATTCCAGGAAAACATAAAATATCCACACACTTTTTACAAAATGGTTTTACCAAATAATTTTCAAAAAAGAATTTATCTCAAAATATTAGTTGAGGGATTGTTTTTTGGTTTGGGGTTTGGGTTTTTTTTAACATTTTAAGTACAGCCGCATGTCAGCGTTGTTCTAAAAGTAACTTATTTTGGCAGAGGAATTGTTGGCATCATGTAACCTCCAGAACAATGAAGAAGTTCGTGTGATGGTGTCTGAGGCCCTTAGAGAGCTCAGAGCAGCGCTGTAATACGCAGAAGACAGTTACCTTGAAGGTAAGATAAGACAGAGCTCGGTGGAGTCACCAAATGCAGAACGAAGGGCAGTCGTTCCACGGTTGGAGCAAGCCTGGGGGATGACATTCTGGCCAGCCTTCCAGTGCAATTGTGAGCTGGGGAAGCGAGGATGGGGTCAGAGAGGAATTTAGGTGGGAAACCTGGGGAACAGGGAAGCCTCCATGGCGTGCAGGAGGCTTTAGGAAGGGAGCTTGTGACTGGAAGGCTTCCCACCCAAGAGGGTCAGACCACTTGGTCTCTCCTGGAGTGCCAGAAATGTGTCTGAGCTCCTGTCGTTTGGGAACTTATTTAAGATAAACTGAAAATCTCTTGGTTTGTTTGGTTTTTTTTTTCAGGGATGAAAGAGTCTGTTAGTTATGTCAGTATCAGTCAACAAATTTAATTACATTTGATCATTTGCTTAAAGCTGCATGGTAACTTTACGATAAACTTGCGTGACAGTGCGTTTCCTCTGATGCGGTCGTGTAAGGGCTTTAGAGCAAATCTTGAAGGAAAGATAGTTAAAGGCATGGGGGATACAAAGAAAATGGGACAGTTTTGTCATATCCTTCCCCCTTGGGAATATATCTTTCACGGGAATATTGGGGGCATGCAGAAATAATGCTTAATTAGGAACCTAAGATTGGAAGGGGCCTCCTGGCTAAAATCGTGTTGATATTAATGTGTGTTTGCAGGAAGCACCTTTCCTAATACCTTTCAGAATCGCAGTTCTGTCTCTCAGCTTCATCACAGCAATGGCTTATAATTGGTTTTCTACTTAAAAGTGCACCGTGGTATTTCTTCTGTGCTGCCGTTGGTTACTAATGAGCTCCCATATTACAGCAAAAACTATTATTAGTACTGAAATGAATGACTTTGATAATTTGTGTTTCTGAAAACTAACAAAAATATGTTCTTCGATCTGTTCTTTCATCTGTATCACCATTACAGGGTCTCCACAAAACGTAGTAGGATCAGAGTGGAAAATTCAACTAATCAGTGCCCTATTTTGTGCAAGAAGTTAAAAGAGCAATGTGGTATTTAAAAGTGCCACAAAACCAGCTAAACTTTTTGCTTCTAAAATGAAGAAAATACCATCTGTGTAATAAAAATGCACGTATACACATGCACACACTCCCAGAGTAGCGTACTTACTAGCTGTCAACTCATTACAAAGTATCAATGAGGATAAGAACACGAGGACTGAGCCAGTTACAAAGTACCCTGGATGTATTTTAAACTTTTAAAATTAATTTAGTTGCCTAAACTGAACAAAAACCAGCTTAAAAATGTTGTAAGACCATGTCTTAAGAGGGTCCTGGGCCTTATGGCTCAGTTCATTCTTTAGCCTTTGATCTCCTTTATAGCTCTGTAACTTTTCTGTGGCTTTCTGACCCAGGTTTTGCCACTGGAAAATAATCACTCACCGGTAACAAGAACGAAAGGATGACGTTTCCTTCATAGTTATAAACCAGTTGCTTCCATGTCAGGAGTGGCACTGGTGGCCAGGGTAGCCACAGGATGGTGTGGTGGACACGTACTGCCCTTGTTCGCCGATGGAACAGGCTCTGGGCAGCGCGTTCACACTGTGAGTGTGAAGGAACAGTGTTTCATATAAAGGAGCAGTGGTTGGTCTCAGCCAGGTCACAGGGTACCTCAGTGCCAAAATTCAAAGGGAAAAACTGAAACATTACTAATACTAACATGAGTAAAGTAATTAAAGTTTGAGTAAGTCAGGATATAAAATAATGATTTTATCACTTAAGGAAAAACCTTACGGAAGGATAAATTGAAATATTCCTCACCCCCCGATAGTTTGCTGTATCACAGCACACACTGGTAAACAAGAACCAAACATCAAAAGATGTATTCGTTCCTCTAAATAAGAGTTCAAATGATAGGAAATCAGCTCCAATATCAGTGCCTGTTTCAAGATAGTGATTTACAGTTTAGTACTTTTAATTATTTTTAGTTGCATATTACAGAGTCATTTTCTCCAATTACAAGAAAGCGTTTTGCATAACGTCTCCTACCTTTCTCCTTCCACTTAAAAGACACCAATAGCTTAGAGAACTCTTGGTTAATTCTTGTCCATGTAGAATAAGTGTAGTTCCTTTAAATAGATCTCTGTTATACACACACAGAGATGTATAGGGTTTTTTATATGTATAAAATATTTATATTTTATAAGCACTTGCAAGCAAACAGGCACCTGACTCTGCATCATCAGAGAATAGACGCCCAGCTCTCCTCTGATGGATTCTGTAAATTCTGCGCCACGTTCAAGGGCTGAAAGGGGAGGTCAGTCACACAACAGCCAAAACCAGAGCTGATTTCAAACAATTAAGAAAACTTCCTCAAAGAGACTGAAGACAGAGGTGTGGTGAAACCAACAACAAATTGTTTGGAGAGATGTGGAAAAGGAGAGGTGGCTGTGGTTCTGGGAGCTCCTGGGGCGGGTGGGGAGCTTTCTGTTCTAAACAGAAGGCTTAGAATGGTGGGGAGATGCGAGGAAGCTGTGCCTGCCCAGTTACCTCCGTCTCGTTACACAACTGTCGTCCTGCGCCATAAAATCTTGAAAGAACTTGTGGCGTATATCGAGTTCTGGGCCCGAGGCATGCAGAACGCTCTGCAAAGCAGATTGGGCCATGGGAGGTAAAGGTCAGTTGGTTGGCACAAAATGGTGGGAAAGGCCAGATCCGCCAGCAATTTTGTAAGAGGCTGTTGGGAAACAGGCGAAGCTTTGGAGGGCCTGTTCTGTCCTGTGCAGACTGGTCTGGCCTCTGCCCCCTCTGCCTCGTCTCGGATCTGTGGCGCTCAAGTTTCACCAGCCTGTATGAAAGGGGTCTGGTTTGTGGGCTGGCCCACCCAGGATGTTCCATGCCTTTAATTCTTTTCCATATGTAATCAAGCTATGACTTTTTAATGCTAAATATTGGGTGTAATCACACCTCCTGTGTACATCCATCCAATGCTCCTGCTGCAGTTAATGTAGCTCTGAAAGCTTAGGTCGTACCGCTTGAAATACTGAAAGCTTTTGGTGTTAAAGATAAATGCATGTGTTTGGGGTTTGCTCTCTTTGAAGCACGGACTTCTTGAGATTAAAATGTTTTATCTTATAATGAGGGGTATTTCCATCTCAACCGATGTATATCGCCAGGGGTAGCAAGGTTGATTGTTAGTGAAATCTCGTACATTAACATGTTGCACAAATTAATGAGAGGCTTTCCCTGAGAGAGCCTCTTTTTTTTTTACACAGACATCTGGAGTTACTCCTCATTCAAATCACAGCTCTGAACAGACTAGTTGTACCTTTGTAAGAATGAGGAGGGATGGAAGGAGGGCGAATATTAATATCTCTCTGCTCTGAACGTCTGAATAGCTGTAGGCTTAAATTTCTGCATAATTTCTACATTAAGGTTAAGCATTTTCACTACAAAGAAGATTCCAGGAACATCGTACTGTTGAAAAGCAAAAAATATTTCCTAGAACAAAGTGGGGAATCGCGAAGAAGGTAGTAATATGAAACACCCGCCGAGACAACCGTTTAAATTTGGAAATTCTTGCTGTGTGTCTTTTACGGCAAGTCTTTTGAAGTGCTTTAGTTCCAACTTTTGCAAATTCCCCGCATAGGTCTCTGCCGTTCTCTAGTACATGCAGATTTCTAATGGTATAGAAGAAGTACCGTCACTAGGAGTCAAACATCGGGTCTATATGCAAGGGTGGTGCACATATTGTTTGCTGTGTAGGAGGGAAAGGTGTACTTTTGAAAGAGGGAAGCATAGATGAGGGAGAACTGGAGAGGAAGACAAGTTCTCCTTATCCCCTGCAAGGAAGAAGCTGCACCCGCCTCTTTGTGAGGACCACGGTGGGAGAAGGAGTGGAACTGGGAAGTCCTGGTGACACAGGTGTGTGCTTACATGTACAGTTAGCACTCATCTCATAGAAACGGACTTTGGACTCGCTTCTGGAGTGCTGAGAACTGCTTAAGTCCTGTAGTGGCTCTGCCCCTAAATGCTGAAAACTACTTGGTGGTTGGTAGTGGTTAGACCAGTAGTACCGTGGTTATTGGTCTTTAATCAGTGTAAGTGTGGGCCACGCGCTTGAAGTTGAAGCAATGGAATTACTCACGGGCAAATCACGGTAATTCAGAAACGGCTATGCATAATTGAGGAAAGTGACATAATTAAGAAAGTGAAAGCAAATACATTTATTAAAACCCACTTTGCTTTTACAAGCAGTTCTATTTATCTGGATTTGTTATTTAGAAGGTAGGTTAGAAGGTATGCAAAACCTGCTGTCTCTCAGACGTTTCCAATATGGCATAATGAAAAAGAAAGGAACGTGAAAGAACGTACAAGGTACCATCGTCGGCTACAGAATTTTTGCTTCATTTCCCCAGCTCCTTGTGATGACTGTCAGCAGCTCCACAAATCCCAGTGGCAGGTCGGGTAAGTGTAGTGGTGGCAGTGCCCAGAGCCAGTTAGTTTTGCTCCAGCTGGAGTAAGTAAATGTAAAGCTTCCATGGACGGGCAAAGACGAGGACTGGGTCCGGTTGTCCTGCATGGTGCCAATGACAGAAAGCAGCAATAAAGCTGCCTGGAAACAACACCAAGAGCTGTACATTGTAAGTTCCCGATCGGGTGCTGTCGTACCCTGCGCTGCTGGCTCCGCGGTTCAGCAGTCAGCGTCACTTAGGGTTATATTGGGTCGCACTCCGGGGAAAGTAACGGCGCTCAGAAAATACATAGCGGTGCTGTGCTCTCGAAGGGCAGAACTGAAACTCTGGTTTTGTCCTGAGACGCTTGAAACTACGTCAGGAAATGTCTCTTACGCTGCGAAAAGGCGCGGGAAGGCACGAGGGGAGAATCTCCTTTCTCTTGTTGTGGAGTGACCTCCTCTGGCAGGTGCCTGGAACGGTGGTGGGCTGCCCGTCCTGGGACCCTCCCTGGGGCCTGCCCTTGGAAGCGCTCAGCACTTAGGCTGCTGGCTGTGAGCCTCCTGTCGTTTTGTGGGCTTGCTGTTCTTATGCATCTGTATTCTTCTGTTAATATCTGCGTGCGTGCACAGCGCCACACAGGGCACGGGGAAATGAGGCCCTCGTAGAGCCGCCTGGATGCTACTGCAATATCAGCATTGTTTTCTCATTTGTCCCTCAGTGAATAGGGAGGGAGGGGGAAGAAAGAGGAGGGGAAAATTGTTACCAAAAAATGGCAGTTCCGTGAAAATGTCCTGATGGTTGTTGTTTATCCCTGTGTTACCTGTTCTGTTTGTAAACTTGATGGGCTCCAGGCACCGCAGGTGGGACCTGGCCCCTGGTTTGGGAAGAAAGAGCACTAGGGGGCACCATCTACACGACAGTCTGGCCGGTGACGAGCTGGGTGTTTGGCAGGGGCGAGAATCGCCGACTAGTGATCTCTGAGCTACCTTCGAACTGCAAAGAAGTCAAAGAAACTCTTTAAAACGTCATATTTTGCAAGGTCCTGGACTCATTAGCTGCATTAATTTCATTAATCTTGGTATTGTAAGGGTGAGAATGCAGCAAAGTAGCATGTGCTTGTCTGTAACGGTACTTGAAGAACTCAGGGTGGTCTAAAAATTATTTGGTTTCACCCAGTAAAATATAGTTTCCACAATGCCTCTTCCATAACCCCTGTCTTTTCAATATTCAGGAATTATAAATAACAGGTAATTATCTTCCCCTTCGTTAGGGAACTGTGACAGAAGGCTGCATTCTAAAAGTATTTATTGGTTCCGGATTCACTTCAGGAGCGTTTGTTCAGGAAGAGAAGTTACAGACTGACTGCTTAGCATGTTACGATTTTCAGCGTGTGCAAGCTAGGTGTGACAGATTCAGAAAGCTCTGAGCTGGCTAGAGTTGACTTTCAGCGGGATTCTGACAGCTGAGCTCATCAAACCCGAGCATTTTTAATTTTAAAGAGTATCGTGTGTCTGCATCTATAGTGTCAGATGCAATAGAAGTGCAGAATGGAACAGCTGGAAGGGTGGTTCTACTTTTTTTCAGCTGGCAGACAAATGGCACTTGGTCCAGTGTCCTCTCTTCTTGCCAGCTGAGAGGTTTGCTACCAGAAAGCACTACTTTAGGGAACAAGCGGGGCAGTGTGCAGTGCCTGAAAGACCTTATTCATCTCACAGCCTGGAGGAGCTTGTACTACATTGTCTGGTATGCATTAGCTTTGTGAAATTACTACTCCAAATTTCTTACCAAAAAAAGAAAGTAAGTTTGCCCTCTCTTCTACATTCACTCTTCTGAATGAACTGTCCAAAAGATTTAGTCACTGCTCTGTCATGTTTAGGACTCGCACATCACTGGCACAGTATTTTGGGGAGTATATTCCTGATAGTCTGGTAAAAATGTAACGCTACATCAGAATTTGCTCTTAGGCAATGCAAATTCACGTACCTGAAAGGGAGAAGGAGGAATTTACTGTAAACAATATTGCTTTTTCTGTTCTCTCATAAAACATTTAAGGTGACCATATTATATATTGTTTAACCTCTGTACTTCATAGCCTAAGAATTAAAAAAACCTACAAAATACTATAATTGTTGCCCTGCCTTTTAGTTTAACTTGCCGTCAAAAGGACAGAAGCTTTTCTGGGCATCATGTAGGCCATTACTCATGTGCTAGTGGTTTGGGGGGCTTTGGTTGTAGCACAGTCCTTCTGTATTAAAGGGGACCCTGTGAAACTCCCAGGTACACTTGATGATAAAAACCCGCTCTCGGACTAGTACAAGGCTGACCCTGTTTTTGTCCTGCCTATACATGCTTAGTAACCTGCCCGCTGAGCACACACCCTGCTTGCTGACGGGATAGTAAATGCAGCAAAACCTGGTATCTTTCAAGTTCTTAGCAAAACTTCTACAAACAGAAATTTCTTTTACTAGTCCATAAACTTCACAGCAGCACTTTTCTTTCCAAGGCGTTCACTTGTCATTTCCTTTGCCCTCAGCCCAACGTTGTGTCCTGGTCTTACATACCTATGGAAAAATAGTCCTGCTATTGGTCTAGTACCCGAGATTCTTGGGTTTGGGGGGTTGTTTTCGTTTTTCTTTTCCTAACCAAAATATTCTGGGTTTATCACAGTTTGTTTAAAGTTTGTTTTTCATGATGATCTACTGTCATCCACGAAGGCCAGTTGTCCTTCCTGCGTTTTCTGGCTAACGCTCTTCTTATCCTATTACATTTACTAAATACAGGGGGTGATTTCCTAAATACACAAGTAATAATAGTAATTGATTACATCCTTTGGGCCAGAGTAACCTCTGCAGGTCACAGTGGAGGATCGGGTCCTATAGCTAGCTGCTTTATGTTCCTCTAATTACGTAAAGCAGCAGTACTCTCAACAGATTGGGTCACTGGTGTATTTCTACCTGCCCTGGAGTCTCCCCAGGAGATGTATAGCCAATTCCCCATCATCTTCTTCCTGAGCTTTCTGGTGTAGGGGCTAATTATTGGGAAAATAATGTGGCTGGAGTAATGTTGTACCATAGTAATTGTGGCAATTCCTAATCTGCCATTGCTCTAAATTAGACAGAAGCCAGTCCCCAGGGCACAACACAGCTGCAGCTCAAAATCTGGGCTGTAACGCGCATGCTAAAATAAGATAATAAAATCCTATGCTTAGGGACTGCTGGTTTCTGGGAGGTATTTCTCCTCTCCCCTGTCTGTGAACAGCATTACAAAAAATAATGCATCTAGTGAGCTGTGCGTTACTTTGGAGTATTAAGCAATAACTGATTCTGGAAGCAGGATGCTGGACTGGGTGCTGAACGATAACGCAATAATGAGAATTTTTATCGGAAGGGCTAGGACATACTGATCTCTAATATGACTAAAATGATAAGGTTAATTACTGGCCTCTGTTGAGAAGTGCCACATGCCGAGTTATCAATCTGTCTTCCTAGGTAGCTGGGGCTTAGAGCGTCAACACCATTTCCTGTCATACCTGGGAGTTTCTTGGCAGCTTCTTACTCCCCTCCCAGTCAGGACTTAGGATGCGTAGTTCATAAACGCTAATGAAATCCCAGTTTGGCTTGGCTGGCTGCAGGCCCTAGCCAGTTCGTTCTCTTTTCTCCTGCACTGTCATTGAAGATACTTGCTCTGTCACGCAGGCCTGACCCCAGGACAGCAGCATTTGTATGAGTACAACAATAGCAAAACCTTTGTATAACAAAGGAGTGCACTAACAGAATCCCAACAACTGGGTCAAAACGGGTTCGCTTCAGTGGATGTGATGAACTTCTTGTGGAATCCTGCCCAACTGCTCCATTTCTCAGGCGGACTGCCACCCCTCTCCTCCTCCCTTCTGCTCTCATGGCTTTCGTGGTTACTGGGGGTGCACAAACGGCTGTGTGAGCAACCAGAAATGGTGGCAGTTGTAGTCAGCAGTTGCAAAACTTTTGTTAGTGTGAAGTTGAGGTTCACAAATATACCGATTTCTTCAAGGTCAAGGCTGCATTTAGCACAAATCCAACAGTGCCAACAGTTCTCTCGGCAGTTTGTGGCTGTAAACAAACACATTTTCATTCGCTGTGTCGTTAATCGCAGAAAACATACTCTGGAGGTATTCAGTCACTTGGGGTGGCCCGTGCATCCCTGTCCCTGCGGCCGCTGTGAGCAAGAAGAACCATTTTTCAGGAGGTGTCCTTGAATCTGGCTCTTCCTTTCTCCTTTTCCGCTAGCGTCCAGATTTAATTAATTTTCCAGGCATGTTGCAAAGTCCATCTGTTTTCTACAGGCTTTTGGGAAAGTGGCATATCAAAACCAGTGCCGCCAGCTTTCACAATTGTGTTATGAAGATTGCACTAATACATCTTAAAATCGCAGCACCTGAAGTCACGTGAATGTGGGATGTTTTTCACTATTGTTTAAGAAACGCATCCATCAAACCCCTTTAAGCTTTAAAGCAAAGCATCATTCTAGGGCATTCTTAAGTGCACGAGAAGCAAAAAACCCTTCCGACAAAATCATAAAGACTTCCTTTTAAACCTCATATTTTTGTTGGAACCTGACTTACGATTTTTGAACTTTTAAGGCTGGCTATTCTGCTGGAAATTTGGAATCGTAAAGTCTTAGGATGTTTGGGTTTACTTTCTGTGGAATAGTGTTGATAACTAAAGTTATTACATAGATGTGATAGGTATTTTTAATTACACAAGGCCTTTGAAGTGCACAATAGCACCGGACAGACGTGAACGGATATATGGCCCTGGACAGAGTGGCAAATACAGCTGGGAACCACCATGTCATCAACTCCATCTCTGCCTTCCACTGACCCCCAGCGCTGTTACTTCCCTTTGCTGCGTATCTTCATTGTATCTGACTGTGTTTCCCAGGGGTTCAACAGCAGAAGCGAAGTTTGGCACGTGGCAACGTTTACTACTCGGTAAAGCTTGGCTCTGGGTTTTGAGGCACTGTCGTCACTTTGTTATGATTTAGGAACGTGATAATTACTGAATGCTTTCCAGGCAGGTAAGAAAGATTGTTCCTGTCCAGAGGAGCTCCTAATATTAAGAGTATAATCTCTTTTGCAAAAGCACTTTCCTGTTCTGCCTGCTTCTGGGCAGATGGGAGGTGCGGTTGGAGCTGGTCTCTGCTCGCTTCTGTCGGACCTCAGGAAGCAGCTGTGTTTTGACCCCACGCACGCCACAAAGCATGTTCACGCCTGTGAACAGGTGACTTTCAAGCTACATTAAAAACAACGTTTTAAAGAAAATGTGTTTAATGAAAAGTAGAAAGGCACCTGTTCACAGTACTGGAATTGTTATTTTTGTGTGTTTCCGTTATTGTTATTAAGATATTCCCGAAATCAAGGTTCCCTGTGCCACAGGAGAGGCTGGCTGGCACTGAGCGACAGTCCTAGCTGGACCTAGGAAATATCAGTGACAGAAAGAAGAGCTGAAAAACAGCAGAAGTAGATGAGGAAAGCTCTTGTAAATGTCTAAGGATGGTTTTTGGGTGGTGTGTGGGTTATTTCATTTTGGGAACAACAGACAAACGGCTCAGTGCAGAGCAGCAGGTATACTGCAGGCATTTTAAGAGGACAGTAGCACCCAGCATCCCCAAAGTATTTTGGCATATCTGATAGGGGAGCTTTGGAAAACTTGTGGAACTGCTGGAACTGGCTCAAACATTTACTGACTGCAAACAGGAAAATTATAGGTTAAAAACAGTGAGTGGAAGTGATAGTTGCAACACAAGTGGTGCCACATGCATTCGTGTACAGCCTTTGGTGTCCCATGCAAGCAGGCTTTCATAGAGTAGAATGATAGAACAATAGAATCATTAAGGTTGGAAAAGACCTCTAGGATCATCAAGTCCAACCCCCAACCCAACAATACCGTGTCTCCTAAGACATGGTATTTTGTATTTTATGTTTCCATTTCAGTTAAGAGTTAAGCATTTTCATTGTAAGATTCCAGGCCTGAACCCATGCTGCAAGCAGTTCCTTTGGCCCCCGATGTTCTTACACAACGGACTGACTGAACGTATTCCTGGTTTTCTGTCAAAGGGCAATGAAAACTGGACCGCGTTGGGGTGGTAGCACAGTGCTGCAATGTGGTCACTGCCTTCTGCAGTCTCTCTAATGAGTATACGGACTCTGAATAACATCATGGACCACCCTTTTTTATGCCAGCTTTTGGAACTGAGGGATGTATGTACTGGACGTGACGTTCAGTTCTGCACATGCTGTTTAAAAAGGATGAATAAGGGGATGTCAGAAGTTGCAAAGTTTCTCTTTATTATTTTATAATTGTCTAATATTTTTAGCCTCCTTTTGTTCTCCAGAGGCAAATGTTATCCTAGAGGATTTTGTTTGCAAGAACAATACATTTAATTTAATTTATCTAAGCCGGGATTGTTTGCAAACATTTGCAATCAGACTTCGTGCATGCCCTGCAGGTAGCCAGATCTGGCTTGGCCTGTGCTAAGATCAGCGCTGACCAGACCAGAACAGGACCAAAACCCTCAGAGTGAGGTGTCTGGGGCCAGCTCTGCTGTGCTGCACCGCGGGAGCTTACCTTACGCAGGTGTCATTTGCAGTGCTTCGGGCTGTGTGGTGTAAACACACTGTTGTAAAACACTCAAGTACTTCATTAAAAAGCAAATTTGAAAAAAGAGAAGAAAAAACAGTGACACAAAAATGTTTGTATCAATACTTAGAATCAATATAGTTAAATATAGTCACTTAGACCTTAGGATCTGTATAATTATCATATATTTTAACTTGCAAGCCTGTCTTGGAGCTGCAGACAGGACATACCTAATAAAAAACAGCTGGAAGTGTGATACCATCATAAGAGGGCAGAGCAAGACAACTTTTCATTCACCTTCCTGTAAACTTCATGCAGGAAGGGCAGAGTGAAGTCAGGTTGGTGGCAAAGATTTCCACACTAAAATACATGCATCTAACTCCCCCAGAAGGCAAAGGGTGGGCTTCAGGCCGAGCGAGTTTTTAGCCTGAAATAACTTTGCCTGCTGTGCTCTAACAAGGAGTTGGACCACAGTGATGTCCCTCTGTGCATGGCCACTTCACCTAAAGCCCTGAAAGCGTTGCACGAGGGAAATGTATCATCAGGGCAGCTCGGGCTTGTGAAAGCTGCTTCTGCTGGGGCGGGAGGGTGAGCAGTGGAGCCAGAGAGCTGGCTGGGCCTCGCGCCGTTAGTAACATCTGACACAGGAAAGTAAATATCGCACTAGTCCTGACCGAGCTGAGCTGTGGCTACCAGAGTCGCCCCAGAGCGGCTGCATGCTAGTACGGCGGTGGCATGCATTCCAGTGGATCCGCTGGGTTCGGAGCGCTCCATACTTAGTAACGACACGTGATAGAAGTGACAGTGAGACCGGTTCCGTTTTCAGCTCTCTTTTATCTCACAGAACATTCTTCAAGTGTCTTGTTCCCGTGTGTTGTCACAAATGACGGTATGTGCGCTGCTTTTAGAAGGGCTCTTCCTCATTTTCTCAGACATCTTTTGTTCATATCTGAGCCATTTGTTCTGGAGGCACCATCAGCTTCTTTATGGACCGAGGAAAATAGTTTAGTGATTTAGGTGCGAACCTTGGTCACATGAAACATGGGTTCGGTTTCCATGAATTCTCCTCCTCTGTAACAGATGGCATGCGGGGTTGAATGCAGGACGCACCAGGTTATTGCCCTCTAGGTGAGACGTCTTTAATCTGAGGCTCCCTCTAATACCAACGGAGGGAGATGACTGACCCTTCTGTTTCGGCTCAACCATAATCGATCGCTACAAGTTCTTATCTGCTCTGTATCACCGGGATCTGTGGCTGCAAACCAGATCCTCTTTGGGCACTATTGTGTAGGCACAGAACGAAAAGGCTTGATGTAAGTACAACAGAAGAGGCAACACGTTAGAGGCAGACACATCGTCACCAGGGAATTGAAAAGAAATACTGAGATCGGCTTGTTAACCAGAAATATTGGTGCAGGATAAGCTTAACGATAAACCAGTTTCTTTGGAGGCTTCGTAGCAAGAGAGGGTAATTTAACTGTGATACCATCTAATTATATCTGGTTTTTTTGTTCGAAAGATGACAGCAAAACCTCCCGATTGGACACAAAGATTGAATGAACAAAGAATTAATCAAATCAAAGGAATGGAAAATGAAAAGGATTTTTATTTCTTTAAAATGACTCAAAAAGAACAAGTTAAAATTGAGGAAATGGAAATGCTTTGGCTCAGTATTTCTGGCAGCATCCCATAAATGACCAAAAAACGAGAAGGGAAACTTGCCTGAAGACAAGACAGGAACTGTAACAGAAAGGGGAGGAAACAAAACAACATACCTACTTTGCAACACCCAAGAACTTATTCACACTATGCAAATGTGTTTAAAAATGAGAAAACCAGCACAAGAGGGAATAATGACAAGGGGTACACTGCGAGATGGCAAATGCTCTATAGAAGTTATGGCTCACTAGGAATATTAAGAGCATGTAGGCAGGCAAGTAAAAGGCAATTTTGTTAAGCATAGGGAGAAATCAAAGACAGAAAATGTAAGAAATCAGTGATCTGGCTCTGAGAGAACATGGTGATTTTTTGTCTGATCTTACACATAGATTCATAGAACGTCCTGGGTTGGAAGGGACCCGCAAGGAGCATCGAGCCCAGCTGCTGTCCCTGCACAGGACAGCTCCAAATTCACACCGTGTCTCTGAGGGCAACTCTAGGTACCATGGGGTGTTTCATGATCACAAGCACAGTGAGGCCTTGGTTTGACACCTCATTCAAAACATTTCACCATGATGATCTCTTGTTTTCTTGCCAAAGTGAACGGCTTTCTTCCCTAACCGTAGCATACCATCCTCAGACCTGTTGTTCCCTATCGGAGTTGTTAAGCTCTATTTAGCTAATGATCATCCTTCATTTCTGTGCTAGGTATTGAATTCTGGTTAAATTCTTGTTTCGACAATGCTTGTTTACAACTGGCTAAAATTACAGTCTTGTTCATTCCTGTGAGTCTTATTTCAAGGAGCAGAACCCGAAGCCTTTTGCGATTGGATCCCATGACAATAATATGCTGCCGACAGGGAAACCGCTCTGCTGGTTTCATGTCATGAACACTGTGCTATAGGTAAGGTGCACTTGTCTCACTATCAAGAAGGAAAACTCCAGATTGTTCAGAGCACATGGCTTCTACTTTGGTGTCTGCTGTGATATGTGAGCGATGGCAAAGGTCAAACTTTAAGTCCAGTACTTTGCTTTTTACCAGGCTAAGACAAGTAGTTTGTCACTAAAGTCTAGTTCCCGACTGAATGAGAGTAGGAGAGCAGTCAGCCCAGTAGGGTTTAGCTCCTGATGGAAGAATAAAATACAGAGCCAATTTTGACACTTGCTGTGATCAGTTAATACCCTGAAGCATGAAATTTGATTACCCTTCTTTTAAAAGGCGTAACAGCAGATGTTATTAGTGGTCATAAAATTAGTCAACCCTTAAAAATATCACACCACAGTATTTGACTGTGTGATATCTCCCAGCTCAGAAAGAAGAGAAAAACATACTAAGATTTCACATTAAACAATTGTTTTTTATTATTCAATCCTGTCAAGGTGAAGGGATGTAGATATACAGTAATTGCAATGCAAGAATTATACCACTGCTTGCATTTCTGCAGAGCACTAAAAGAAAACTCTCAACATGTGGGAAAGAAAGGTTAGTATCCTTCTAAAGAAGGAGTTGAGCTGAAAGCTCTTATTTGTGTCCTCACACACGGACAGTGAGTGATAAAACCAAGAAAACAAGTCAAAACTCCTGATTTGCATAAAGAAAGCACGACAAAGCAAAGTGATTTAAAGCTAACACAACTGTAATGTTGGTGAATCCAGACATTAAAAAATTATGAATGAGGCCAGTAAAAGCATAATGCTGGTGCTCAGAAACATGGACTTTGAAATTTCTTTCCTACTTTTTGAGTAAACACCATGACCGTGTTTTAAAATGTTTACTCTGCAGTTCTAGAACCTGGGATTTTTCTCCTAAATAACGTGATTCCAGCTGTTGCTGATTTCCCACTAAAACTTGCAAGACTTCAGAGGATACGAACAACATCAGTGGCACAGATGAGAAGGAATCCATCTTTCCTGATCCGTTCCTGATCCCTAATGCTGCCTCCCAAGAAACTATATCTTTTCTTTCCTTTGACTTGAATTTTAGAAACCTGGAAAGAAAACTCCAGAAGGAGTAGCCCTTCCATTTCCTTCTGGTATCATTTTCCTATATCTCCAGTAATATAAATAATCTTGTAAGTGATATAAAACATTTCCAAAAAACATACGTTGAAAGCATGAAGCACTCAAGATCCTCTGCCCAAACAAACTCCTTCCTTCCCTCACTCTCTGCATTTTGGTGAGCACTCAGGCAGCCTCGTCATTTGGATAATTAGAGGGTACCAGATGGCTGTAAATATGTTCACAATCCTTCTTATCCAGTTCCCTTCTCTCTGGCACCCTCATTGCTCTACCCTGTAGCAAGCACCTGGTCTGTTCCAGTTTGAAGAGCCTCCGTTCTACTCTCTTGATCTAAATTGCCACCTCTAATTTTTATTTTTCCTTTAAATGAAACAGGAAGTTCTTTGGGGCTGTTTTGTGCCAGGTAATAAATACATCCTCACAATCGCTTTCACCATCGGTTAGTTAATAATGTGCCCTCTCCTGTCCTGTAGCCATTCCTGTATATAAGCATCAACTTCCTTTATGTGGGAATTATTGTCATTGAGCATATGAAGACACAGATCACCTGCAGTGAATCACAAGGGCGTAGCAGCTTCTTCCTATTTTGAGAACCGAGATCTCATGCTTGCCCTTCGCCTAGGGGTAAATGGCACACAGAATGAGGTGATTCATCCCAAGTCATGCACTGAGGAACTGGAAGAGTCAGCATTTGAACACCCGTTCTGGCTCAAACGCACCCGTCCCTCTCCTCCCTGCCCCTGCTCCGCATGGGCACTGAACTGCACTCGTGCGTTGGAAGGTAACTCTGATCCTATTAGTTCATAGCTCAGGACTGCCCAAGCCTTGGGGCTTAAGCCCTAAGATGTCGTCCCAGTTATTCTTCCCACACAGCCTGGCCTGCATCATTCACACTCTATAGCCCTGTGCCGGGGCTTCTCTCCCATGGTGCCCTTGTAACAGACAGCCAGGGGTACTGGGGTCTCTCACATAGGGACAGAAGGCATCCAAGAGGCCTGCTTTGTCCCTGTGTTATCGCAAGGAGCCAAACTCACCATTTTGACAGGTCAGCTGGGCCTGGTATCACTTTCTGCAGTTGTCATCCTGTTGCATTGCAGGGTGTTTCAACGCAACAGCTCAGACTACATGGAGACAACTTGGATGCGCGCTACCTCTGCCCTTGGAGGGGTCCCAGGACTCCGGGGAGCCCTGTGAACGCCAGCTCAGGAGCAAGTCCACCTGCCACCGTGATCGACTGAGCCAGAGGGGGTTTGAACCAGCAGAGCGGGGCCGGCACCAGGCAGAGGAGAGGCCGGTGCTATGCAGCTGCCTACCCTACAGCTTGGGAGGCCAGAGCCAAGCTTACCCCTGGAAACCGGTTCGGGGTGAGCTTCCAAGGAGGCCATGAAACACAGAGGCCTGCCTCCTCGCACCTCGTACTGCCCCACGTGCACAAGGTACTCCATTTCCTAGAGCTGGCCTTGACGCTGCGTGCCTAATGTTAAGCCCAAACCTGTTCATGTGCTATTTCACACACTCCGTTGAACAGAAACGTCAGTAGGGCAGATATTTACTAAGGTTCAGCTGAAATGACAAGCATTTCTGTATGATGAGAGTCTCATATGACCAAATATCTTCTTTTTTGCCCCTGAATTCGTGAAGATTGTTCTTAAAAATAACCATTTAAGGTAGGCAATTTTTCTTTGTAATGGAAAGATTTCTAAACTGCTAAGCAGTAAGAAAAGGATGGAAAACTGTGTAGAAGGCACTGTAAAAGGGGAAGTTGGTTTTAAGGCATCTTAAAATACAGATGGTGACATTTCTAAAACTAAAGAATAAACAAGGTCACAAGCTGTCTGAGAGTCTGAGGAAAGCTACAACAGCAAAAAATTTTGGGTCACTAGAAGGGTGACTGGTCTGTCAGAGGAAAACTGTTGAAAGATGTTATATTTTTTTAGATTTTAAAATGCCTCCACTTGAGCTACCACCACATTTTGTGTAACAAGGCATTATCAACTTTGTACCATGCAGCAGATGCTCTGGTTTGCTGAAGTGTGGGAGACTCTGGCCCTTGCTCTCCAGTCTGCTTGGTTCCACCTCTAGTGTGCCAGGGTTCATTTGGTTGTTTTAAAGAGTTCAGGTCTAATCCTTTCAGTAGGAGCCTGTGACCACGTTTATGAGTGGGCACCCACGGTGCTCTTTCTGACCTAGCTTTGCTAATGATTCCAAGTAAGACATTCCCCAGCTTTGCAACTCAGTTTCCCCACTAATAAAAGACAATCTTTTCTACTTTTTTACTCATTAAAAAACTCAACATTTAGTCACATAATTCATACGAAAATCCTAAGTAAACACAACATCTTACACTGAAATCGTACTAGGAATCATACTGGTTTGTCTACTTTTTCCCATTCTTTGCCGTTTTTTTTCAGTAGTAGTGCTCAGGTGACAGCTACCTGGATCTGCTGTACTGGGTTCTTTGGTTCTGTGGAGCAGGTTCTAGTTGACAAACATTGTAGAATTACCCAAGCACACCAGAAGAGAATACTGCCTTCGGTTAAAAAGATGAATTGTAAGACAATAAGACTTCCATGTGAGAAGTGCAAAGGGTCAGATACAGTGTGACAGAGGCCAACAAAAAAAGATGGCCAGTCGGTAGATGCAGGTAAGAGTAACTCTAGAGATATGCCTGTGAAGAAATATGAAAGCAGGAATGGTGGGAAGGATAGAGCAGTAACAGCTGAGAGCAAATCAGAAGCGGTTTGTCATTAATCTGGTGTCCACACAAGTCAGTGCGGTGCCAAGGGGCACCCAGAAGCGTTGTGCTGTGGAGCAGGCTGCTGAGCCCAGTTCACCTCAAGCCCTCTTCCTGTTCCAGCTGATCATGTCTGTCTTTTTTGTTCCTGTCCTGGGAAGCAAAGACTGGTGTTCCTGGTTTGGGCCATTGTCGATGCGGTTCCCTGAGTCCCAGTCACACACCGGTTTGCAAAAGAGAGGCAGCCTCTGTCCTGCGCTGGTGTATGACGTGCTGTGCGGTGTTGAAAAGCTGCCTGGTTTCATTCCAGAAGTGGCTGCAATCCCTGCAGTGATCAATAAGCAGAGTCTATACCTGATGACAGATCTCTGTTCAAGACTAAATTTCTGGAGAAGTTAACTTTGCTATTACATAATAGATGAGGAGGCTGCTGCTACAAACCATTATTTTCCCAACAGCACACAGATTTCTCTGTGATTTTGCCTCTTGTTGACTAGCTGGTAGGTTAACTCTTCACTGAAGGCAGGGAGGAAGCAGATGGCAGAAGGCAAATTTGCTTAGCTTGCTTGAACAAGGAGACGAACTGATTTTCTTAATGATATATTTGACATACAGAGGCCAAATATTATTTTTATGAGCCAGGCTTCTTGTTTATAGAACTTTACCATTTGGCTTTCCTGCCAACATACATTAAAAAAAAAAAGTGACTCCGTGACCTATGAAGGATCAGAAAGCAAGCAGCCAAGAGCAGGCATGCAAACCATGCTTTTCCAAGAACCTGCATGATTTTGAATGCCATCTCATGATTTCTGGAAAGCATGACTCCCAGATTGGACTGCAAAAAAGGTGGACGGTGCTGAGATTATATATAGTAGCAAGTGGGTTGGAAGGAAGAACACTTGGCTCACAGGAAGTGGGAGGCTGTTCTGAAGCAATCAAGTGACTTGCTCATGTTACAGCATAAGCGGTAATGAAACCAGGCTTGCCTCCCAGTTGCTGGCTCTAACCTTCAGGCAATGATGCTTCTCCATCTCATACATTCAGGCCCTCTGAACATTCAGCATTGCCAGTATTTTCTTCCTTGCTGACACTTGTTTGGGTATTACAATAGGCACTAAAGAAGTACTGGTGAGAGCTTGACAGAGGTGAAGGTAAGGCCTGGCCACTGGCCTGCTAGGGTTAGCTCTGGTGCGCTCTGTTTCATTCCACGCTCTCTGCTCTGATTTCTCCCTACTCACATACAAAGATCCGTCCCTTGGGGAGCAAGCAAAGTCGCCGAGCACGCTGAGACATGCAGGGTCCCCCATGGTCCAGAGGGCTGAGGTCAACCTGATGCACACAGAAGGCAGGGGCAGCTGCAGGGCTACGCTTAGCATGGAGTAGTGTCTGTCCAGGAGTGTCCTAAAGAAGGGATCCAACAATCCACACTAAAAGTTATGAGGCTAGGGAACTAGACGCAACCAAAATCATAGAATCACAGAATGTCCTGGGTGTGAAGGGACCCACAAGGACCATCGAGCCCAGCTCCTGTCCCTGCACAGGACACCCCAAATTCACACCGTGTCTCTGAGGGCCGTGTCCAAGTGCTTCTGGAACATCGCCAGGCTGGTGCCATGATGCCTCCCTGGGGAGCCTGTGCCAGGGCTCCGCCACCCTCTGTGGCAAGGACCTTCCCCTAATGCCCAGCCTAACCCTCCCCTGGCACATCTCCCTGCCGTTCCCTCGGGCCCTGGCGTTGGTCACCAGAGAGAAGAGATCAGCGCCTGCCCCTCCTCCTGCCCTCGGGAGGGAGCTGCAGAGCCCCATGAGGCTGCCCTCGGCCTCCTCTGCTCCAGCTGAACAAACCCAGGGACTTCAGCCGCTCTTCGTACGGTTCCTAAAATGATGCATGTGCTTAAGGATCAGCAGCTTAATGGGGAAAGGAAGATATTGGTTATAAAAGTGTCCTTCCTTTTTATCGTTAGCCACAGGACGTCAGCTGGTGGTGAAAAGCTTTTGAATTAAAATAATGATTTCCTCGGCCCATTTGTGAACACTGGGGACATAGAGAGATCAAGCAGACCCATCTGCTCATGAGTTGGAACTCCTGGTTGGGAAAAGGTGAAGTGCCATCTTTCCCTGAAGCACCTCGCAGCTGATTGTCTAGCTGTCTCTGCTCTTTCTCTCCTCCCTGGCAGTTTCCCCATCCTGCTGCATCTAAGGTGTCTGGTCTGATGGCCAAGGGGAGCATCTTTAGGGCGATGCCGTATGATCACATGGATGTCCAGAACAGGAGGACCATTACGCAAATTCCCAAGTTCTCGGTTGTGTCTGCCTCACCACCTGTCATCTAGGATACATGTTTGTTGTGTCCCTCATGCCACTGTATCTCCGCACCCCACAAGCTGCCTCATGAGGCATCTGGAGGGAAGGCACCGTCCTGTGCCTTGTACTCACAGCACCCATTGTCACCATCACGCTGGTTTTCTTCCAATCAGTCAAGACCCCTTGCTGGTTCTCGTAGGCTTGTGAGGCTGGCAGGCACAGAGCACCAGGTGAGCAGATTTTTGAAGGAAAATGTTAAAGATGCTACTCTTTAGGCTCTCCATGGATGGAAAGAATCATTCTGCCACCTAATAGCCAAAGGCTGCTTGCACCCTTCAAAATAATAACTCCCTTCTAGGGCATTTGCATTTTTCCTCTGTAGATAGTTACGCTATGCGTTTGCCATGACTAAGTCCATCTGTTGAGTTAGTCCTCTAAATAATTACAGCCACATCTCTGCTGGGTAGTTCCAGTTAATGCCAGTCCTTTGCATGCTGCTCAATATCAGACTCTAAGCCACTGATTCTTACAGCTCTGAATAATACCCTCTGTCTGCCTATCATGCATGTATGAACTCTTTATTCTAACCACAGAGCAATGAAATGTCTCCTTTCTGTCAGCCTGAAGGGAAGGTTTTTGGAAGAAGCAATAATCATTTATATGAATAACTCCCAAGCCACCAGTGCCACGAGGGTCTGGTCTCCTGCACCTTGAACTATGGCTTGTCTGACCTCTCCCAAACATTCAGAAAAATTATAGAGATTTAAAAAAAAAACAACTGTCTTCCCTTTGAGCAGGGTAGAGCTGTTTCAAAACAGAGCAAAAATGTTGTTTAAAAAATCAAAAATTAATGCAGTGGAAGGCTCACTATAGTTTTCATTCCCTCGGCAACATTTTATAAAGTCAAACAAAATAGGTATGTCTGAAAATACAGCAGATGATTTGCCATTCTTTTGCCATGCTGATAGAAACGTTTCCAAAAAGTAGAACTCACAGCTACAACTTTCAACCTTTTCCACACCAGATGTCACGTTAAACAGCAGAAGTGTCAAAACAGCACCTCTGACCTCACGCGAAGGGAAGGAATAGTGCTAGTGTGGGGGATGCTCTGAGACTTATTAGTAACTCCCATGAACAGCTCTTGTAGTTACCGGGCTGTGCCTTGAAAATGAACGTGTCGTGCATTGACCGCTGCTTAATCAATCCCACTGCGTCCTTTTATAGGCGGATGAGGGATTATTATCTTCACACAGACAGGGGAAACTGGGACACGGAGATCAAGTATCTTGGGCAAAGCTGCCAAGGAATTTATAACTGAGAAGCTGCTGGCTCTGAGCTGCCTTCCTGGAGCTTGGTTTCACCCCAGTGGACCGGAAGCATTTTTGAAATGCCGACCGCTTCGTGCTGAATACTCGCTGCACAATTCACACCATGCGTTCTAGTTCCGGAAAACAAACACTTGATGGCAGGAGCCAGGCTTCCAGGCTTGTCAGAACATCTCTTATTACAGCTTCCACTAGCCCTTTCAGTGTCGGATAGTCCTGAAACACTTGGGGATACATATATATAAAAAAGTATACATATAAAATACATGTACACATATATGTGTGTATATATCTGGGTTTTCATCAGTTTGCTCTCCTTAATATCATCTTTTATCGCAGCTGCCAGTTCCTGGCAGTCCGAGGAGAACCACTTCGGCTTGTGCTCCGAAACAAATCTGGAAAGGAGGTGCAGAAACCCCAGGATTCTCCCAGATCCCGTCTAGGGAATAAAGGAAGAGAAGGAAACTGAGAAGAGTGGGGAAACCTGGGAGTCTCTCTGACATGTGACCTGGATATCAAGCATCCAGAAGTCAAAGCCAAAGTCGAGGAGCTGCCTGGGGGTTCCCCTCCACCCGCCCAGCACCTCCCATGGCACAGGAGGGAGGTTCAAACCCAAGAAAATCTTAGCCAGGACCCAGGTGGCTGGAGGGAGCTGCCCAACCAGTAACCCAGCACCGTGTGATGTACTGCTGCGGGACTGATTTCCCAAAGATGAAGGGAACTGTGAGTCAAAACTGACAGCAAAAGATTTCACATGGAAAGACACAAATTAATGTGGATGAGTCCGTAAAAAGGCTGCATCAAGTTGCCAAAGAGCCACAATTCCTCCTTCAAGAGAGTCCATCTGGCACAGACTCAGTGCAAACACAGCAATTAGAACAAAAAAGCGATATGTAACAAATAGAAATGAGACGATGGAGGCATTGGGAGCAATTAATATGAATTAGTTTTATGAAGTGCATGAAATACAGAAAGGAAAACGGCAACTTAAGACATAAATTCCTGGCTATCAGTTTTAAGGACAAAATAAGTTATATTTAAATTTGTATTTAGAGAAAAAAAATCCTAGTTATAGGCCAGGACTTTTAATAGATGGAGAGACTAACACTGTTCATAATTATGCAAAAAAAAAAGCCAGAAATTTTTAATAAATATTTCTCATTGGAGTTCGGAAAGAATCAAGACTGATGTGCCAGAATCATACCATGATGATGCGCTGTTTTCCAGTTCATTAGTAACAGATAACAGCAAGTAGGAAAAATTGTTTAAAACAGCCAGTCTAGAAAGCTTATGCAAAGTCTCCTCAAAGAGCTAATTGAGGAGACCTTTGGCCACTTAATATTAGCTGTTAAATGTGTGGATTTGTGGAAATTTTTAGAATGAAAGGTACCGGTTCTGCCCCAGTATTCAAAAAAGATTAAGTGGAATAACCCGGGACAGGCAGGCAGTCAGTCTTTAAGAGAACAGGTGCGTGCGAAGCAGGTGGCTCTCTCGTGTGTTATGTGCTCGTGGAAACGTGTGTGGTTGGTTGGTGACCCCCCCGTCCAGGAGGACCCTGCCCTCATTAAATAGTGGAGAGTCCCCGCAGTAGTGACAGCGTAGCAAGGCAGTGGACACTCCTAAACCTGGAGACCGAGAATGTGGTGAGATCTGACGATTCAAAAGAGGGATTCCATAAGTGATAGGAATCTTCCTGCTTTGGGCTCTAAGCCGGTCTCTTGAGGTGGCCAGATCTGGGAAGCAAAGCCTCACATTTTCCTCTAAAGCATCTAGTCCTGGTCTGTTTTGGGTATAAGACACTGAACTAATGGGCTTTGGGACTCATCCAGACTGTCAATTCCTGCATTCCTATTAATTAGCTCTATACCTTGCTCTGAAATGAGGGGTGTTCCGTCTGAGGAGAGCTGTGGCTGCATAATGACTTTTACCTGCAGAATTAATACAGCCCAGGCCCGTTATAGCTTAAAAAGGGATTAAACCTCTTGTGGATGGTCTGTCTGGCTGGTGGCTCGTGTGGAAGATGTAGAGAGGCTGCAGGGAGGGTAGGTACATCAGCAACACCATCACATTACAGTCTCAAGAGTCCTCCCTGCTCCCAGCCCACAGTGCAAACCCGCCGACAGCACAAGACACCCGGCAACTTCAGGACAGCAACTCAATCCGATCTGGTTTTAGGCCTTGCGACCTTTATCCCATGGATAAAACCAGGTTGTGAATGAGGTTTAGTTTGCCATTATTTATACAGGGTGTTCTCCTCGATGTCTTCAGTGTGATTCTACGGTGTGGCCACTTGCCTAAACTAAGGTTTGAGCCCTTTCTTTGCCATTCATTTTAGTGACATTACGTAAGTCATCCTCACTTCATACCCCAGAAGTGAGACGGTAGAATCTTAAATTCTCATTATCGTTCAAAAGCCTTTTCTAAGCGCTGGACTATTTCTTAGGGGCTGGCTTTAAAATGATCAGTGTTTCTCTCAGCTTTCATGTCATTCTTTCCCCTGACAGTAACAGCCCTGTACAATAGCTGTTCCGTATGGACACGCATTATCACTTAACTGCTGTCTGTCTGCGCTGTGAGCGGCTGTGTTAAGTTCCACCTCTGCTCTCTTTCTTCTGCATGGCAGACACTGTAAAAATAAACAGGACTGAGCAGCATTTTTGCTAGGTGGAGAAATGAACCTGCCTGTGTTTCTGCATAAAAATATCAGTAAAAATGTGGGTCCTAACCCAATCACTGCCACTTTCAATGACCTGTGATGTAACGGAACACCCAAGCTCGCTGCTAAAAACTGAGCCCAGTAATGACAAAATAATCAGGAGATTAATTAGTTGTGCTTTCCATATGAAACTGTTTCCTTCTTGGTAGCTGAATTCAGGAAAGCACTTAAGCCCGTGTTGAGTTACGCATCAGTTTAAGCATTGTGTTGAACAGGGAAGTTTCTCTGAGCCAGCATCTGTGAGCATGGTATCTGTTTCTCAAGGCGAAAGATTAGGGATACAAATGTCTGCCCAAGGTTTGTGTTAGGAACAAAAGCCTTCTCAATATTGATTAACTAGGATTATTGTTAAAAATCAGTTGCAATTAATTTATTACAGAATCAAAATTAGGAATTGGCCATAATAAATCATCCAATCCATCTGGCAGGCCTAAGGCAGGATCAGAGCTATAATTAATATTTTGTATCATAGTCCCATGTCTTGATTTGGGATCAAGTAGAATCTTGGAAGTCAGGAAGGAGCCTTAAAGAGAAAGTACCATCAAAACATTAGATTCCTGTGGACTGGGGACACCGATGGAAATGTTGATGTCACGGAGAGTTTCTGGTAGGATATGGGAGAGAGTTCCCAGAGCAGAAATGCTAGCCGTTACTTTTTCAGCTTTCCCTTGCTACTTTCTTTTTAACTCCAGTCTCAAGCAGTGATATTTAAAGGTCTTTTCTTCTTCTTTCTCAGATGTTAATCCCAGGGACAAGAAGGGTCTCTGATGCCGACTGTTTGTAGGTGTAATCCTAAAACTCTTGAATCCACAGCCGCTGGATTTCCGGCTTCCGTTGGTCCATATGGTCACAAGAGGGAAGTGCTAAATTAGCCCTTCTTGGGGCAGCTTTTGTTAATGCTTCACAGTTGTGTTCCGAGCACCTCTCAGGGGTTCCAAAGAAGGTCTATAGCCTGCCATACATATACACCCTGCCGTATATACCTCACACCTCCCGGCCCGAGAGCGTGCAGACATCGCCAGTCGAAGGCCAGAGACCCACCCTGCAAGGCACTGTACAACAGGTCACAAAAAAGAATTCCTTCCTAGAGAGACACAGGCACACACAAACATCCATACGGGCATATTCCAGGGATGCGTTTACGTATGGTCACTGCACATGTGTACGTCCGACATACAATAAGACTCAGGTTTTTTCCTTTTTTTCTCTTTTTTTAGGGAAGTGAGTCTGTTCTTGCTGAGCTTTAATTTGAAAAACTGGTTGGAACTTGTTAAGTCAATAATTATTCTTGTGAATGTAGGTCAAACCGTTTTCTAATTTTTCCTCTCCCTCCTGGGACTTGGAAGAGGATTTCAATACTCCAGTACTCCAAGGATAGAAGCACCGTGCTTTCCATTAGTAAGAGACAACTCTCAATAAAAAGCAGAAAGACCTGAGGGATTCAAGGTAAATATAATCCTAGGTGCTTAAGTAGGTTTTCCTCTAGAGCAACTTCCCTCGAAGCAGGAAATTTGCAGAAATAAAACTGTCTTCTCAATACACTGCAGTTTTCGAAACAGTCTTAAGATTTTCAGAAAATTCACTGAAAAATGGAGTGTTATGATAAGCGAGTTCAGCATAAGTGCATTCCGTTCTGCTGAGAGCTTTCCTCCATGGCAGATAGCTGCCCATTTGCATGTACTTCACAGGCAGTAAATCCCTGGCACTTTCTCTGAGCAGGTAATTTGCAGGATCTCAACATTAGTAACCTAGTTGTCGTCCCCCCTCTATGATCCGTGGGCCGATGGGCATCTCCAGAGGGACATTTTATTTCCAAAGTTCAACAGTCCACATCAAACTAATTGCCCCACGGGGGTAAAACTGGTAAGGCACACAGCCGTGCAAGCAAGCTTCCTCGTCGCTCCAGGCCACCCTCTGCTCCCCAGCCTAAATGACCGGGTATTCATCGACAGCTGCCGATGCAAGCGTCCAGAAAATAACCCAGCTCCGATAACATAAGGGAGTGCATTGGAATCCCACTGGTTTTGTTTGAAGTGTATTCTGAACATAGTATTCAACCGTATTTTGCCATCACAGTTGGGATATCAGAGGGCGTACGGCTTTCCACCTTCTGCAGACCTCCAGAAATAGATCTCCCCTTAGCTTTTCAAGGCATTTGCCTTATTAGAGAAAAAAATAAACAGCAACAACTTCTGCAGTTTCCTTCATCAGTAACTCCAAGAAACACTTCTGCGCAGCAGGGACTGTCAGCTGTATCAGAAAACTGTATTTATCCACCCACTTCACCAGACTGAGAACCCTCCAGCATGAATCACAATTGTTTATGCTTTGTTCTGGGGTTTTGGGGCTTTGCTTTTTTTTTCCCCCTTAATGCAG
Source organism: Phalacrocorax aristotelis (assembly GCF_949628215.1). Classification (NCBI taxonomy): domain Eukaryota; kingdom Metazoa; phylum Chordata; class Aves; order Suliformes; family Phalacrocoracidae; genus Phalacrocorax; species Phalacrocorax aristotelis. The sequence goes on from NC_134300.1 coordinate 2,659,548, forward strand.
TGGAAGGCTCCAAGACTGGAAACTGCTGGGCGAATATGACTTTATCCACCACCGTTTTATTTGTGTGAACAGCTTTTGTAAGATACAATTCCAGGATGTGGAACACTGCTATTCAAGTACCACAGGCCTACGTCTTCTTTGTACCAAAGCCCTTTACCTCACTCTGGCAGTGTAAAAGTTGCCTCAAAGTGTGGGTAAATTCTATTTATAGCCACCAGAAGCATCTTAATAGTCTTCTGCTTTAAAGAGGCCTTGCAGTAATTCAGAAATTTTGCAGCTGCTCTCTTTATCCGCCTGTTATGCTTGCTTTGAGTTATTGATTCTGAAGGGCATTAGCAACCTATGAAAATAAGGCGTGGGAGAGACTACTGAAGTCTGTTACAGCACCAGCTATGCAGCACTGGCTTCGGCAGTAACCATTACGTGTGGAGATCATGCGCTTGACCATTGCCGTTGAACACGGTGGCAGCCACCACAGAGGTGTCACCAAAATGGTGGCCAGACATTCTCAACATCTGTAGCACAAGTGAGATTGTCGCATTCCTAATTTTCCCTCCCACTTAAAAGTCTTGGAGCAAGGCTGGAAGGAGCCTGATCTGCCCGAGGCTATGACAACCACAGCGGCTCTGCTCCTGGTGCTGGCACTCCGGGTTGCGTGTGCCACACAGTTGACAATGTGTGTAACGAGATCTCCTCCTGGTTCACTTGTCCTCAGTGAAATGACCGTTAAAGACCGGACACAGAGGTGACTGCAAGGGTCCCTGTCTCCTCGATGCTCTGAGACCAACAGGTTGTCAACAGTTCTCACCATAACCCTCCTGATTTCTTACCTCAGAAGGTCACATTCCTTCTGACCCTCCGGTCTTGCTACGTGGAAAGAGAAGGTCCTGCATGTGCTGGAAGATGATCCCGATAGAAAAACCACCATAAGACTTTCAGATATGCTGTTTTGTTTTCTTTCTTTGTTTTTCTCAAGAAAAATTAGGACAGTGTGACAATGATCCGTGGGCCACAGCTGTCTCCCCATCTCCAAAAAAGGCCCACCACAATGCAGTATGAGGGATGGAGACTGCATGGGACGCCCAGCCCAAGAGGGGAGCACACAGCAAATGAACTACAACTCCCTCGAGGCACTGCAGCAGAATATAAAAACAGAAATATTTTGAGTTTGCCTCATTTGACAAAAGGCCCAACTTTTGCAGTGGAAAAAACAACTGAAAATATACATTTTGCCATTGTTTTCATGAAAAGCATCTGTGGAAAATCTTCGGTTCATACCCCAACCCCCAGCTTTTTTCACAGCTGAACAAGTCATGAGATGAAGACAGTTTGTGTTCACTGCTGATCTAAGCACGGCAAGGCTGAAAATCCAACTTCGTACCTTGCTGTTCTCCCCCATTCTGCCAGGGTCTCTGCTTTGAAATGCCTTTTTAAAAGCTAGAAGGGCGTCATTGGACGCCAAGCAGCACATCCCTGTACAGCACTCCTTGCTCCAGACCTGCTGTGGGCCCAGAGGAGATGGTTGCAGCTAAAGCTGAGTCGCTTTGCACCTTTAAAAGCAACAGACTTGGGGAGAGCAGGGCAAGGCTGGTGGAGGAGGCAGACGGATTCTCTGTGTGACAGGGGGCTGGTTACTGGAGCAACTCTAAGGATTCACAGAAAAGAGCCACGGGTTTTGTGATTAAAACATGCAGTGGGTAAAACCTAAGGACACCAGCCAAGCCCCCCTTGCCTGCAGACCCAGCAGCCCCGGCGGCGCTGACCGGCAGAGCAGGGTGCGCTTTGCACCCTGAAACGTGCTCCTGGCGGCAGGTTTGCCGTGCGCTGTCACGGCTCGTCTCGCTGCCCGTTTCCCAACTCGGTTCAGCTACAGGCTGATGCACGGCCCTCTGATGTCGGTGGGGGTTTTTTGTTTGTTTTTCAAGCCTTTTTTCCAGGACTGTTGTGTACCGATAACACCCCAGGCGCTTCCCAGGTGTCTCCGTTATTTCTTCAGAAAGGCAGATGAGGGAGGGAGAAGGGGGTTTGCCTGTCTTTGAGCTGGGGAGGGGGAAATAGCTAAAAAAGCCGCTTTGGCTCAGCTGCTCGGCTGGGTGGGTGCACGGGTGCCTGCATGCACCCCGGAGTTCCTCGCGCTGCTTCTCCTTATTTGGCTGGGAGCTGGAGCGTGCCGGGGATTGGCTGCAGAGAGGGAGCAGGCAGCGGAGACAGAGAAGGAGAAGCAGGCAGAGGGGGTGAAGGGAAGCGAGCTCACTGCCTGCAGAGTGGCAGCTGACAAGCAAGGCGAAACACCACTCACGCTCATCGGCATTTGTCAAGCAAGTTGCAGCTATTTTTATAGGAGACACTTTGCCTACATCTTCACTAAGAATCCAGGGCTCAATCTGATCTCCCTGAAGTGTAATGAGAAATACCCCTTCTCAACCTCCCTTCTCCCCATCTCACATGTGTTTTCAAGCCACAGTTGTGCAGAGTTGTGCATAAGCAAGATTTCTTGGCCATTAATGGACTTCAAAATTGTTCTTTTCTGTGCTGCGCTGCCAGGGTGCTCTTTATGCTTACAATGATACAATTTTTTGTCTCCAGAACCGACATAATTGACACACTGGACAATAGAGCCAGCCCTTTCTGGGAACAGCAGACTTGTTGCTCCTCTGTTGGCCAAGCATATGCCCTCTTTGTGCTGTGTTATTCCCGCATGGATAGACCCATAAAAACGGTGTGCGACGCACAAAGCAATGTCTGTGCTCGCTTTGGCTTTGAAGCTCCATTAGGGTTCATTGCAACATGCCAGTGTCTTTGGAAATGCCATCAAAGGCAGAGCGCTGTCTGAGGGGCTGGCAGGGAGGGAGCAGAAAAGCAGAGGTGGAAAAAACTAGCAAGGGGCAAGGAGAGGTGATCAGATGCAAGAATGAGGACAGGAGGCTGATAGTGGAATGGTGAATCTTGGAAGCGAAGACCACAATACGTGCCCTCAAACAGCTACTCTGGGAAGCTGAGCGATTTATAGGACAAGAAGAGGGAAAGCAGAGGTTTGAGGAGTGGGATTCAGGGGAAAAAAAAAGAAAAAAGGAGTAGTCAGAATGAAGATTAGAAACTGGAGAAAAGAGGTTGCGACAATATTCCACTTTGCCAGCAACCTTCATTTGTGGTGTTTTCCTTAAATTGTCAGGCTCCTGGAGTCACGCAACTAAGTGAGATTCCCGAAAAGCTAGAGCCATCAGCAGGCAAAATGAACTTCCTACCGACTCTCTAAAGCACTTCCGTTAAGCCCATCTCCTCATCTCAGAGGGTCTGTTGTTTCTTTTGCTTCACTAGTCCGGCAGAGACAGTTGTCAGGTTTTTTTTCAGGTTACTGCTTCTGCTTTTCTAAGTTCTGCCTGAGACTCAACACAGAGCCTTGGAAAACAAGAGCGCTGTGTCTTCAGGTCTTTCCAGACTATCTCGATGCAGGAAGCACAGGAAAATCCGTCCAGCCTGTTTTTCAGACTTCTGAAGTTTCTTGGAACAACGTTTGAATTTCTGAGGCCTTACCGAACACAGCGCTTTTAATGTTTTCCTATCGCAAAACACCAGGCAGCTTTTTCGTGCAGCTGACGACCGAATGGCAACGGCCCTGCTGCAGGTGCATTTGTTCTGTGGTTAGCTTTGGCCCCCAGATTGTGTGCATTGAAAAAGGGCCTGGCGGTTTGTGTTGTGGAGCGTGGTTCCTGCTGCCACCCCAGGTGCCAAACTCGCTGCTGGCGTCTTGCAGCTTAGGCTGACCAGGTGTGTCAGGTACATGAGGTCCCGGCGTGGGGAGAGGCCGTGGTGTCACCCCGAGAGTAGTGAATAGATCTGCGTACGCAGGTATGGATGGATCTGTCTGTCTAACAAATACTTCTGCAATATCTGAACTTCTCTGGAGAGGAAAATTCCCTAAGGAGACCTCCTTCCTCATCAGACTGCATCATCACGACAGGCAGCTCAGGCTGAGCATGTCTGAGTTAAAAAAAAAAAAAGGGAACAAGTTTATACAGCTGGTTATTTATCGTGACATGGCCTTGTTGCCTCAGCAGAATGTGTGGGTTTATAAATCAGGACTTTTCCTTCAGGGTAGATTGGTGTGATCTGTAAATCTCTAACAGGATCTGTAAATCTGCAGCAGGGTTAATAAAACTATACTCAGATTTATAAATTGAGAGTAGGGTTTGCAAATCCATCAGTGGGGGTGGAATTCCTATAGGCCAACTCCTACAGCTGTTGAATGTTTTTATTCTCCATCTGATTTTTGAGAGAGTGATTTTTTGAAACCAGTCTGCTGCAAGACTTGGCATATGCAGGTGAAGTTGTTGAAATACAAACCAAGAAATAGGACATTTCTTAGGCTTTGAGAGCGAGCCTAGAAATTGTGGAAACCATGGAAGGCTTTAATGCATTTTTGCATATTGAAAATCTATTTTTCCAACCTGTTCTTCCTATCTCCGCTTGGATCACTGTTATTATAAAAACAGCCTGTACACTTTCTCTCTGCAAACTACCAGTTACTGTTGAAGGGGTCACAGAGAACAAACCTTGTCCTTTGTCGCCAATGGATAGAGTGATTTTATTGACACCAATGAAGAGAAATATCCTTCCACAGAATTATGCTGAGGCACAAAGTTCAGATTCAGGCCCAGGTTATTAAATCTCATAGAGGAACTGGTGAGTGAAAACATCTGGCAAACACAGGCAGAGGACTCGGCTCGGAGCCGTGCAGTGCACGACGCCTGGGCGTGAGCTCTGCGCTCCATGAGTTTGCCGTGCCTCCCACCTCCCATCCTGCCCCTCCTGCGCCGCTGCCCTGCCTGCTCCCCGCCAGCCTGGCCAGGGCACGTCTGCGTGCTATTTAAACCCTCTGTGAGCATGGCGAGGGATCTTTCTGACAGCATTAGATACCTCTGTGACACTGATCTTGTGGCAGCAGAGGCTGAGGTAGGTCACAGTAGTGAAAAACCAAAAAAACCACCTCGATTCTCATACTGCTGGGTGCAGTTATGTTATTGCATATTTTAATGAAACATGTAGGAGGGAACTGTAATTCTAAGAGCTGTAAGATGTCCAGGGCTTGAGCTTGTGATGTAAAATATGAGGCCAGTGGTACTGTAGGATCTGATGACTCTCTGGCAGCATATGTGAAATAAGCAGGCTGCGGGGAGTTAATGTGTGAGCGGCCAGGCCTGCCTAGCGCCCGTCCCGATGGGGTCACAGCTGCTGCAGTAGGTGCTGGGTAGAACAGAAGCCACATCTTCTCTGCGAAGGAGACAGCGAGGGCTGGGGGGAGGCAGCTGGTGTGCTGCAGGCTCGACCGTGCCACGGCAGAGGACTCTGGGTCTGTGGCCGGCCTTCCGTCAGCTACAGCGAGTCCCAGATTTACCCAAGCTAAAACCTCTCCCTCTGTACTCCTTGTTAGAGGAGGCTTTGACTGTAACCTGGAAGTGACAGGAGCTCACTCACTTCTTCAGGCATAAACCAGTTTTCAGTTAACAGCAAAGGTTTAGGGGGGAAATACTGAGTCCCAGCTGAGCTGTAAGCTGCCGTCTGCCCTCTGGTAACCTCCCTCGACATCTGCCTCTCTGCTCCCAGTCCCCAGAACACGGTCCTTCATAGAAACTTCAGGGACTTACGAATCCCGCCTGAAAGGCTGGGCAGGGTCGCTTGGGCGAACCAGGTACGGCAGCATTGCCAGCTGTTGTTCGTGACCTTTCGGCTGTTCTGCTGGTTTTTAGCATGAAACAGAGCTTGCACTGGCTTTTTGAAAGGCTTCAACTCAGAGCAGCACTGCAACAGGCTTCCTGAAATGTGAGGAGAGTCACTGGGGAGACCAGCATCTTGTCGGCGCTACCTGGGTTGCAAGAGGTCACACGTGATTCTCAAGTGGTTCAGCGCTTTTAAAATTGAAACCGACTGCCTTCCCCACCATCTCCGCTGCTGGGGTGACTTGCTTGAGTTTGCTGGCGATGACAACCTCCCGTTAACAAGGGCTCTTGCAGGATTCCCCGGGAATGTTGGTCACTGCCCTCACCTGTCACTGAGGGCAGTGACACACACTGGTTTGCACCGCTGCCACCCACCCCTCTGGATCAGGAGCATAGCCCTCCCATTGCAAACAGCTTTTTGTGGAGCAATCCAATTCATCAACGTGAAAAAGTGCTTGACATTAGTCCTGGAGTCATCACTTGATTCTAGTTATACAAAACCCATTAAGGAAGACTTCTTTTTTTTTTTTAATTTTCCTTTATTTTAAAAAAATCTTTTCATCACAGCCTTAAAATCAATCAAAATAAACAGAGCTGCAGCAGACTGGAACAATGTCCCAGAGTTTGTACATATGGAAGGTTTAATTTACATAAAAATCAGTGCAGATTTTTTTCCAAAAGCAACAACCCGCTCCATTCCGCTCCCCCCCCGCCCCCCCCAATCCCCTTTTTAAGGGGAGGAAAGGAGAACCTGAAATACAAGTCAAAGAGGAAAAGAATTGATAGATCAAGCGACAATAAAATCAGTATCATGTTTGCAAATATTCTTTCGAGCAGTTGCATCAAAAAATAGCACCTTCAAAGCCCCTTTGTACAATATATGTGGAAACCAAGGCTTTCCAAGGAGTTTGAATGAGTTAGAGACATGACATGATGTTTTGTTTATGGACAAGAATCATCTCCTCCCACTTTTAACTGTTTGGAAAGAAATCAGTACCTGTAGACGGTGATTTATTCATCCCAAGAGAAGCACCTAAAATCATTTTGATCTTACCATTTCTGTGGAAGGAAGCTAAATGCCTAAAGGCAGGCAAAATTAATCCCTTCCTGGCTGACGTGACTTTCAATGGCATTTGTATTCCTAAACCATTTAGGCGTTCTCAGAAAGGGGAGGGACTCAAGCCCTTGCATTCCCTTCTACTTTTTTGGAAACTCTTGTTCTGCTCTGAGCCATGACTCCTTAGGGGATAAACCCACGTGGCTCGTTAGACACGAGTATTCATAAAGTTCAGGGTCAGATTTCCATTCACTGTCTTTGTTCACAAATTATTCGACTCCTTTGATGATCGGATACAGAAAAGTGAAAGAGGAGAATGTTCCTTCCTCACACAGCAAAGCAGTCATAAAGGTTAGTCTTGGGCAACGCTGATGACACGGATTTTGAACCATTCTCTAATGTCGATGCTGCCTTGTGCTTTGCTGTTCTGATCAGTCACTCCTGGAGCTGGTCTTTGCTGGGTGAGGAATCGAAGCCGAGTGTAGAGGATCTTTGGACTTCCATAAGGTGATCGACAGAACGCTGGGGTCTGTGAGCAAAACTGCCTTGCACAACCTGGATTGTCAAGCAGGTGGGCAGGGCTGCGACAGCCTGGCAAGCCTCTCAGCATGGACTGCAGCGTCGTGGCATCCTTCGGATGTCTCCTGTACACAGCGGCCTGACCCCAGCATCGGCTGCTGCCAGTTGTGTGGATCAGGTCCTCATGCACATATTCCTACGGGTTTCATGGCTGGTAGAAGTTAACGCAGCTCTGTGGAAGTTGGTGCAACTGAGGGCTGTTTGTGGCTGTTAGTTATCTGGCCTAGCAGACCAGCTTCTTACAAGCTGGAGCTGTTGGTGTTTTGATGAGGACTGGGTTGGCGGATCAACATGTCCCAAACAAACCTTCCAGCAAATAACTAAAACTCTTGAGTCCCTGAGATGCTTTGCTTTTGCCAGAAGGCCAGGACCTGGCCTGGCTTATTGGATGGGCTGGGCTGTGACACAAAGCACTGGTACTTCAGCATCACACCCACCCTGTTGCAGCATGGAGAACGAACCTGCAGGCTCTGCTAGAGGAGCCAGATTCAGCCAAATGCATAAGCACATGCTCAGATCTATCGTATCAGTGAAGGAAGAAAGAGCCTGGGACCTTCATGAAGCGTGAGCAACCTGAACTTAACCGATCTGTGTACAGACCCTGGGATGCTGGGAGCAGCCTTTCAGCCCGCAGCTGGCTTTTCTGCTCCTCCTGCATGCCGTGCGGTTTCTTTAAAAGAAAAGAGGTGTGATGATGGCAGGAGCAGCACTCCTCCCTCCCCGCTCCCATCCTTCCTTCAACCAGTACAGGCACTCCTTGAACAAGCTCGAAACAGTCTCCTAGGGTACACTTCTTGGGGGCGTTGCCTGCTTGTTTTATAGACACTCATATATTTGCCTCTAAATCCTGTTTTTTCCCCCCCCATCCCCCCCAGCCTTGCTCCATTTATACCATAGCCATGTTCAGTTCTTCCCAAGGCCTTTTGTTGGCTCTGGGTTCTTGCAGCTCAGACACAAATAGCTCCCGATCCTCTGGAAACCCTTTGTTATTTATTCTGAGGCGAGGGTAGGGGGCCCTAGGCCCCTTCCCGGCTTTGCCAATGGAAATTCAGTGCCAGTTTGGTGGTGGGGAGGGGCAGGTGGGTTGGATGGTCGATGCCTTCTGCTCTCAGGGCCTGATGTGGAGGTGAGGTGAAATTCCCAGAAATACCTAGCCTTCAGGTTTTCTAGGGGTATGTGGCTGAAACAACCAGACTCCCCTGAGGGAGAGGGAGAGAAAGGCCGATGCCTGCTTCACTGCCTGCCCGCTATTGGCACGCTTCTCCCCACAGGGCTGGATGGTGTATGAGCAGGCAGGGGGGAGCTTGTCTCCAGCTTTTGTCATCTAGGTGCACTCTGAACTGGCAGGTAGTGAAGGTCCTATGTTCCAGTTGTCTCTCTAAACTAGCCCTGTGCGTCTCTAAACTGCCCTGACCTGGGAGCCGCCTAACGCAGCAGCGCACCGGGCTGCGGAGCAGTGGGTGCGATCACCCTGCCTTCGGGACCTGGCCATGCCTCTGCACAGCACGACCTTGCTCTTCCTGCTTGTCTGATGCCAGACAGATATCTCAGTGCGGAGACCAGGATAAGGTCCTGTGCGTGTGTGTGTGTGTAGGGGTCGTGAGGGGTGTTGAACGAAACCTGGCCTCGGCAAGCGTCTTGCAGTTACGTGAAGTGAGAGCCCCTGGTTAATCACAGGGTTCCTGCTCTCCCATCACCTTTCTGAGCGGAGAATGAGACTGGAGGAGTTTTGGAAACCAGGAACCGCTGAACTGCAAACACAAACTGAGACGACAGAAATGATGGAGAGCGCGAAGGAGAGGAGCAAACAGGCAGGCGTCTTCCTTTTCACTGAAGCACCTGGGAGGTGGTCCAGGGGACCAGTTCCGCAAGAATCTGGGGTTCCTCCGAGACCCAGATGCGCTGCTCAGCTGGTGGATTTCCCAGGGGAAGACTGAGGTGGGGAGCAGCTCGGAGAGCGCTGAAGTGCTCAGTGCTCTGAGTGGATTTGCCATTTCAGTGTTAATGTTTTTCATTGTAAACGTTTGCATAATACTGTAGATGACAGCTGGAAGGGAAGAAAGTCAGAAATCAAATGAAGGCTTTTGGAAATATCCCTGAAGGAGAAGTTGGGAATGATTTTCTGGAATAAAAGCACTCTGGAAATTTCCTTTGTGAAAGGAAGTTTCACTTCTCTACACAGCTCAACACCTTAATCCCTGACTTCTGTTTTAGGCAGACAGCACAGCCCCCGCCTCCCCCAGACACACACAGAAGTCAAACCACAGTCAGCATTTCTATGATACCAATTCCTGTCTTACATTTATAGCTGTTCTTGCACCAACCACTTCAGGCGTTCAGCTCACTCCGATTTACGTGTCAGCTTTTCAATATACAGGGAAGTGAGGGCTTCCATTCTCGTCCTTTCAATGATACCAAACATGGGTGCTGCAAATAGACCCAGTTGGTAAGCCCTGACCCGCCTCCCTATCACAGATGCTTGTTCCCTTGAGAGGCAGCCTGACAGCTCCCGTGGCTGCTGCAGTGCTGCGCTCAGCATGGGCAGGGCCATCTGCCTGCCCTTCGTGGGGTCGTGGCAAGTGCAGTCCTTAGAGGACAGGCTTGCTTCAGCTTTGAGATTCCCTCCAGGCTCAGGCATGCGGTGCGTGAAGCAGAAAGGGACCTTGCTCTTCAAATTCTTCAACTGCTTTTATAAAAATGGTTTGCTCGCATTTGACACTGCTTATTCCCCTTGCAAATTTTTCCATGCTGTGCTGTGCAGCACCGCAGGGCGGACGCTCGCATGGGGTGTGCCTGCTGAGCCACCGTGCCTACTGAGTTATTCTCGGCATAGCCACCTGCTGAGTGCCATGGTACGGCTGGGTGAAGGGTGCCCGTGGGCGCAGGCAGACATGGCCATCTGTGGGGATGATCATCTGTAGGGACGGCCATCCATGGGGATGATCATCTGTGGGGATGGCCATGCATGGGGACAACTATCCGTAGGGATGGCCATCCGTTGGATGATCATCTGTGGGGACGGCCATCTGTGGGGATGACCATGCGTATGGATGACCATCAGCGGAGGCGGCCATCCGAGGGGACAGTTCCACTGCAGTGAGGTGGGGGCAGGTGCAGCAAGAGGAGAGGAGACAGGAGGGAAAGGTTTAAGTACCAAGTAGGCATGAAAGCAAAATACAAAACCTCTCAGCTGCCAGGTGGAGTCTGCCCTCCATCCTGTTGTGTAGGGACCAGGTATAAACAAACTCTTCATTTTCAGCTTAGTTTTATTCACATGTTAACATCTGATCTTCCTGAAAAACTGCTGCCCAGTGTCTGGAGCAATTCTGAGGGGCTTTTGGGTGAGAACAGCAATGCTCCCAGAGAGTTTGGAAGCTGAGATTACTGCTGCAGCTCTCAAGTTTAATGTCTTGGAGATGACTGGGAGGTTGTCTCAGGTTGCAAAGCACACTATTCCCGAAGGCCTGCTGGACTGAAGCTGGAATTTTGTGTGCTTGGTTTTCTGGGCTGTGGTGGAGGTGAGGGTGAATTGGTGCCTTGGGACCGTCTGAATTACGTCTGAGGTGCGGGGGAGGAGGCAGCCACAAGCCAGGCCTTAGAGAGCAGCAGACCCTCATTCTGAGCCACTATGAAGCACTTCAGTGTTCAGGCATGTTTTCTGTTTGAGTGACTTGCATGATAAAACTCAAGCAGGCTCCTGAACCCTCACAAATCTCCAAAAAATCTGCTGGAATCCTTTTCAGAGGTTCCAGTGGCGATTCAAGGACAATTCCCTTCCTTTGATGCCTTAGGGGCGTTACAGTACATGGACGGCAAATCCATTCACAAGGAAGATCCCTTTTTATCACAGCATCATAAATTCTTCCCCATCCCCTGGTGCAAGGACCCCCCGGGGCAGTAGCGAGGTGGGCTGGAAGGACGTTCCCACTGCAGCCCACCCTCCCTTGTGTGAATGGTTTCCTCGGCGTGGGTGTGCTGAGAAGAGACTAGAGAGAATCACTGCAGTTGCGGCTGAATCATTTTTATTATTGCAGTTTGTAGGGGATTTTTGAAAAAAAGCGAAATTTCTACTCAGTCCTTTTGAATGTGGTTCAGTAAGAGAAAGTAAGGGTGAGAATCGTTGGGTTCAGTGCCTTCCTTAGCTGTTTATATGGCTAAACAGAGAATAAACTGTAACTAACTGTGATCTGTCAAGGAACGGCACCCACTGGGTGGGAGGAAATGGGCTCAACCCACTTCTCCTGGCCCTCAGGAACGGTCCCCTCCGGAGCCCTGGCCACAGCTTCCCCATCGGCTCTCCGCTCAGGAAGCTGTGCTCAGAAAGGGAAGAAACAGCAGCACTAACATGACTGGCATGTTTTCCATACACATGCCATTCTTGCTCATAATTGGCTTTTTGTCTCCAATCCCAGAAGCGGGATTGACAGAGGGGAGAACTCTGCAAAATTTAAAATAAATTTAAAAAAAAGAATAAAAAGAGGGCAGAATTAGAGCCCATGTGGGAGAAGGGGAGAGAGAGATTTCGATCCTTTCAATTAGTGCAATGGCTGGAGTCTGAGGCTCCTAACGTAGGGATGACTTTGTGGATATTCTTGTGGAGCATCTAAAGACACACCGAACCCTCTGCTCTGGCTCTGGCACGTGACTGGGTCTCTTAGCCATGACCCAGGAATACTCAGCGCTTGGCAGGACGGAGGCCGAGCCCAGGGTTGGAGGTTTCGCAGCTTGGCAATCAGAGCCGGTCGGAGCCTGGCATTTCTGCCTTGTGAAGAATTCCACAATTTGAGTTTAATTTTGTTTTGAATGAAAACAATGTAAAAGTTGCCTGTGGAAAAAAGTGTCAGGCGTCTTCAAAGGGGGCAGTTGGTAAAACAATATGTTTTATTTTGACTTGGAGAGATTTTTAAGGAAAAATTCACGTTTTGTATAATACAAAAATATTCCCAAGTGAAAAATATACATTTTCTACTCTGAAAACTCATGATTTTTTTTTCTTCCTAAGTTATTCCTTTTTCCCTGGGCCCCAGCAGAAATGGTGCCTTCTAACGGGGAACGTGTTCTGAAAGTAAGTTTCCAATCAATTTTGGAAATAGTAAATCTTGATGAGATCCTACTCCGCGGTGGTGAGCTGAGGTGAAGAGCAGAGAGGGAGAAGCCGATGTATGGATCGGATCTGGGCTCTTGTGTTGTACAGCTTAAAAAATTGTCCTAAATCACATGCGGTACCTGCGCTAGCCTGATGCGCTCTGCTCCTGGCAGCGTGGAGGAGGAGACCTGGGGTTAAGACACAAACAGTGGGAGAGCTGGGCACCTTCTAGGGCGAGAACAACGCGCTGGGACCAAAAAGCTGCCGGTCCTGCGGCTGCGCCGTGGCTCCATGCCAGGCAGCGCTCTGCCGTCCAGACGGAAAGGCTGCACCTAGAGCTGCATCGAACTTGGTCCTTTAGGTTTTCAGACTAGAACTAGGAATTTGCCTCCTGGGTTTTGGCAGGGTGAGAACTGCAGCCCTTCCTTCCCAGGTTGGAAGCAGCTTCCTCCTAACTTCCTAGGCCAGCTCCATCATTTCCTCCAAATCTTGTTCTAGTTACAAAATAAAAAGGCTTGCACAGGTTGGTCTGAAGAGCAGAAATGGTCCTGTATTTCTGCCCAGCTCTGACACACGTGTAATGCATCCCTTTTCCCTGGACAGCAGAGCCCTAAAGATGGCATCTAGGTCTTATCAGATGTGAGTCAGATCCATGACCTTGCGGAGGCAGCAGTGAAATTAAGATGCTCTTGGTTACCTGTCTTAACAGAAGTAGTCACCTGTTTGCGGTGACTGCTCAGCGCTTCATCCCTGCCTCTAGCACTGTTTTGACCCATTAATCAGTCAATTTTTCTAGTACCTTGTTGCTTAAGAAAGACTTAAGAGCATCTGACGACCCCTGTACAGTCAGGATCAGGTGGATTTTCATGCTTACATTTTGACATCAGACCAGTAGGCCAGTGACAACATGCATCCGTGGTGTGTCGTGGCATCTCAATTGAGTGCAATTTGAACATCCAGCGTTTTAGACCAGCTTTCTTATTTTGAAAACAAGGCTAATTGTAATGCCGAATGTCACATCTGGAAAATATTTGCATATTTTTCTTGTTCTCTTGATCAAAGAGCCAAATGGGAAGGGCTTTAACAGAGTGGCTCACGTGCACTCTTTTTTAATCTCTTTTTGGGATTACGTTTTGTCCTCGGACGCATCCAGACAGATCCTTCAAGTGATAAAAATGTAAGAAAACAACTCAAAAGAACAAGAGCGCTGGAAGGGTGACATGTGTACCCCCAAACAGTTGTTGTGTGCAGCTCTGTGTCGAGGGCTTCGGGGAATGAGCGATGCCTTTTCCAAATCGTCGTTTAAGAGCAGGCAAAGAGCTGTGCTGGAGTCAGGGACACGTAAAAAGATTGTCGGATCTGAAGTTTGTAAATAATAAGGTCTTCAGGAACCTAGTGCCAACAGTAATAATCCTACCAGTAATTCTAGCAGGAAAGTGGGAGAAGGACTAATTAAACCAAACCAGAAATGCTTTCTTTGCAGCGCTGGCAACTGTACATCAGCAACTTGAGCCTGACCAGTAAAGCTGACCAGACACAAGTGAAAGTAACCAATCTCCTTTCCAAGGGAGGTCAACCATTAAAAGAAAATAGACAACACCAACTGCGACCAGGAAATAACTCTGTTGGTTTTAATAATTTCATGGATCATTCGCAATGTAGGTAAGGGAATTAGGTTTCCTTTTTAAAAAAAGAAAAAAGTAACAGTTGGATGTTACCACATTGGTGTGCTTTGAGCCCTGCGAAACATCTTAACATCCTCCTTTCTTGTCTTTCTGCTTAAAGGCGTGAAAACTGAGCCACCTATTTAGCAAAGTGCTTGGCATCACCAAGATGAGGGTATGTGAGCTCTCTTACAGGCTCAGCTTTCATTTCGGTAGGCCTGATTCTGATCTTAGGGGAGCAACAAGGACTCTCTGTGGCAGTCGACTGGCAGGAACCGAGCCTGTGCATGCGAGAGAGAACAGAATCAAACCTACCAAAACCCAAAACTACTCTTGCCTCTTGGTTTCTGGCTGCCGCCTGCACACAACCCTGATTTTTCCATTTCCCCTCAGCTCAAAGAAAAGGAAAAAAAAAAAGAAATGAAAATGGAAAAGCCAGAAAACAACCCCCCCAGACAACCCGTACGGGCTGTCTGTTAGATTCAAGGCTTTGATCCTCTATTTGCACAGAAAGGAAGACATGTAGCTGCTAACTCCCATTGCACAGGGCCAAGGGGGTTCTGTAAAGCATCAACGGACAGACAGGATTAGTTTGAACACAGATTGCATACCTGTTGCCCTCCTTCTGGAGGGCTGTATATGTACCACAAGAATAACGGCCGCCGACCCCAGGAGTTCACAAAATGGACCTGTGCCGGGACGGAACCCCGCTAGTTGCAGTTCAGCGAGTGCCTCTGATGACTCGCACAAAACTTGAGGTTGGCCTGAACTTCCAAGAGTCTTCAAGACAGTTCCTGGATAATGGGGGCTTCCAAGCATTGGCTGGGATGGACATCTTTTTTTGTCATTTATTTCCAAGAGGACAGTGAGGGAACAAGACGAGACTCTTGGTCAAGGAGCTGTAATGCAGGATACAGCTTGGATGTTAGAGCAGCAAAGCCAGGGCTTATACAGCGCAAGAGCATCTGTCCCCATTGTTATGCACGTGCTGCTCCAGGCATGCAGGGGCATTTTCTAGGAACTGGTGCTTTCTTCCATCCTCCAAGCATGACAGAAGTTGGGGGCCTGCGGTGCAAAGGGTGCTCTTTAAAAAAGGAGGTATAAACTGTAACTGAATTTATTGGAACACAGGGTTGTTTCATCAGGGGATGCGATGGAGGAAAGGAAGGGTTCAAGCTTTGAGAAGCAAATTTGGGTGAGAACAGGCACCTTTTCACTCTTTTGAACACTGTAAATAATAATAATTAAAAAAAAAAGACCAAAAGGCCACCCTCCCCTGTCCCTCCCTCCCAATCCCAAGGCTTGCCTTCACATCATGCTCTTCCTGTACTGAGACTGTGAGCTCTGTTTGGGTTTTGAGTCTGACTGCTGCAGTTCAAACTGTTTGTACAGGTCCCTCAACTCTTTGATCTCCTGCAACACCCTCTTGGCTTGGCTCCAGGTGGAGGAAGCCTCCCCCAGCAGCCTCTCAGATTCCTGCAGGATCCTTTCAGAGTCCGACTTGGAAGATGATGAGGAAGAAGAGGTGGTGGTGCTGGTGCTGGTGTTGGAATCCTTGGTCTTTCTCTTGCCTTCCCCGTAGCCCTTCACCTCTGTCAGCAGTTCCTGAGTTTTTTCCAGTTTCAGTGCAACCAGTTCTTGTATCCGGGACAGCTGCTCTGGTTCTGCTGAGGCAAACTGAGCCTCCAGCCCCCTCCTCAGCACCGCCCGGTGCGTGGAAGAGTCCCGTCGAGACAGAATTTCTTCCATGGAGGCACATTTATTCTTTTCTGAGTGCGAGAGCTTTTTTGGGACCTGGGGTGTGTACATGGTCCCTTTGTCAAAAGAGTCATTGCGCTGCCCAGATCTGTCCCATGAGGTCACCTCCCGTCTTGGGAGGCTCCCTGTCCGGCCTTTCTCTGACGACTTGATGTTCTCTGAATCCGATCGACGCCGGCCAGCAGTAAGATGTGCCACTGACTTATCCAGATCCACCCGGAAACTCTCTTCACAGGTGCTGTGATCCTCTGGAGAGGCGTCTTCCTCTTGGATCAGGTCGAGTGTCAGCATGCCATCAGAGGTTGAGGTAGATGCCTGGAGAAGCAGACAAAGACCTGTGTTATCATAGGAACAGGCATGGCTGCACACTACTTCTGGATGTCTCTTATACCTAAGAAGTGCATCACCCGCACTGGGATGCAAAGATGGAGCAGGAATACTAGCAAGTGTGACCTAGTGACAGAGCCCCAGAGGTGCTGGGATCTAGCTGAGATGCAGATCAGCTGAACGGCCTTGGGCAAGTCATCTGTGCTAACCCATGACTGAGTTCCCAGCTGTGTGACTCCTCTCCATCAGGAACTTGAAGGAGCATTTCATTTTCAGCGTCAGGAAAACAGATGCCAGTGATCATAGTATCACAGAATCATAGAATCATTAAGGGTGGAAAAGACCTCTAGGATCATCAAGTCCAACCGTCAGGTGATGGCAAGCTACCGCTTTGCAGAAGGGTTTGCACAATGCAATGCTCTACGAGAATGGAGGACTAGATCTGATGGCCCAGGACAGCCCTGGCTCTTACGGCAATTTTCAGCTCAGGCCAGAGCTCTGACACCAGGTCTTCTTGCATTTACTTACAAATGAAGTAGCTACAAGGGAACTTTACCCAAACAGGTGTCTGGAATTTGTTATACGTACCACAGCCATCAAATGTCCCCGTGTTGGAGGGCGTCGGGAGTGCTGTATTTTCGCTCTGTCACGTGTTGGGTGGGCGAGGTAGCTGTCCTCTTCGACAGTAACCTAAAGGGGTGACAAAGGCTAGTGAACATCTGGGAGCATTGGAAATATGAGCCATTCCTAGTTTCTGTAGCTGCAGTCAGCCAGAGGCACCGTGGCAGATCATTTATTCCTCCAGGATTCCCTTTCTCTTGTGACCTGGCCATATGCTGAGGGTGAACTTCTCCCTCATACCTCAGGGCCAGGATCCTTCGCTAAAGGCTGTCGGGCAGGAGAGCGCAGCAGGGGGAAGATTGGGCCACAAACAGTGAATCCTGAACTCGAATGCAGAGTTTGCAATTCTGTAGTGCAAACGTTTGCTGGACAGGAGGAGAGCTGTGATCACCACCTGAAACAAACCTAGAGCTGAGCTGGAACAAGGAAAGCAATGCATTCCCGACATGCTAACTTGCTGGACTCCTCGGGCTGCTGAGCTGTGCCAGGATTGCATTGGGAGCACAGCCTGACCGCCTGGTGTTACTGGACAGCTACAGTTGGCAACACCCTCCCAAGTCAGTGTGCCCAGGCACATGAAGACTGATAGGTTTGTAAAACCTGCCTGTACAGCGTCGACACCGTACTGGTCCCAAAGGCGATCACTGGTCCAAGGCTTGTAGGTGGGACTCACTGATCTATGTGCTTGCACAGATGCAGAGAAGGAGCTTTGCAAGTAGAGCCAGCAGGGAATGGGGTGTGGGAACACAGAATCCAGCCTTAGAAGAATCTTAGAGTGTTTCCCCAGTCTCTCCCCTCTGTGCCGTGATGGGATCAGATCTACTTAAGTCATTCCTGACAATTATCTATTGAATCTCTTTGTAAAGATTTCAATGACTGACTCTCCTTGAAGCAATCTATACTGTTGTTTGCTATGCTGCTTTCCGCCCTACGGCTTTTCCTTTGGTCTGACCTTCGTTTTCCTTCACTACAGGGTTTTGTGTTGCCATCCGTGAGAACAAACAGCATCACAGCGGTGGGCCGCCTGTGTTGCGGTAAGTTGAATGTGGATGAGATAGATCTGAGACAGATCTAAACGGAAGAATAGTTGTCATGAAGCATTAATGTGAGAGTGTTGAAATGCTCTTTCAAACTGGTAGCAAGAGCCTTCTCAAGGTAGTTATCATTCACACTGGAATTAACTATGCGGGAATGCTCACACTGATCTAAACCTGGCCTCTGCCAGCTCAGCTGCGGTTGTAAGCGTACACTTTGTCTGCAGGAGGAGGCTGAACTGATGTTGCTTTGTTCTTTTTTCTAGTAGAAGCTGCTTTGCATAATTGTGGTAGTTACTTTGGGACTTTCATGCAGCAATAATGCTGCCACTTTGGGAGTGGTAGGAGCTATGCTAGTTACGCTTTGTGTGGACGTGTTCTCAAGTAGGCAGGGCTACACTGTTCCGGGGCCCTCCTATTGCTGTCCCACAGTGCACTGATGCCTCATCTCTCTGGTTGTCCCTTTTTTTTTCACTAAATGGAGAGCCCGACTTGTGTTCACAGAAATATATATGCCAGACAGTGCTGAGAAGGCAGGATTAAACATTCCTGATTTGAGCCTTGGGCAGCAGAAAAGGATCTGCAAAGTTTAAATGCCCAGTAAGTCCCCTTCCTTCAGCCAAAGCAGTGGAAATGGGCCTGTCGCTTGGAGATGGTGATTGAGAGGGGTAGGCGGGATGAAGATGGACTGAGGTGGGCTAACAGATGGTGCCGTGCTATTAGGGTGCTCTGAAGATAACATGGGACTCTATTGGCTTTCAGTTAACTCCTTAATTCAGTTCCACTACTTAAAGCTCCTTTGCAAACAGAGGCATGCTGCATGATCATCCAGGAGCAGCAAGGAAAGGCTCTCCCAAGCCCTGGGAAACCATTCCAAACAGTCCCACCCTCCCTGTGCAAAGCAAGGCTGGGCTCCAAAGTGAAGGCTTCTCACTGGGGCGGGTGTGACAGAGCCTTGGCAGCTGCCCCTTGCCATCACTTTGCAATCAGTGCTGCATAGTAATCCCGAAGCTGGGAGGACCAAACTACCCCAGAAGAGCTCGCTCTGCAGGTGTTGGTGACTCTGTTTTGAGTGAGGTCTGTAAACCCCAACAGCTTTGCACTCCTTTTAAATAGGAAATGGAGAGGGTAGGAGGGGTTGCTGCTGCCTCCAGCAGTCTGAAGTCTTCACCCAAGATTAAAGTTGAGGCAACAGAGCCTGGGTCCAGCCCTCAGAGTCCTGCTCACCTCATCTAAGATGCGGTTTTTAGCACGTGTGATTGCAGAGTTGAGGGCATTTATCCAGGACTCTTTCTCTTCTGGACTCACAGCCAGGAAGATCAGATTTGGTGCCTACAAAAGAGGGAATTCAGGTCAGTGCCAGTGACTAAACTCATACAGAGATGCTTTCACACTGTCCCTGCCCACAGAAAAGCTACACGGCCTTTGCAGCTGGCTTGCCTTAGTGGGAAAATGCAAAGCAGACCTGCTCCTGCCGTCCTGGGCTGCCACACACTGCCCCTGGCCTCTCTGCTTCTTGGCAGCCTTGTGCAAGGCAGACCATCATTCCTCACAGTACCCAGCTTTTCAAACCAAAAGCTGTGTACCATATTTACTTCCCTCATGGCTGCAGTTCCTCCTTCCCCCTCTTTGCCTTCCCACACACCATTCTAGATTGTGCCCTCATCAAACGATGATGCAGCCTTTCTGTGCATCTGCTGCTCACATGCGATTTATCTGTTGCCACCTCAGACTTTGACAGAGTCTGTTAGACAAGCAGCTACAGTAGGTACCCACAGAAGGAGACGGATTTTCTGTACTTTGATATGTCAGATGCACACTGAGGGCAGAGCAGTTCTGAAAACGGCCTGTGTAGGGGATCCAGGATCCTTAGGCATTCTTTTTTTTAAAGTCAGATACTCAGTAGCAATGAGTTTTAGCCTCCACAGCATTTTGTTCCGTTCTTTCCATTGCTCAGGGCGCCTGGGGACAGCGCAGCCGCTTTCCATTTTCCCCTTCTCTTCCCTTTTTTGCATTTCATGGTGTTACACAATCCTTATCAAAGTGTGGGGTGGGCTACTGTGTGGTCTACTGAAACAAGTCAGAATGAATAGTGTCAATCCAGCTCACGTGTGTGGTTGTGGGTGGGTGCATCTGTGCCAGAGACAGCTTGCGGTTAGAGACTGGCTCTCTTTTTGCAGTGGCAACAGAGACCTCATGGGAAGTTCTGTTCCTAGGTAGCAGTGCCCCCATTCTGGCACCTTTTAGCTTTCCTCTGGGCAGAAAGTACTCCTGGGACAAAGTCCCATGCAGCTCTTTTGATGCTGCCCAAATCTTGGGCAGGAAACCCAGGGACTATCAGCATCCCTCCCTTCCCTGCCTCCCCCCTGTGAATAAACAAGTGCAGTCAGCTAAATCAGAGCTGCCAGGGGTGGCGGCAGTGAAACGGCTTCGTCCTTGCTCCTGGCAAATGTTGTGACACCTTCCTTTCCTGGAGTCAGAATACTCTCAGGTACACAGATCCAGAGCTAAGTGCTTGGTCATATTTACTTAGTACACGGGAGGCCCGAGTCCTCTCACAGCAGAAGCCCTGCTTCTCACTCCACCTCTCACTGTTGCTATCAGTCCTGACGTGGTAAATGGACATTCGTATATTTTAAACCATGAGATGTGACTTGGGCTCCTACACAACTCACTCCCCAAGTGCTGTGTCAAGCCCTTGGGTGTGGGGCAGGTAACAGGGGCAGCCTGGCCTTCACCGAGAGCTACTGGCTTTCTCGTGCTGACCGCGTGCTTGGGAGCAAAGCGTACCGTGTTGCCAGGCTGTCGGGAGTGGGCGAGGGTAAATTTGCTGTGGTTCTTTTTGCTTCTGCTTTTGGACTTCCTGAGCTCTTCACATTTCTCATAATCACTCAGGTCAAACATTTCCTGTATGTTTTTTTCATCTTTTACCTGCAAAACAAAAATAAAGTTACAGCCTTGCAGATGTCGGGCAGAGAGGCAGTAAGAGGGTGCTGCTCCGAGCCAGCGGGGTGCCTGGCTGGGGCTGCTGTCTGCATAGGGGGTTTGGATGCACAGAATGTGTGCTGGAGCCTCCAGTGTGTTATGTGGCCACCAAAACATTGTGCAGGAGTCTTCCACCTTAAGGCACGAGTACAGTAAAGGAACTATTCGATGGGGAGAGCTGGGCTTGGTTTAGGGGGGAGGGAAGTAGAGATTTTCAACGTGATAGTTTTGACTCGAGTCTCTTCTAGAATGAGGGGACGTATTTAGAAGGATAACTTGGAAATCACAGCCTCCTAGGTTAATTCCTTCTTCGATGCGGATTCCTTCAAAATATAACTGCCTCTCCCACCCCCAAAGTTATGGGGGCTAGGCTGAACTGACATGCAGGTATGACCAGACTTTTCATCGTGTTTATGCTTGTGGATGCTCAGAATGAATAGGATTTACTCCAGCAGCAAGGAGAGGACCCTGTCTGCTCGGGGGAGGTTCATGCGGAGGCAGGAGATGCTGGGAGGAGGTGGACTTTCATTTGCTGATGAAAAGGGGCAATCATATTAGCACTTGTTGCTTTTCTGGAGACAGCATAACAAAAGTTTGAGGGATAAAGATTAGCACTTCCTATTTTTAACCTGGTGGTATTACTGAAGCCTGTGCTGACAGCTGATTTGGGGGGTGGATGAAGCACATCCAGTCCCAGATTACCGACACGATGTGTGTGCTGCTCTCCCCCGCTGCTGAGCCTCATCCCTTGCAAAGGGGCTATGGGCAGAATTCATCCAGGCACCCGTGACTGCCCAGATCAGGGCTGGCCGGCCCCCCCGAGACCTTCAGCAGCCAGTGCATTCATAGAAGGCATCAGGAAGGAAGAAAGTGCCAGGGCTTAGCCTCCACCGACAGAAGCACTTCTTGGTTGTCCTTTAGAGAGTCATCAAGTGGCCACTTTGCCACTTTTACAAGATCTCACTTTCTGCAGGTCTATTGCCTAACACTTCCTGTATTAGCCATGGTGTGACAGGCACACAGCTATAAATAAATATCACAGGGGCTTAAATTGAAGATGTGACTTGCCCAGGGTCACAAAAGCTGTGGCTGAGCTGAGGAGGAAGCCAGGGTTCTTGAAACTGTCCCGTGGCCGACAGACCCCTGACCTGAAGGTGCCATCACTCTGGGGTCACTTGGAGCAAAGAAGAGAATGCACAGCCGGCCTTCTGCCTGACCCCCGTTGGGTCTGTGTGGCCTTCCCTGTCATTGCTGTCTTTAATGCACTGTCCTCACATCCCACTCCTACAGCATGGCAGCTCTCCTCTTCCCACAGTAAACATGAGGAACGTAGGTAACTAGGATGGGGGAGAACTTGGTTTTGCAGGTCTGCTAAGGCCAGAACTGTAGCAGGCTCAAATCCATGTCACCCTGCTTAATCCGACTCCAGCCGGGGTCAGTACGGGCTGGGATCTGCAGCAGGGTTTGGGTAACTCAGGTGCCGGGAAGGCAGACAGTGATGGGGTCTTAGCTCTTGGATTCCTTGAAAGGACTCCACCCCATTTCATATGTTTCCTCCCTAGTTTTGGGAAGCACTGAAGGAATTCCCCAGGATTTTTCCAATACAATTTAAACAAAGAGACTAACTAAAAATGTTGTAACCAGCTTTCTAACCAGAGACACAGACAAACTTACCATCTGGCCTCACATAATGACTGCAGTTCCCCCTCTATCCTTTTTCCTTCTACCCCCCGAGTTTGCCTTCAAGAACTAGGAGGCAGACACTGTGCGCAGCTATTCCTGAAGGCCCAGAAGCTATTGCTTATTTCTGCTCGTAACAACAGCCACTGTGTACAGGCTATTATGAACATATATGGAAAAGTCTCTCGCAGATAATGTCTATCTATATATCCTCCTTGTGCATTTCTAATAGGCTTTTATCTCTTCCCAGTACCACCCTACAACCCACCTCTTTCCAAGAATCTTGGCTGAATTCAGCCCTGTTCATCTGCAGCAGGAAAAGCCGAGTCCCTCCGAGCCCCCGGCTGGGACACAACGGCTGAGGCACAACTCCGCACTCCAGATGTTTGCTCTTGTAGGTCACTGGGACTTCCCCAGCTCTTCCCTCCTTTCTCAGACACACAGAGTCTGCACTGCGAACTCATGGGAGCCAGGACTCAAACACCTTGCCTCTAGGAATATCTACAGGGGGTTGAGGAAAGGAGGGGTGTAGATAGTCCTTTAAAAGACTTGGACTGACAAGGGCTCTAACACCGCGCTTGTCTACCCGTGACACACACAGCAGACCCTGCTTTTCACCAAAGTGCGTAGACCAGTTATAAAATGCTTAAGAACGGAGAATAAGCAACATCTATTTGCATTAAAAGGATGATGGTGGGGTCCCATTTCTGAGTTTCAGACGAGGCAGGCAGGTTCAGCCCCCCATAGGTATTTCATGGGGGTGGGTGCACGCGTGGCTGCCGTTGAGGATGTGGCCCAGAGTGAGTCGGGTGCCTGTGGCTATGTCTGCCGTTCTGCCAGAGCTGCAGCCCAGGGAGGAAAGGCAGGTTCCTGCTCACTTTGAATTGATTCCCCCTCGCACACAGCCTTGGTAGTATAATGAGGCCGTAAAGTGAATGGGGCTGTAATTTAGTCATTTGAAGGTGGCTTTGTTCTGCCTTGGTGGTGGGAAGAGGTCTCGGTATCAGCCCAAAATGGGGTCCATCGCGGTGATGCAGCGGCAGTGATTTCAGCGGGCATGGGAAGGTCAGCAGTCTCGTCTCACAAGGGGCATCGCCAACTGATTTCCCCTCTTTCTCCCGCACTGAGACATGCAGGCAGAGAAGTAAGCAGCAGAGCAAAATAACAGAGCATTCAGTGTGTAAACAGTGGAACTAGAGAGAAGGAAGGTGAAAGGCAAACTTCAGAAGTACCAGCCAGCTCTTTTGTCCTTTGTGGGAGGCTACGGAGGCCAAAATGAGGGAGGTGGTGGGCATGAATTACAGCACAGAGCAGCCTCACAGGCAGGAGAGGATGAGTGCTCAGAGGCTGAGGATGGTCATGCAGGCCATCCTCTGTAAGAAAAAGAAAAAAGCAACCCTTAAAGACCAACAAAACTGCTGGAACTATGTGGTCAGTGAAGCCTAAATGCCGGTCACCTAGGTCGACAGGAGGTGGGTGACATGCGTGCAGGGTGTCTGCTCTCCACATTTTCCATGAGATTGGAGCCATGCAAATAAAACCTTTTGGGTTTCACCAGCAGAGAATTTGGCTTGATGTTCCCAGCACCCAGGCAACGCACAGGTCTTTGGATAATGTTTTGGAGAGCTTTGGGAGGAGGTAGCCTCAGGAGTCGGTCCTTAGGAGGAGGGGACGGAGCCCAATTTCCCTGCCACCTGGTGTGGTTTGTAAGGGGAATGACAGGGGCAGCACAGCAGCACTGATCTTCATTTATCACAGCTCGTCATGCACCCAGGCTGCTCTGAGCGAGGAGTTAATCCTAGTGGTGGAGATTTACAGTGATCATTACGTTTTCTTGTTTGTTTTCTTCTTCTTTGCTGAATATAGATTGAACACAGTTTTGAAAGTGTGGGGTGATTTTTAGCCTCAGATGGTGAACTTGAAACTCTTAAGGAAAGGTCTGACTTCTGGGAAGGGCTGAGCATCCCCTCTGAGTAGTTTTCAGTTTGATTCCCCATCCCCAGCTTGTCTCTCGCTCTCTAACTTGCAGGGAATATGGCTTAAACAGGCTCTCCAGGGCCTGACAGCTCCTCTTTCTTACACCTTCTTTTAGGAAGTCAAGAAAAAGCTTCCCTGTCTGGGGCGCATGTCCTCTTCTCTCCACTGCACAGATTTGCACACCTGCCTGTGAAGCAGCCGGGGCTCTGCAGATGTGGGTATTTTTTGCATCCTGCTGCTTTCATTAGCCTTTCTTAAGGTCTCCCACACTGTAGTCTGAGGCTGAGAGGAATCAGGGACCACTTAGCTTAATGTGCTAGGAAGGGAGAGGCCTGGATGGTTGATTTTGGCAGAATCATTCCTAGCTGGGACGTGGCCAGCGGGTCTTTCCCTCCCCACAGCTGCTGAGTGCCTGGCATGCAGCGAGCTGATCTCAGAGCCTCATGGACAGGCAGGTCCTGCACTCCTTGCCCTGCAGGGAAGCTCTGGACTGAAAGGATTAAGGTATATAAATGCCAGCAATTGCTGCTGTGGCTGTCTGCTGGCTTTGCAATCACATTGCACCTGCCCTAGGCAGACAAAACAATTTCTTACCCTAGGGTTCAGCCTGGCTCCCCCCCACGCTCCCAGAAACGCTTCCACACTCCAGGTAGGCCAGGCGAGAGAAGGGAAACTGAGGCACAGAGAAGAAACCCAAAGTGTCCCCCACCACTTAAGACAAAGCCAGGTCCCTAAAGCAGGGTACATTAGACCCTGGAGCCATTAGACCACACAGTCCCCGCATTCCCAATGGCAGCTGCCGCTGCTTGGGGTGTAGCTACACTGCAGACGGTAGCTAATCTGGGCCTGCAGTCAACGGCGAGATGTGCTGAGGCTGACATTGCTGGCGCGTCTCTGAAGTTCAAGGAGGGGAGCTGCATTCCTCACACGCCTTGCCCCCGCAGCTGCTGCCCCAGCAGGGTCAGCCCGAAGGGACGCCGGCCACGATGGCACTCCCTGTGCCTGTGGGACGTGGCGATCCTGTGGGCACGTGGTGGGGCAGAACATCAGCTATGGTACCCAGAGTGCCTTCTCTCAAAGGCTTGTAGGGCTTATTTCTAGCCTTGCAGCTAATCATGCTTCCAAAGATCTGCTTTCTCCCGTGTGAATACTCCTTCACAGCATTCTCGCAACAGGAGGATCCCTAATGTGGTTCAGATTAACTGCCCCTTGGATGCCTTGCTGACAGACATTTACAATTTCCTCCCACATCAAATTGTCACCTGCAACAACTCTGAACCTCCTTGATTCAGACCAGGGCTGTGTTCTGGGGCCAAACGAGGAGCGAAGCAGGCGGGCAGGCAGTCAGTCACCAGGCGAAGTTTTGTGGTTTTCCTCAGATATCTTGGTGGAGATTTGCCTGAGCAGTTCCTTGTTGAGATGTGACATGCTCAAAGCAAATGTGGAAGGTACAGAAAAATCACAAGACACCAAGTGTAACGTATTCACGAGACATTCAAGAAGTCATATGTGGCTCAGGGTGTAACAAGAAACCTACAGATTCTCAGTAAAGCTGAATATCCAAACATGGGCAGTCTTGGGGACAGCGTCAGCCAGAATGTTCCCCTCTCAAGCTGAGATGAAAGTTTCACTTCCTCAAGCTGAGCAGTTCTACCATCAGGCAAGGCACAGAAATTTCTGCAGAGCTTAGCTAGAATCGGGCTGTCACTAAGATGGGAATCCACGCGTGTGCGCAACACCGGCTCTGGCCGTGCCGGGAAGCAGCGCTGGCGAGGGGCTGGCAGGTGACAGGGGAGACCCAAGTTTAATGGCCTGTCCTGTCACTGGCTCCTTGTTCTTCTCAGCCCCCTGGCTGCACAAGGGAGGCGACTGTGCCCTTCTGGTCTGCAAGAGAACTAGGAAAAGAAATACAGGGAGCATTGGGAGAGTTTCAGGTGTTACAGTGAGAGGGACCTGCAAAATGCTGTGGACATGGGGTAGAATGGCCCTTGTACAGTGGGACACTGCGGGTGGTGCACTTTTTCCTTCTCTAGTACCAGTTAGGGTGCACATGTGGGGAGAAGACAGGGCTATAGATAGAGTGTTTGTGCAGTCACCGGCGCAGCAGGAGCCGGGTTTCAGCCAGAGCCTCCCGGCCTTGGTAGAATAGAAATGGCTGTGCTCCAAGAGGCTGCCTCCCCATCTGCACACCTGCATCCTGACTGGGAGGCTGCACCATGAATTTGGTAGCTCAAGGGCATCAGCATGACCTTCCAGGCCTTTTCATGTCCATATTGCTGCCCCGAGCTAACGAGGGGATGGCGGCAGAAAGTTGCTGTCTGCTCCAGTCCCTTGCCCCAGAGAGTCATCAGCCAGGGCTACCAGAAACACAGGTCTCTCAGAATTGACTGGCCCCTGAAGAACACCCTGTGCTGGAACCAGCTCTTTTGCATCCCAGTGCTGCACTCGAATCCCAAAGCCGTGCTGTCTCCTCTCACAGGCTGCCTCCGCTGCAGGGAAGGGGAGCCAGGCTCTGCCGTTTCTGCCTAAGTGTTCTTTGACTCTGTGGTTGAGGAAGATGGTGCCACTGAGACAAGAAAGACACTTCACTGAAACTTTTCACTTCGCTCTGCAAAATGTAGAACAGGGCTTGGTGGAGCAGGAGAAGGAAGGTGGAAGTAAAAGGATGGCTTAAAAGAGTGAGAGCAGGAGAGGCATGGAAGGGGCAGCAGGTCAGACACAGTAGCCAAAAACCAAGGGTTTACACACCGGACTGACACATAGCACTACGAGTGTCCCTGAACACCTGTGTAACTGCACAGCCCCACTTAACACCCGGTACGTGTTGAACACAACGGACACCAAGGCCTTTTCGTCACCTATCAACTGCAGATGGGACGTGGAGGCAGGGAACATGCCACCCCGTACGCAGAGGCATTCACCAAGCGCAAATGCACACCATGAAGCGTCGCCACAGAACCAAGTGCGTGACCAGCACATGCACAGAAACCCCCCGAGCAGTTTGCAGGCTCCGTCGCACGCAGGACCATGTATGTGAACTCTAGACACTACTCCGAGTGTGTCCGCACACCCGCGCGCGCCCCCCTTCCAGGCAGAGAGTTGCGCAGCGTTTGATGGTGCTGTAACAAATGTGGAGCGAGAACAGACTACTTTTCAAGTGCTCTTGTGCTAATTGAGTCGATGCTTTTGGTAGCAAACAAGAAAAGGCTTAAGGAAGCCCCGAGAAGCATTTCCTCATTAACATCTCGTCATCACAGAGTCCGTTCATGCTGTCTGGACAGCCCTGGGCTTCCTGACAGGAAGTGGTAGGAGCCCAGCTGTGTCTGTGTTAGTCTGACTGCTATTCCCAAGTGCAAAGCAATAACAAAGCTGTGCTAGAAATGAGAGAACAATTACCAGAAATTTGCGGGGGGGGAGGGAACCGGTGTGGAGGAGAGCAAGGGGAAAGAATGCAAAAACGATGCTAAGAAGGTGTTCTTTGGCTTAGCAGAGCTCAGCTAACTTCAGCACATCTTGTCTTGCATGTTTCTACCCTGAATGCTTTTTTTGGCCGATGACCAAATGCTAAATAATGAAGGGGTTTTCTGCATAAGTTCACAGAGTTTGGCTCGCAGCAGGGGTACAGATCGCCGGGCAGGCTCAGAGCCCCCGCCTGAACAAGGTCTGTCAGCCTCAGCTACCCTTTTGGTGCACGGTCGGAAGAGCAAAGGTTCTAGGTGTTAGAGCAGGTTTCACAGCTTCCAGAGGTTGGTGCCCTAATCAAAGAACATAACTCAAAAGCCCTGTTTGCGTTTTCCAGGTACATCAGCTGGTCTGATAAAATATATTTCCTCTCCTTGCAGACTTGGTTTCTGCCAGGGAGAAAGCCCAGGCTTCCATCAGGAGTTCTCATCTTCTCCTAACCAAAACAAATAAATCAGGGCCAGACTAACCTGCGAGCCCAGGTCCTAGGCAGGCAGCTGAAAAAGCACAGAAATTCCTAGAAGGAATCAATGTGGATATTGATGGCATTTTGGTAGTCTGACTCTGCCTGCGGAAGTTAGCCTTTTGGAAACCTGTCCGTTCATCTCTTCCAGACAGCAGACCCATGCTTAACTCTGAGGGTACCAGACCGCGCTCACCTCTGAGGGTACCAGACCCGCGCTCACCTCTGACAGTGCCAGACCCGCGCTCAGCTCTGAGGGTACCAGACCTGCGCTCACCTCTGACGGTACCAGACTCGTGCTCAGGTCCGAGGGTACCAGACCTGTGCTCAGCTCTGACAGTGCCAGACCCGCGCTCAGCTCTGAGAGTGCCAGACCCGCGCTCAGCTCTGAGGGTACCAGACCCGCGCTCACCTCTGAGGGTACCAGACCCACGCTCACCTCTGACAGTGCCAGACCCGCGCTCAGCTCTGATGGTACCAGACCCACGCTCACCTCTGACGGTGCCAGACCCACGCTCAGCTCTGAGGGTACCAGACCCGCGCTCAGCTCTGACGGTGCCAGACCCACGCTCAGCTCTGAGGGTACCAGACCCACGCTCACCTCTGACGGTGCCAGACCCACGCTCAGCTCTGACGGTACCAGACTCGTGCTCAGCTCTGACGGTACCAGACTCGTGCTCAGGTCCGAGGGTACCAGACCCGCGCTCAGCTCTGACAGTGCCAGACCCGCGCTCAGCTCTGAGGGTACCAGACTCGTGCTCAGCTCTGACGGTACCAGACTCGTGCTCAGGTCTGAGGGTACCAGACCCGCGCTCAGCTCTGACAGTGCCAGACCCGCGCTCAGCTCTGACGGTACCAGACCCACGCTCACCTCTGAGGGTACCAGACCCGTGCTCAGGTCCGAGGGTACCAGACCCGCGCTCAGCTCTGACGGTGCCAGACCCGCGCTCAGCTCTGACGGTACCAGACTCGTGCTCAGCTCTGAGGGTACCAGACCCACGCTCAGCTCTGACAGTGCCAGACCCGCGCTCAGCTCTGAGGGTACCAGACCCACGCTCACCTCTGACAGTGCCAGACCCGCGCTCAGCTCTGACAGTGCCAGACCCACGCTCAGCTCTGAGGGTACCAGACCCACGCTCACCTCTGACAGTGCCAGACCCGCGCTCAGCTCTGAGGGTACCAGACCCGCGCTCAGCTCTGAGGGTACCAGACCCGCGCTCAGCTCTGACAGTGCCAGACCCGCGCTCAGCTCTGAGGGTACCAGACCCGCGCTCAGCTCTGACAGTGCCAGACCCGCGCTCAGCTCTGAGGGTACCAGACCCACGCTCACCTCTGAGGGTACCAGACCCGCGCTCAGCTCTGAGGGTACCAGACCTACACTCACCTCTGAGGGTACCAGACCCGCGCTCACCTCTGAGGGTACCAGACCCACGCTCACCTCTGACAGTGCCAGACCTGCGCTCAGCTCTGAGGGTACCAGACCCGCGCTCAGCTCTGACAGTGCCAGACCCACGCTCAGCTCTGAGGGTACCAGACCCGCGCTCAGCTCTGAGGGTACCAGACCCACGCTCAGCTCTGACAGTGCCAGACCCGCGCTCAGCTCTGAGGGTACCAGACCCACGCTCACCTCTGACAGTGCCAGACCCGCGCTCAGCTCTGAGGGTACCAGACCCACGCTCACCTCTGACAGTGCCAGACCCGCGCTCAGCTCTGACAGTGCCAGACCCACGCTCAGCTCTGAGGGTACCAGACCCACGCTCACCTCTGACAGTGCCAGACCTGCGCTCAGCTCTGAGGGTACCAGACCCACGCTCACCTCTGACAGTGCCAGACCTGCGCTCAGCTCTGAGGGTACCAGACCCGTGCTCAGCTCTGACGGTACCAGACCCGCGCTCAGCTCTGAGGGTACCAGACCCGCGCTCAGCTCTGACGGTGTCAGACCCGCACTCAGCTCTGAGCAGTTTTACTGCTCCGTATTGTTGTCACACAACATCCTTACCTACCCTGAGCCAACATCTTTCCCAAGGGATCCCACAGCGTGACATACAGTTCTCCCTTCCCAGGCACCTTGTGACTTAAGGAGATGAGTATTATTAGCCTTGCTTTCCAGATGGAGAAATTCAGGCAAAAGTAAATAAATGTCTGGTTTGAATTCATTTAGCGAGCGCGTGGCAGAACTGAGGACAGCATCCAGGAGTCCTGGTATTTAACCCTTTCTTCCCCAGTGCTCTGAGCTGACAGGGGGAGGCCGGAGGCCCGGCTTTACCCGCTAAACCCCCTGCCTTCTGTTCTAGAGCAGCTGCTGAGCTTAAGAGGAGCTGACAAGAAACACCAAGGTTAATACGAGAGTTAACTAGTAAGCTCCATCCACCAAATCCACGTGGCTCTGAAGGCTTTGATGGAGCAAAAATAATTTATAGCAGAGGAGGACTTTGATCTTTTGCTGAAAGAGACAACTGAGTCTCCTCTCCCATCAGTGCAGAAATCGGGCTGAGATTCAACCTGTCTAGTGACATTTCCGCTAGAGGTTTCTGTTCACGTCTCCTCAGGGTCTCCGCTATTTAATTCTCTCTCTGGCTGCAGCCAGTGCCTGCCCCATCAGCCACACCGGCAGCGGCAGGGATTCAGAAGCGGAGAGGCCTTCCTCCAGAGCAGCGAAGAGCCTCTCACACAGCTCATCAGCACAACCCAGCAGTGGCTCCATTTTCTCCACTGGGCATAATCTGATGTGTGAAAAAACAAAAGAGTCCTTGGCCTGTTCTGCTTGAGAAATCCCAATTTATTAAGCTGTTTGCGGGAGCTGCAGGCACCTGCTGCCAGGGAAGCGAGCGTGCAGAGGGAGCCTTGTGCTCTGGAGCAGAGCTCTGAAACACGCACTAAGACCTGTGGACGGGCTACCGGCCTCCCCACGGCAGACCTCAGTTCTTGTTGGTATGTGAAGGCCTGGCTTTGCTAAGGAATAAAGGGCCAGCCAGTACCAAAAACCAGTGCTCGGTGTTAAAAGACCCATCTGTCTTTGACAGAAAGTCTGGGAAACACGGAAGCGACGGGCAGCCACACCAAACGGTGCCCTCGCCCATACCCGCGCACACAGGCGCGCTCACCCAGGCAGGCGGTGCGGCACGCCACGTGCCAGGTGGCTGCAGCCGCCTCGGGTGTTGAGATTCCCGGAGATGCCAGACCCAGTGACACAGGCGCATTCGCCAGTCCTGCAGGCGCAGTCACTTGGGTGCACAATGCAGGCAGCCAGATGTTACCTCTGTAACCACATTTCTACGCAACCACAGATTCTTCCATATAAAGACATAGGCAGTCGCTGCTGCAGGTTATTTATGGTCTTTCACACACACATTCATACACGTACAACCACAGTGCTGCTTCAGTTGCACATGCATTAGTTTTTTTCCCCGTAAAGAAATGCGCATGCACTCCTTGAAAGAAACACAAGCGCTCCTTGTTCAGAACTCGCTCCCGCATGGCCCCTCAGCCAGGCTCGTCCCTCTTGTGGGCTCAGAGCACGGGGGTGTTTGAGTGGTGTCTACCTGGGTGTAGCTGGGAGGGAGGGACGGGCAGACAGACATCTTTTTCCTGCACATCTTCACTTGTGTAGATTCCTGTATGAATATATTCTGCCCTGCGCAGGCTTTCCTGCTCCTTAGCCAAGCAGAGCCTTTGCTGTCAGTTTATTCTCCAGGGTTCAAACAGTTGGGGAACCAGAGAGAGACACAACCACCCACCCGGCAGCGCTGGGTGTCCAGGACACCCTAGTGGCACTGCAGCCAGTGGCAGCCCAGCTGGTGACTTCAGGGTGGCCAGGATTTTGGAAGACACTCTTGTTTTCCCAGGCAAGATCCAGAGTATTTCCCATCAAAGGGAGGGTTCACACACTGCTTAAAGGAGCATATTGTGCCACACAGCACGGCTTTGCTGCCCCGGACGGCCGCTGTGCAGGTCTGGGCTGCAGAGGGAGGGTCTGGGAGGATCCTCCAAACGGGGCAGCCCTGGAGCAGTTTTCCAGCATGGAGCCAGCCTGCAGAGACAGTGTGGTGACAGTCCCAGCCGCCTTGTGCTGCCTTTTCTTCAGTGGGGCCAAGTTTCTCCCTCTCCACTCCCATATGACTCCTTCCCCCACTGAATGGTGGTGAGAGGGACCCTGAAAAGTTCCTGTGTCTGTCTCTAAGTTCCCCCAAAACCACATACACAACCTCCGTGCTAGCTCAGCTGGGAGTTGCAGTATTACTCAGTCCCATCGCTGACACTGCACCTTCACACCTGTTCGAAGGACCATAAAGCACCCTGCTAACACTGTTAAACATCTGCCCAGCCTGCAGTGAATTTACCCGTACAGAGCCACCTAGTCCAGCCTGTTCCCAGTCCCTTCCCAGCTTTTCCAACTGTGTCGGCCCAGCCCATGCAGTCTTACCCGAGCAGGCAGCTCCCCTATCATTTGGACTTGGTCACAATTACTTCTCTTCCTGGCTCAAAAAGCACAAGCTCCAGTTCGATCCCCGTTAACTGGGCTTAAGTGTATGTTGCTTGAATCGGGGCCCCAGTACAGAAGAGCTATTGCCCCAGACTGGTAGAACACGAGGCAGCAGGTAAAATCCTTCCAGCCATGTAATCTGTCTGTCTAGCAGTTTCTAAACTCTGATCTGTGGTCCCAGAGGTATGTGAGCTGCTTGTAAGAGTCAAGCAAGACACGCGGGCCTGCCGTTGAGCAATACACGCTGTACAGTCTGCGCTGCTACGGGCGAATTTGGAAGGACCACAAATCAAAGCAGATCCGTACCCCTCGCTGCCTACCTCTCGCATCCATCTCTCCATCCAATTTTCCCCATCCATAAATCTATTTATAGCTTCATTGCAGGTTAGTGCTTCATTACCACTAACGCCTGCAGTCTCCAATATTTCCCTTATTATATCTCTTTACCTGAGCATCTCTAAGGCACTGAACCCCCAGCCTGCAGACGTTTATTCCCCATGCCTGTGTCTCTCCCCAGTTTTGGAGCAGCCAAGAGATCAATGAGAGTGAGCTGTGAAATGCCAACACGTAGCTAAGTGCGACCTAGGCTTTCCGTCAGCTTTTAGGCTATTTCTGTGTTCTAATACCCCCTGATCCATCTGCACTTTGCCATGCCCCATGATTCAATTAGCCTCTAAATCAAATTACGCTTGGCACTCTGGACCCTATTATCTCTCCAGATCCTAAACTGATAAAGCTGGGCCAAGTAGCCGTGCATCTGAACGACAGGCGCCCTGCAGTGTCCGCAGAGAGCAAGCTCCGCTCGTGGGAGGAAACCCACCGGCACCCAGACCCAGACCTGTATTTTCACGCTGTCCTTACACCAGCCTGACTCCAAACAGCCCCTGTGCCTCTTCCTGTGGGCACAAGTCTCACAAGTGTTAGCGATGAGTTTTTAAAGGCCAATCAGAGGGAGGAGTGCTGTGGCCTGGGGATTTCTTCCTGATGAATTTATCAACACAAAAACTAAGGGGGGAGGCTGTGCAAGGACAGCTGGATCCCAGCCTGCCAGCGCCTGCAACGCTCAGCCTGATAATCACATCCAATTAAGTCTAGTGTAAACACTACCTTAAACCCCAAACCCCAGCCGATGTTGAGCGGAGACAAGGGGGAGGAGAGGGGGCGCGTTTTTCAACGAGGTGTTGAATCGGTGGTTAGATTTCCCCGTTGTCCTCTTTTGGTGCGGTTCAGGGGGAGAAAAATACAAGAGATAAGGGATCCGTAAACGGCTCGATTCCAGTTGGGAGACCACAGTTATTTCCAAATAGAGCAGTGCAGCAGCTGGGAACAAGACCGCTGTCGAACTTAATGACAGAGGGCAGGCACAGAAGGAAGCTGGCATTGCCGTTTCGCCGCGGCGGAAAGAAGGATGAGGGTTTTAACTCTCGCTAAGTGAATCCCTTCATGTGTCCAGTGCTGGGAAAATGTCTCCCAGGCAGAGCTGTCTGGGCGAGTCGCTGTTGGAGCTGACACACCAACCCAGGCCGGGTTTCTCCGGTGCCGACTTGGGGAGGAGAGAAGCCCCCGAGAAACCTCCTCGAGCCAGGCTGGCGATGGAGGGGCGATGGCCGGGCAGGGGCGCTGGGATAAGGCTGGGGCTGCTCCGCGTGCGCTTTTCATATGCAAAGGGGAGGAAAGGGGGGATGGGAAAGGAAAATGAAACCGATCCTACCTCCTTCTCCGAGATGTAAAGCTGATCTCCCTTCAGAACCACATAACGGTTTTTCCAGATTTCCCTAAAAATGCCTTTCCCGCAAAATTTCCGCACCCAGCCGACCTTCTCTGGCTGCACAGATTGCTGGTTTCCATCCTGTTGCCCCTAACACAAAGAGAGAGGGAAGAAAATGGGGGGGAAATTGTATTATTCTTGGTTTTACACTCCTCTTCTCCCCCCCTCCCTCTTTACCCAACTTTCGCCTCCCCCTCCCCCCGGCCCCTCTCTCCACCGAGGCTGGGACCGAGGTACTTTGCTTGATTCACTCTACATAGGTTTTTCTGCTGCAGACATGAAGCAACAACAATAATACCGAGGGGACGATGCAAAAATTGCAGGCAGGGTTTCACTCCGTGCATTATATAAGAAAGGCCTTTATGTTATATTCGCCTCCTACAACGTGCGTTTGCCTATGGAAAAAGGAACAGGAGGTTGCTGGGGAGAATTTAAACGAGCTGATTTTTTACTGCAGTGAAAATTGCGTTTTTGAGGCTTTTAGGAGCAATTAATCCTAGAGGCGAAACCTACGTGTGGGTTTATATTTAAGATTTCTTCATAGGCAGCGATAAGATCTCTGGGCACAGCAGACACATACACGGCACAGAGCAGACAGAGAGCGACAGATAGATGGTGTCTCCGTATTTTATCGTTTCCTTGTGATCAAAAATGAAAACTGCCTGCCTACATCGCTCCGCTCTAAACGGCGAATAGTATCTCCTGGCGAATTCAAGAGGAAGGAGAGGCGCTGGGCAGCAGGAGAGAAGGAGAGAGGGGTGCTGGGTTTGGTTTTGTTTTGATCTGGTTGGGTTTGGGGTTTGTTTTTTTTTTTGCAAGGCAAAGGCGGGGGGAGCCGAGGCGAAGCGAACAACTGGAAATCAAGAGACAAGCCCCCCTCCCCAAAACATCCGGGAGCCTCCCCCACCCCACCGTGCCCCAAAGAAGAACTGATTCGACTCACCCTTTTTGCAGAATTATTTTTTTTCATCATTCCTTGGTGTGCTGTGCTGGAGGGAGACTGGGGGGGGATCAGAGAGGGGCTCCCGGCGGCCTCCTCTGGGGGAGAGCGTGGCTGGGAAATACACAGGCTATCTCTTCGTACTCCCTCTCTGCCTTCACCCTTTGTAGATCACAGAAGCTCTCTAGTTACATTAAGACCAGCCCGCCTCTGTAATACATCGTTAGCCACACAGACACAGCATCCCCCCCCACCAACCGGCACCACCACCACCATCACTGAGCTCTCGTGGGCTTGCACTGGGCTGGCCTGGGCTCCCGAGCTCCATCTATAGCCGTGCGCGTATGACGTCTGGAGTTCACAATAAAGGGCGAATCGCAGCCCACGAGGGTTTTTCTTCTTTGTTTCTGACTCACTGCTGATGTGAGTGTCTGTGTGTGTGGCTGGATGTGAGTGTGTTGAGGCTGGGGTCAGCGGGGGGGACGGGAGCAGACAGCACATTGTCAGATGTCCCCCCACCCCGTGTCCTGGCTGTGTCACAGGTCACTGCAAAACTTCCTGGGAGACGGAAAAGCGGCCAGGTGGCACTGGGAGGGTTTTCTGCCGAGGCAGTGGCTGAGTGTTTAGAAGTACAAGCAAAAGCTACCTGCAGAGAGGAGCGGGGGGGAGATTCCCTGGGGAGGGGGGCGGGGGAGAAGGGGTCACTTCCTAGCACTGAGGGTCTGGTAGCGGGGACTTACGCTGCAAAAAGACAGTGAGATTCAGAGCACAGCTTCCCAAAAGTGAGGAGATGCCTGGCTTCTTCAAAAATACCCTTTTTCTGCTTATTTGGTCTCCCTCCTGTCTGTCCTGCAAGTCCAGAACTATCTGAGTGTGGGAATGATAGACTGGGTTTTTGAGAGAGAGGTGTAAAAAAGAGAGAAAAACAGAGAAAGGAGGAAATAGTTGTGCTCAGAACTAGATAGATAAAGAAGGAGATCAATCGATCATCGATCAGTTGATCAGTTGTGTGCTTTACAGTGAACACCTTCTACCCCATCCGTAGTCTGGCACACACCCACGCTCCCGATCGTAGACTGTATTTTAACCCAAGTACTTTGGAATTCATGCGTCGAGAATACTGATGATGTACTTGTGCTGCTAACATCTTTTAAAACCTTACATGCTGGAAGCACAAGCAGTGGTTGAGTGCTCGGATTAGACGGTATTTTCAGAGTGAGGGACTGGCGGGTTTGTATCGTTGCTTTTTCAAGTGCCGGCGTTTCTGTAGTGCTCTCCCATTTGTGTCGTGAGCTCAATACCTGGGACAGGGCAACAAGTGCCGTCTAAAACAAATGCACCCCCTAAGGTGCTTGGAGCCGGGGTTGCCTTTTCCTTCTGTGCCTGTGCAGCCCTGTACGCCGTGGGACCTGGCACTGGGAGCTGCCGTCTTTGTGCCTCAGTTTCCCTTGTTATACCATGAGGATAATTGTATTTTGGACAATTATAGGGTGGAGTTAAGAAGCGGCTAAATGCTTTAGTATTGCTTCCCTTATTCTCTTCGGTCAGGTGCTGCTCTGATCTGCTTGAGAGGCACCGGGCTAGGGGGCCGGCATCGCTCCTTCCTGCAGAGTGGGGAAGAACCACAGTGATGGC
This sequence comes from Phalacrocorax aristotelis, assembly GCF_949628215.1. Classification (NCBI taxonomy): domain Eukaryota; kingdom Metazoa; phylum Chordata; class Aves; order Suliformes; family Phalacrocoracidae; genus Phalacrocorax; species Phalacrocorax aristotelis. The sequence goes on from NC_134300.1 coordinate 2,696,784, forward strand.
ACGTGGCCGGTGAGGGTCGCAGAGGCCCGGCAGCGACGCCTACCCTGGGCAGCTGGATTACAGCATGTGGGCAAAGCTGGAGGAGCGGGCAAGGTGTGACGGCAGAGGGACGGAGATGAGTCACACTCGCTGCAGCACAAGCTGACTGTCTAAAGCCCCTGGTGCAGTGTGCAGGGTCTCTTACTGCACAACGGAGTGTGCCAATTTAATAACATTTTGCCTCCCAACTGGACTTGTTCTTCTTCACGTCCTGTTTTCAGTGGCCAGGTCCTACGGAGCACCCCAGAGGTGGCTGCAGGCCAATGCCAGATGGCACGGTGCTGGTAGCAGCGGGAGAGCTTTCTCATGCCCTTTGAATCAAGGCGCGTGCTGGTCAGGGCCCACTCTCTTCCCAAATGGCCCCCTTGCAGGACTGCCGGGACAGCCCAGCACTCAGCGTTGTGTGCTGTTTTCACCAGGCTAACTCAGATCTTTGATACTCTGAGTACAATTTGTTTTGGGATTGGGTTTTATCAAGGGATTTACGTGCCAAAATACTTATTGTTAGGTGCCACTTGGGAATTTTAAAAGTGGATGGAGAAGATGCCTCACGCCCACTGAAATCCCATTTAAGAGCCTGAGCCATGCCTTAGATACACTTCCTGTATCCGTATGCCAAGTCACTGGTGTAAGACTCCCCGTAGTCACACACGAATTTTTAAGCCAATACGCAGCATCCGAAAGTTTGCCACCGGCATGATTTTGGCTGTCACCTTTACTAAAGCAGCCGCCTGCCGTTGTCGCAACACGGCGTGTACCCGCAGTGTGGTCTGACGACATAGAGCTTGTTTTCACCCAGTTGTGTGGTGGAGGGTGCGCCGGGTGCCGGCAGTGCGGGCAGGAGGTGCTGCCGTCGGCGGAATGGTGCCTGCGCCGCAGTCGGGCTGATGCTGCCGGCGTGCTTTGCGTTATTGTTCTGGCTCTGGCGTTCCTTCTGCGGGCACTTCTTGCAGAGATCAAAGGGCAGTGGGTCGCTCCTACTGGTTTCTTCTGATCCTAACAAACTCTTGATCAGTGGTTCCCAACAAACAGCCCTTCCCACTGCCCCAACAGCAGGTTATCGATTTATCCAGGCGGCGTAAAAGGGGCTTTGAAAAAAAGATATAAAAAGCGTTCGACATCATAAATCTCTGCAGCACTTCTAAGTCTGTTCTGGTCCTGGGGGAGTGCACAGGGCTCCGCTGGAAGGGGCCATCCCTTCCTCACATGAACCACAAATACGAGGAAATGCAATGGCCAAGCAGCCCTGGGGAGGGCCAAGGAAGGTCTTCAGCTGCCTGGGAGCCCTCCAGGTGATGGCCTGGATCCCCTCGGGCACTGCTGGCCCTTGGCACTGCTCACCCAGCAGAGCTGGGCTCTCATGCCGTGCAAACGAACATCCCTGGCTGCTGTACCTCGTCGCCTTGGAGCTGCACCAGATAAAGCACCTGCACACACGTCCCAGGGAGAAGGAATTTAGCTCAAGTTGAAATCCTTGGGCTGTTTTGGAAAACACGAGGGGTTTTCCCCTTGCTGAACAAGCCTGCGGGCAGCAGTACGACAGTGACTCGCGTTTGTAAAGGATGTGACCAGTGATTCAGATCTGAAACATCAACAATTTATATGGAAGGAAGGGAGACAGGCGGGAGTCCAGCTCCAATTTCCGTTCCTGAAACAGGCAGTCACACTCCCAGCGGTGGAACTGCCTCCCGGACGTTGCTCATACGGGATTTACTGGGCCGGGGAAGGTGGCTGGGAGAGATGCAGACGGTTCTGACCTCCCCAAGCCACATTTACACCAGTGTGGCACGTGAAGTTGTCTGTACGGCTGTGCACCTCCTCCACCCTGTCCCACCCCGGTCCCCATCCCCACCCCAGCTGCGCCGAGCCCTGATTGTCCTGTGGTTTGCATTCGTGGTTACCACAGTAAATACGGCCTTGTGCCCACAGATGCAAGCGGCTCCCAGTGAAGTCAGTGCATCTCACATACCGGAATAGTTAATGGAAGAATTTTGTCTTTTATTAGCTGCTAATTAACTCGGTCCATAGTTTAACAACCTTTGTGTAGACTGTATTCTGGGGTGATTTGTTTTCCCAGTTTGTATTTTCAGTAGCAGTGGATTTTCTAGTGTGGTTCCAGGTTATATCTAAAGTACCTGATAAACAGCACCGCAGGAAAAAGCAACTTGCGGCCCAGAGCCGTGAGCAGGAAGAAGAACCAGAAACATGTGGATTATAATGTCACAAAACTACGGCCATCGATTCTTTAATACCTTCTTGCAATAGCTCTGAAGAGCCCATGTCAGGACGTGATTCTCCTGCTGTGAGCATCGCCGAGTAGCTTTGGTCCTGGTGCTCAGTGCTGTACATTTGGAGGTGCAGCACAGTATTTCCAGCAGCCCCTGCCACGCTCCAGGACTCCTCCGTGCTACACAAACTGGCTCAAAGTCTCCACCTTTCGCTTTGTAAGGCTGTACTCCAAAGAACTGGTTCCACCAAGGCTCTCTGTGCTACTCTGCTGGCGCAAAGGGCTTTCAGTGTGGGCCCAAGGAGGCTCTGGCAGTGGCAGGGGGATGCGGGAGGGTCTCCATAGAAGTGTGGATCGCGGTGGCGGGTGCAGGAACCCTCCTCCGTGCACCTGCTGGCATAAAGGACTGTGAGCAGGGGCGGCAGTAAGTGCTTCTCCCTGTAAGTGGAGAAGCAGGAGCCCTGGCTTGGTGCAGCAGCCTTTGTAGGGGGGACGCGAGCCGGGGGCTGAGTTCCCATGCCCCGTTTCACTCGCAGCTGACTATCTTCTCTCTGAGGGAGCAGGGAACAATGGACTTGCGGGGAATTGCTAATATCACGGCTTTGAATTTTGTTACACAGAGCACAAAAATATCATTGTTTTTACAAGAGGAGGGAGGGCATAAGAGGGAGGGAAAGGACCTTGAAAATGTGAGCAAAATGAAAAGAGAACTGCTCGCTGAAGTTATGTTTATGTCTTCCTGCTTGCTGTCCTTAAACATCCTATTTGCTCTGCTCAGCCCTGATGTTGCAGTTTTGCCCCCTGATGATGTGTTGATTCATAATAAACAGTTACCAAAATATCTTCTTGCTGCAAAAAGCAGAACAACAAACACTCTCAGTTTATTTATATATTTAACACCCCCCCACATAATTTTGCCTCTGGATATCAAGTGTGAAACTGCTGCTTAGGAGATGAATTGAGTTTAATTAGGACATGTGTTCTTCCTTGTCTCTGAAGATAATTATAGCATTATTGTCTGGGACAGGGGTTTGCCTGATGGGAGAATTTACCCCTCTGGAAAGGAGCAGGCCGGGGACTGCCTAAGTCTCCTTTAAGGGCCACGACTCAGCTCTCCTTTCTCCGCAAGACTCTCTCAGGATCTGGTGGCTCAGGTTGGCAGCAAGATCTGACAGTCGCCTGCTGTAGAGTGACGCGCTCCAGGCTCTGCCCCACTCCCAACAACTTAAAATGTACTGTATGGGGCAGGGAGAGGGTGGGAAAGACAGGAGAGAGGCTCCTGTCCAGAAAAGCACTAAACAGGGATGTAATTCTGAGCGAGTCAGGCTGCGTCCGTGTCCTGATGAAGCACCTCAAATCCTACAGGGGCTTCCAGCAGGGCAGAGCCGGAATCGGAGCCAGAGCTGGAGCTGGAGCTGGAGCTGCAGCCTATCTCTGGCCCATGGCCTGCAGGCGGGGATCTTAAACCTTCACAGAGTTTGAGCCAAGCTCACCTGGAGATCAGGTTGGCTTAGTCTAGACATGGGCAAACAAACCCAGGTCAATGCAAACTTGGGGTCAAGGGCAAGTTTGAAGCTGAGCTAAGACAACAGCAGTAAGAGTTAGTGGAAGGGCCCGGCGTAGACGCAAGATCTGCAGAGACACAGTCCAGAGCTCTGTCCACTCCTGGCGTAGTGTTTCCCATGTGAAGGTGAACTCTTCTGAGAGGAAGCACCTTTACACCAGCCTAACTTCACAGGACTGTCAAGACTGCCCCATCTCTAAAGCAAATGCAAATGTAGCATCCCCTCTCCCGAGCCTGCAGCAATGCTGATCTGGAGTACGGTGGCCTCCAAGAAACAGAGAAACAGGCCTTTACTTCCCCTGCAGGTTATATTAGTTATAGACAGGTTTGGAAGTTTGGGTTTGGTTTTTATTTGTTTGGTTGTTTTTTTTTTTTCCCTTAAATGAAATGCCTCATCTATGCATTCCTGCTGCAAAGCCTTGACTTTCCTCCCAGAGGTCCAGTTTTATTTAATATCTCTAATTTAGTGATGTGGAAGGGGGAGGAAACCAGCCTGCTAATGAAATTTGCAGAGAGCTAACAAACTGGCCAGCTCTGCAAACATAGCTCAGGACTGAAAAGACAACACGGGAGGGGGAGGTCAGGAACCAGAGTGGGATATAAGGTGGGCTTTGGCCTGGGAAATTGTGGGCTAACGACCCCAGGGCAGAAAGGGTCTATGGGGAGTGGTGAGATGGTAAACACGGGCCTGGTAAAGTTGGATTTCACCCAGAGCTTCACACCTTGTGCGGGGGCAAACGAGGTAGCAGCATTCACTGGAGCTAAAACATTAGCAGAGAGAGGAGGAGAGAAACCAGCACATCTGCCTGGCTCTGTCAGCCAGCACACAGCCTGGAAAACACGCATCTCGACAGGGTTTTTAAGCCCTGACTTACCCCTCTGGGATTGCTCCAGCAAGCCTGCTTCTGCGGAGCGTTTCACCGGAGCGAAGAAGGCCCCGGGCCACACCGATGCTGACTCGGGACACGAGCCAGGTTCTCTCCCTGGTGCTGCGTCCTCCCGCCCACTCCCAGCGGGAGACAGGTCTGCAGCACGGGGATCTGCGTCTCTGTGGGGCCTCACCACATCCCTCAGGTACGGCTTACATGACCCGGCCGGAGGGCTCTGCTCCTCGCCTGGCCACGGCTGCATGCTTTTTCCAACGTGAAGAAGAGCTGTCAGGGACACCCGCGGCAGGGTCCCCGAGGGAGACTGCTAGCCAGGCTTGGCTGCCCCCTCGCCACTGCTTTGCTCTCTCCTGCTTTGCTCCACGTCAACAGGACTTATTTGTGATGCTAAGAAAATTCTCAGGGATTTAGGAGCTCATTTCATTTGATCTAGCTTGTTAATTCCCAAGGCAGTCGCTGATTAAAGGCCACGTGTCAGAGATCTGGAAACTCACTTGGAGGTTTCTCAGCAGGACCCTTCGCCTAACGGTGGGGACTGCAGGGTCCCGGCAGCCGTGGCTGCTGCCGCCGCCGCTCACCACGGCTATGCCCTCAGCCGTGTAGGGGGGAGCAGGCGAGGAGGCCAGTAGTAGGGGCAGCTGGGGGTCCTCAGGTCCTGCAGTTCTCGGGAGCACTCTGCTGCCCCTCACAATGCTGCCCCAGCGACAGATATACTGGGTGGAGCTAAGGGGACGCTCGCCCCTCATGAGGACCAGTATCACTTGTGACAGCCAGGGCCACTAACCAGCAGAGCCCCAGCTGGTCAGCACGGAGCAGGTAAACCAAGAAAATCCTTTGTTTCCGAGCTGCCTTAAACTCCCTCAGTTACAAAGAAAGGAAAAACTGGAAACAAAAAGGAATTTTTTATTTCACACCTCTCCAAATGTTCTGGTGTTTCCTAAATGAAAAGTTTCTCCAGCATTTTGATACTGAAAAACCAACCACCCCGCACCAATTCAGCAAAACAGGCTTGCAAAGTGTTTCGATGCCACCACACTTGCATTTTGCTCTGAAAAAGTAGCTTTGGTGCAAAAACTTCACTTGGCTCCAGCCTTCTGCAGTTTCAGCATTATGCAGAGGTATCACCTCCCCTTCTCTGTACGCTATTATCATCACATCCTCCACATAACAGCAACTTGCGCTTTGTATTCCAGCACTGGGTACGGAAAACAGCAAGGGACATTATTCCATCTGTATTCTCTTGTTATTCCCACTCCTTGAACAGATTGAAGCTGTGGCCAAAAGAAGAAATTACAAGGCTCTTCCCATTTTGCAGGGAGCCTAGCAATTGCCCAATAAATCTCCATCTGCAGAAGTATTAGTCACCCGTGCCAAGGAAAGGAGCAAGGGTTTGAATGACTCGAGACTCTCCCATTTTGCCTCTGTGAGCGCAGGAACAATACAAGCCGAGCCACAAAAAGCCGTGGCTCAGCGGAGTGATAAAGGAACCAGCCTCGCAGAGAGTCTTCCCACCTCCTACCAAGGGCCCTGCTGTTTCCTTTTCAGCTCAGTGATTTTTCCATGAGAAAATGCCCTGGGAAACTGAGTCTTCAGTGTGGGGAGACTTTTGTTCATGATGCCCTAAACCAGAGTCATCATACGCCTTTCCTTCCAGACAGGAAAACAAAATCCTCCTAAGACGTCAGAGGAAGGCCCCTGGGAGCTGCTCCTCTTCCCCCTACCCATCCAGTAGGTTACATGGCCTCCAGAAGGCAAATTAATAACCCCATATATACTATGGGCTAAAATTATCTTGAGGATGGTCTGTGCATCCACTGGCATGGCAGAAAGCTCTGATAGAAAAGACAGAGCAAAACCCAGCCGCTGAAAACTGATGCAAGTCCAATTTTAGCTACAGTGTGTACTTGAAAAGAAAAAAAAAAAAAGAAATCCAGGGAGGACAGTCAGTCTGGGGATATGTGTTTTTAAACAAGGATTGGGTACATTTTTAACATGCACTTTAGCTTAAGCAGAGTTATAAATGCGACGTAGGAACTGCTGCGTAAAGTTCTCTGGCTCGTCTCCTGCGGCCCAGGGTGGGTTCAGAGCTCTGCGTGAACCGAATCCCCAGTCCCCCGCGCGTTGCCCAAGTGCACTCGTTCCATACCAGCGCAGAAGTTCGCGAGCACCATCCTTACAGGTGCCTGGGAAGGACGCCGATTGCTGCGGGCTCAGCAGTGGCGAGCCCGCGTTACGCCCAGGACCCGAAGGTCTTTGCAGCACAGAGGATACAGGGGGTGTCTGAGCCTGGGGTGTGTGGGGTGCCAGCCTCCCCACCAGGACTCGGCCTCCAGGACACCGGCCCGGGAGCTGTTCTTGACAATCTCTAGCCAACAGCAGGGATGCCGGGCAGGAGGCAGCTCCCTCAGCAGCGCCTGCCATGTCGAGGAAGGATGCTCCAGGTCCGGCATCTTCCCTTCACCCCCTTCTGGGCCTCCACAGGACCCGCAGCAGCAACTGAGCTCGCTGGGGAGAGCGGAGGGCTCTCGCGAGCATTGGCAGTGCTTGGCTCAGAGCTGCGGTACTAACGCAAGGGCTCCTGCTCTCCCGAGTCCTTCACTCCCTGCTGCACTGGGAGCAGGTGCTCTGGAAATCACAAGCTGGGGATTTTGCTTGAAGAACCCAGTTTTGCCTCATTTTTGAGGAATGATTTGCTTTGCCTGCATGAAAGCAGTCATTCCAAGCCGGAGGAGGAGGCTGAGGTGAGACAGTGTGAGATACAAGGTCCAAATGCGACTGGGAAAAAAAAAGACCAAACCAAAACCCAGCATTGTGCCCCTTCTCTCCCATTTATCTGCTCTGGTTTAAAAAGCTCTGATTGTTTACCACAACGCTGATCAAAAGGGAGCCAGCCATCTTCCATGATGTCAGCTCTGTCCAGGCCTTTGCAAAGAAGGGTGGCACTGTGATCCTCCAAGCCTTCAGGATGCGAAGCTAGGGAAGTGCAAGGGAAGCAAGGGAAATAATGACTATGCAGGGGGCAGGGATGCGTCTCCAGGACTTTGTGCCAGGCTTGGTCCAAACCTTCAGTGCACGCATGTGCCAGTAAGCAAAACTGCGTGCCAAGGAGGCTGCAAAAGGCCCTACGCAGGAGATGGGGTTCACGTCGGCAGGGTTGATGCAACATCACACATTGTAGGAGTCTCTTAATCCACCACTTAATCCAGTACCAGGAGCACAACCTTTTACAACACGGTTAGGAAACTGAGCTGCCTCATACGGTTAGAGCCTGCTGCCTAAATAAACCAAACACCTTGTTTCGTTAGGTACCTCTCCCGCCTCCAGCAACAGCGTCAACCCCGCCTTGGAGCTCTGCTGCCTGACGAGGACCGCGGCATCGCAGGGCGTTGATCCCACAGGGAGGAGAGGAGCAAGATGTGTCAGCTTCCTGGATGTGAGGACGAAGGTGATGGACTGGAAACGGTGCCAGTACCCACCCCTTCCAAAACAATGCCTGACGCTCCCGAGTTAGCAAGGAAATGCTCCCGAATGATGTGGCGTGGGAACTCTGCCCCACGGCCTGACCCCATTGTTTCCACGCGAGAGCCCCGAGCGGCTCCACAGCGCACGTACCATCAATCCTTCAGCACCGCAGGGAGGTTTTTGGATGGACAGGCGCCCAGGCTCCCAGTGACCTTGCTTCAGGGAATTAAGCCAGAGAAACGAGTGTGAATTCAAGTACTTTCCATCCGCAGCAGCTCTGCGGAGCTCTCAGGGAGCTGGAGCTTCAGTCTTATTTCATTATGGGAAAGCAAGAGATAAGGGAAAGACTTGCTCATTGGTGGCGGATGTTCACAGAAGCCAGGCATCCAGTCTGCTGATGTCTGGTTTGACTCTTAACCTGTGCTGCTTTTCGCAGTTTCTGTACCTAAAATAAAAGGAAACTCAGAAGAAAATTCCTCTTGCCGGGGCAGAGCCTGTGTTTCTCCCCTGGATGCCTGCACCCGGGCAGGAGGCCGCAGCGGGGATTACAGCTCTCACCCCACTGGTCTCCACCTTCCACAGAGCCAGGGTCCGGGAAGCAGAGCGAGCACGCTCTGGTCTAGCCCGCATCCCTAGGAGGATGCCAACCACCCTCCTCTGCTCCCAGGTCCGCTCCACAGTTACGGTTCTCTTGTTTCTTTTCAAATCCAACAGGCTTTATTACTGCTAGAATTATTTTGATTATTTAAAAAAAAAAATCACAACACTTTTCCAGTTCACAACATGGGAGCCAAAACAGGGGCGTGGAGATGTGTTTGTTTCTTAAGGTAAATAGAAATTAATAAAGAAGATTAAGAATGTAGTTATACTCCAGGGATATGAAAGGGATATTAGGAATCACTTAACAGACAAGAGGTTCGGTCAGAATGGGTTATTTAATAGGACTCAAAATATACAGACAACTGAGCAGAGCAAAGGGCTTCTAGCGCCCATCAGCTTGACCTTCCAGAGATGCACACAAAAGTCTGGGCCAGGATCATTAGGGGACTCGTATCGTGCGTTTTGACAAGTCAGCTAAGAGCTCAGCTTTCCCACAGGCCGGCAGAGCTGCAAAGACTCCGGGCTTCTGCGGTGACGTTTTTGCCAGGCTCTCCGGCAGGTTCCAATTCCAATTACGCAGCCGTGTCCCGTTCGGAGCCGTGCTTGTGAGAAGGCGGTGAGGGTGCTGCAGTTTGGGGCACGTCCTGGTTCATCAGGGCAGATGCCAGCTCCAGCATTCGCTGCCCAGATGCTTCTCGTGCCTGTTAGGGTTCCTGGCAGGGACTGGGGAAGCTATGGCAGCAGCGCAGTGCAGGAACGTCCAGTTCTGCTCCGAAGCTGTACGGTCAGTTCGTGGAAGCTTCGGATGGGCAAGACAGCGATTTCTCCAGCATTCACCGTCTGCTGCTTGACCTTGGTGTAACTTGAGAGCTCTCAGTGCTTCGGCCGCGGAACCCCGAAGCTGTAACTTCCTCAAGGAAGCTGCCAAGCAAAGTTAAGATTAGCAGAGACAAGGGCCAACCCATGCAGACAGAAAGTACCCACATGGCCTGGCGTCAAGCCTTTGAACAAAACCAGCAAGTGCTCTACAACCTCAGAGCTATGGGAACACCTGCTTTCTGCCCTGCTGTCACCAGGAGGGGGAAAGAGTCGCTCCCTCATACCTGGTGATGGTGGCAAAGAGGAGAAGACCTGCCCACACCAGCACGTTATCCCACAGAACCCCCACCCGGAACAGGGATCCTGGTCCCAGCGGTGATGCTCCGTCCCCTCACCAGGCCCGCATTAAACCCAGTGGCTCCCTCCCCAAGGAGGCAGCAGCAAGGAAGCGGCAGGGACTGAGGGTCCCTGAAGGAGCACACAACAAAGAGACCCTCACCTCCTCCCATGGGAAAGCAGCACCCTAAGGGCTGGCATCGGGGCTAACCGTTCCCCTCCGCAGGCGAGGGACAGCGGCAGGGTGGACGCATCACCCTCTGACTGACCTACTCCTCCAGCTGCCTGTGAGGGGAAACATCCTCGGACCGGGACAGCTAAAGTTAGGAGACACTAATCCAGGAGGAAATAAGTGATCGGCAGCCTCGGAGAACGCTCCCGTTTTCCAGCAACGGATCCTCCCACCAGCCAGGATGAATTCGGTGAGGGAGGGCAACACGCAGAGCTATGGGACCGCAATGGCCTGCCCTGGGCACCAAACCCTGGAGCACCCAGCGTGGATCACCAGGTCACCACCTTCACTTATCACAGCCATTCATCCTTAAACGTGCCGTCCTGCCCGGGCGGTCTCCTGTCTCTCCCTGTGCCACGAGCGGTAAGGCTTCCAGAACGAGGGCGGCAGCTCCTGGCAGGCTCAGCTCAGCATGGACCGCGCTGGCAGCCCCACGCGCCTTGCAGTAACAAAGCCAGGAAGGCCAGCATTCAGGTTTGTTTTTCTGCTCACTCTCAGTCTTCCTGTGTGGATGATAAGGCAGGAAGAGGCAGGGTGGAAACCTCCTGCTGAGGCATCCTTGACACTTCACAGCCAGGGCTTTCTGGAAAGCAGCCCCTTGAGCAGCCTGGGTCACTGCTTCTGCCTCATGCCCCAGCGCTCAGCCTCGTCCCGGGGCTCACATCCACAGCCAGACCCTCCCTCCCACTTCCAGCCTCTCTAAACCACACTCAGATCTAAATAATGAGCCACACAGAAACCTCTGGGCACTAACCATTTGTTCAGATGCATCTCAAGGAAGTTTTAACTCAGTAAAATGCTTGTGTACGTACTCAGATTCATCCCCATCTCCTCTGTATGATTTCCCAAGGAAATTTAAGGCAGTTTGGGGGCTGGACCCCAAGGAACTGGTCAATTTGAGACTTATGTGCAAGTTTGCACTATAGTCAAGTGAATGGCTCAGCCGCATGCCAGAGCAACGGCTCCACACAAAAACCAACAGGCAACACATTCAGAGACACAACTGAGAAGGTGAACTGCTTCTCAAAGAGAAAAATTATTGTCAGGCGGAGATCAGCTGCCGGGGGCTGCTGTTGGCCAACTGCAGAGGGAAAAAAAGTCGAAGCAGGCAGCGAGCATGCAGCGGTTAACAGCAGTGTCAGGGAGTCCGGAGGGCTGGGCTCTGTGTCTTGCTCTTGTTCAGATCCTGAGATCCTGAAATCGGAATTTGCAAGCCTGTTCAGTCCTAGCCCAAATCTGTTTCCACTTAAGCCCTGTTATGTCTTTAAGAGCGGAGTTAGGCTAAGCATTTGACAGTTTGGAAAGTCCCATTCTGGACTGCTGTGGTGCGTCTTAAAAGCCTTGTATGGACATGGCTGAAGTCACGACCACTGGGGTGGGAACTTGTGTTTGTCAGCAAAGAATGCCTGCTGCATGCAGGTCGGGATTGCATGGTGCTGGGTTAGGTGGCAAGAGAGACGATTTCTACCTTGATGAGCCTGCAAAATGAATTTCACCCATTCTGTCACCAGGCAGTCTTCAAAGGCCAATTTTATCCCTTAAACACGCCATGGCGTTTCAGTTTCCAGGCTTACACCTGTCATGAGCACAGATTCGTTTCTTATCTGGGCGGATGGGTATGCGCAGCAAGCGAGGAGCAGGTACACACACAGAGCGGTGCGTGCTGGAGCTGCACCAAGGTCGCGCCTGCACTCCGGCAGCCTCAGCCCCGCTTCACACAGCACAGCGCAGCTTAATCCAGCAAAGCACGCCAGAGCAAGGAAGGCTAAACCTTGGGAACAGAGTTGTTTAAATAGGTCTAAAAGTGGGTTAAGGCTTGAGACTAATTCAATCCTTTCAAGAGGGAAAAAAAAACCCTTCGAAAGAACAATGCTTTATAGCTCCTTGCATTGGTTTTGTTTGATTATAGGCTTTTACACGCCTTCGAACAGCACTCCTGCCTGCAAAAGCCGAACGGGAGCACGGCCTACAGAGGTGAGTGCTAGACTAGGACCGAAGCCTGGAGCTAGTCCCAGTTTCACCAGCAAGCGACAGCTCACGCCTGCCTTTCAACCGCTGCTCCCCACCTCCGCCTTTCATGCGACTGGCCGTGTCTGGAGCGTGCAGCGAGCCGCCCGTCTCCTCCTGCGTGCCCGTCTCCGCGCGCCGCTGTAACACAGACGCCAGCGCGAGGCACCTGCGAGCGAACCTTCCAACGACATCCCTCCACATCGGGACGAGGGGTCTCTGAAGCCAAAGCGGCCGTGACGACTGCCCACAGCACAAAGCTCTGGCCCACTGGCATTGCTCCATGGCAGCGCCTTACACCCGCCGGTCTGTGCAGTCTGGGAGGCGGCTGAACACTCTGCAAAACCACAGCAACGCTCCCACATAAGATCTAATGAGGGTATGTTACCAGGAGGATGGTTACTCTGGCAATGCAATAAAGCGCTACCGGTTTCTAGGTTGACTCATTCCTTCAATATGCTGATCAAGTTATCCGAACATTAATGCTTTAAAAAAATAGAAGATAAAGAAATAAAAATCGGGATATACCATGAATCCTGCAGAAATGTGATTCCCCCAAAACAGGTCTAAAATACGTGTACCTGCCAAGGCTGTGAATCATGAGGGTTTAAAAAAATAATAATAAAGAAAAAATCTTGCGCAAATGCCTGCACCCATTTGCAGATCTCAGCACCGCACCGTCTCGAAATATGCACCCTGGGAGGGCAGCAGCCGGGCTTGTAAGAGGTGCACAGGAACACTGCCTGCACTACAGCCGTTCAGCTCCGCGATTACGGCTAGAGAGCTGTCCCTCCTCCAGTTTTATTTTTAGGCATTAGAGTCAGGCAGACTTAGTTTTTAACAGAGAATGACTTGCTTTTATTTTTAAAGGGGACTCCTGTTTACTTGCTAGCTGGAGAGAAAGTCTGTGCGTGGAGGGGGAGAGGCGGTGAGACACTGTCACCTAATACTTCAGGAAGGTCTTAGAAGTGGGCAGCACGACCACGTCCGAGCACCTCCCCATCTGGACTGTGGCTGAAGTACGAGCCAAACTCCCACCCATGGCGGAGAGGTGAGCCAGAGCGCAGTAAAACTGCACCGTGCTGCGGCTGTTGTCACTTCCCAGGACCCTGAGGACCCTGCGAGAGACAGAGCGAGCACCTAGCGCGGTGGTCACAGCTACCCCAGCTCTGGCTGGGAAAGCCTCCAAGCAGAGCGCAAATATCGAGCCACAAGGAGAATCTGAGCTGATCTCTCCGCTCTACTCCTACACCCTCCTTCCCTCCATAGAAAGGAGGGCCCGCGGCCGGTCCAAGCACTCCTCCCAGAGGCACAGGTATCCGGCAGCCGGGCTCCGCCAGCTAAGCCCGCCGCAGCCGCCCTCGGCACAGCCAGGCTATTGCTGCAACTGGGTAAGTGGGTCAGGCTAGATATCCCCTTGGATTAGTCACAGCAGGTCTGTGCTTAACCTGGGCTCTGGGTGAGTCAGCTCCACGCGCCAGATGCTCCTCCTGGTCTTGGTCTTCCGTTTTTAGCCAATTATTGATCATTTTTTTTAACCCCGTCCCCTCCAAACCCAGCAGAATTTTCTTGAAATCCATTTGCCTGTGCAGGAAGAGAAGGGAGCCGCTTGCCTGTGGGACTGGTGGTAAAACTGTTTGCCAAGAGCAAGGAATCCGCTCCCTCACGTCGAATTTTCTTTAGGAAGCGGGGGAAGCCAGAGCGCTCCTTTCCAGCTGTCAGCCCAGAGAAGGGGAGCAGTTAGGAGGCACTGTGGCCACGTTAGGCTCTCCCACTTCTTCAGTTCAAAGTCCAGTAATCATGTTCTTGGCTTTCCTCTCCCTGCCCTACTGCCACAGCAAAGCCACCGACTTTAAGAGCTCTTTGCATTCTGCATTGTGGTGTGAGCCCGTGACCCTCCGCAAATGCTAACTTAAAGAGTGGAGAGCAACTGCACACCCCAAGGTTTAACTGCAGCACAGTTTTGCCCAAATTCACCTGGTTCCTGCAGGTAATTACAGATGTTGCTACGGTCAGTGTTAAGGAACGGCACAAAGTCAAGGAAGAGCTCTTGCTTTCACCATAAATATAATTTAAATATGCATTGCAAGTGTATTTTTTAAAGAACCTGTGATTAATAATCTCCAGCCTTCCAGCCCTTCCATTAGAGCTCGTTATGCTGCAGGGAAAAAACCAGATGGGATCTCTACACTCAGGCCTTCCTTTATCAAGTGGTTCGACCCATGGCCAGGGGCAGTGGCGTAGCCGCGGGCTGAGTCCCCGGCACGAGTCCGCTGTAGAGCTGCATTAAGCGGGCAGATGTGGCGTTTCAGTTCTCACACGGCGGGCACAGCTCTGCAGCGAGCTGTTGCCTCGGCTCGTCATGCGGGAAAACGCGTCCGGGAAGGCTTTTTTACCTTTCTGACAATCAAGTCATAATAGAAGTATTTTTAGTAGGGCTGCCAAAATTTCTAAAGTAACAGAGGCAGCCAATCTGGTTTGATTAGAAAAACACTGAAAATTCCTTGACAACAACAGATTATTTTTTTTTCCACCCTGCTGGCATTTCTCAAAGGATCTCAAAGCCCTACCGCATGCATATACAACCCTCCTAGACTTAACAGCGCGAGGGCTGCCTGTTAAGGGGAACAGAGGGAAAAAAAAGAATTAAGTAATCTGAGATGGGACAGATTTAAGGCCTCATCCGCAGCAAAACTGAGCGTGCACCATCAAAGAGGTTTTCTGATCTTTAGATTTCCGCATTTCTCTGGCTCTCATCGCTTGGCTTTTCGACACCTCCGCTGCTTTAATGCATTTATTTCTCACAGCTCTTGGCTGCAGCCAGGAACAGAAGACCCAAGCCGCACTCCCAACCCTATCATGGCCTGACCTGCCCATGGGTAACAGCAGGAAAGAGGCCAAGGAATAGGTGCACTACATGGATTTATCTGGTGGAGGCAGAGGAGGGAAGACAAGAAAGAAAATTTTTCTCATACCTTGTAAAACCACTAGGATTTTTTCAAAGAGGGGAATAAACTACAACAGTACAGCCTGTTAGCTTCTGTAGCCTGATTTATTTACAAGGAGGCCCTCAGACTACCTGCCTCATTCCGGGATATGAGCATTCTTACTAGCTGCCTGCCCCTATCTTCCATCTATATGGATATAAATCCATGAAAGATTAACAGGGGCAGATTCTCCTCGGCACGACTGTGTAGTGTAAGGAAGCTTCAAACTTCCTTGCCCACCTTGAGACCCTCTTTGTGAACACCAAGATGTATTTTTCATCCCTAGGCCGAGTATTTCTCGCGCCCACATTCTAAAGCATCTACTTACAGTATAGTCGCTGGACTATGCAGATGGTCTCTTAAACAGCTAAGCTTCCCGCAAATATACAGCTCTACCAACATAACCAGCTCCAAAGGCTTGTTTGTCTCCTGCATTGTAAAAAAGCAGAATGGATATCCCTTAAGCCATCCCCCACCCTGTAAATACAGATGTTGATCACAATTTAAGTTGGACTGGTAAGAACAATGAAAGCGCAGGATTAGTGTGCTTCCATGGGCTGCTCAGCGCATTAATATAAAAATCTCCTTGTTTAATGTGACATATCAGCCCTAATCCAGCACAAATAAGCAACAGTTGATCAAAGGAAGGCCAGTGGCTTACTGGATGAGTTAGGACACAATAAAATCTAGGTTTCCTCACGTCAGACACCTCGGTGTCTTTGCTGAAATATCTGATCCTCATGCACTCTGCTAGAATCGCGGTTAACGCTCAGTGGACAAGAAGCTTCTTCACTTCTCAGGAGTCCTGAGTGAGACGGCTCGCTCCACCGCCCAGGCCGCTCCTCCTGTGTGCAGAGCTAAGCAGGCCGGTCTTCCCCGGAAACGGGCCCCAGCTTACTGACCCAAAAGGTGTCATTTCTTAGTGTTATTAATGTGTCCTCTCATCATTCAGAAAATCTTATTCGAGCCACTAGGGAAAAGCAAACCATTTGGGGTAGGGCTGTTTTCAGAATGGGGCCCTCGACAGTCCTCATCCCGGAGTTCCCAGGCAGGGCCCTGGAATAGTCAGCCCTTAAAAAGCAACAGCATTTTTAATTTTCTTTTCCTTTTTTTTCTCCTACTTCGTTCTTTGAAATGCAAATTTTGATACAGTATCCTAGTTTTTCTGTAAATAATTCAGAGACTGCGCCAAAACATAGTCGTGGTGGAACCCCTAACTCGTTAACGTTACTCATTACAGCACAAAGCGGAGCCCAACGACGTAGCTGCAAAGCTTGAACTTCATAAAGCAGAACCAAGAGACAGTCCCCGCTCAGAGACCTTCTGGTGCATATAGACCAGGGCGAAGGTTGCCCAGCACCACCCCACAGGTCGACAGCAGAGCTGGGACGTCAACCTAAAGCCCAAACCACCTTCGCGCACCCATCCTGCTCACGGCACTCCCGCTTCCCTTCTATCCGGAACGCTGCTGGTGGGTCCTCTCCGTCCCCCCCTGCCCGGTGACAGCTTTTCCTGACTCTGCTACACCGACACACTTCTGGGGCAGATCTCAACCTCCACTATGGTGTGAAAAACTATACGAGCCCAGAGCTCTCCATATCGCTTGCTCTGGTTTTTGTGTCTAGTGTGGCATGATGACAGCACCGTCCAGGTTCTCAGCACGGATGCTGGTAAAAGTTTGATGCAGGCATGTTGGTAGGTGTCAAAATCAGCCTCAAAACGCGCTGGTAGACTAAGAGGTTACAGTGGGTGCCAGGCTGAACACGAACCAGGTTTTTTTGCGTCCTTGCAGGATGACAATTTACTTTACTACTTTATTTTTCTCAGTCAAAGAGCAGCTAGTATGCCCGCTGGTCTCTTCTTACTCTTTCTACGCTTGGCTAAAACAGGATTTAGTCCAAAGGCTACTTTGAAAGCAGAAGGTTGAGGAAGCCGGGTAATTTGGGCAGGAATTGGATCGATATGTGGGCTAATACAGACTTGCCTTCGTAACCCAGTTCATAGAAGCAATTTGCTTCTGGGCTAAGCATCAGCTCAGGAGCTTTCCAGCCATCTGACATGAAGCTAAAGGGAGGGCCAAATTTCAGAGCAGGAATTTGGAGGCTTTGGGCAGTTTTTCTGAGCAAGCGATGACAGGAACCACTGGATTTCCTTGCAAAAGAATTGTTGCTGCTTCTGTGCAGGCAGCTTTGGAGCCTGAAGGTCCCTCACAGGCATGAAAAGGAAGGGCAGAAGTGCAGGGATTTTATAAATATCGCACTGGACTCTGGTGCAGCAGCAGCACACGTATGTGGCCTGACAACCAAGCCATTTTTCAGCCTGCTCGCTATACTTGAGTCCACCTGTCAGTAACTGAGATCAATGAAGTGCTTGACAGCTGTACCGCTGACATACAATGCCTGTGGTGTTAATAGCACGTGTTTCCTGAACTCCAGGAGCCTGCTGAGGCACCCAAAGCTGTTGTTCAGCTCTGAAAATTTCACCCCAAATGCTGAGGGGTGTAACTTTTCCTTCCTGTTGCAGGCCTGCATTTTGTTTGCATTTCTACGTGGTAATGTCGAAGCTCTCCTTCCACCCCAGCTCAGAGCAGGCTGCTCCCTTCAAGCTCAGAGCAGCCGCTGGACAACGCCAGGGACCCCCCCAGGACTTAGATTTCACCACGCTTTCTGCTGCAACACATGGGAGCGACATGGGTCACCTGCCACATTCCTGACGTTACCCCCCTTCGGATAAGCGATCGGCTCCCGGCACGGCAGCGTCGTTACGAGCCAGGACAGAACGGCGTGGGGGAAAGGAGCAAGGCACGTGCTGAAAGACTTTGTGCTCCTTTGCTTGGCTAGCAACAAGTCGTGCCGATAGGAAACAATCCCCAATATGGTCTAAATTTTCACCTGGGCTGAAATACTCAGATGAATAATTTGGGTTCAGGAAACATTATTTGTATTTATGAACCAGGCATTTCGTAGGAAATAAACCAGACGTTCCACATTGATGGGAGTTTTTGGCCAGCTACAGCAAAGCCGTCGCAGGTTTCTGTACAGGCCGTCTGACTCTGTAAATCCTGCCTGGGACCCTGAGGCACGGCTCGCTCAGCTCAGCGCCGGGGATGTGAAATACCATCAGCAGTGCCCGACACGAGCCCTTCCAGCTCCGGCAGTCGGCGGCTGGGACACCCCAGAGACAGTGAAGCTCAGCGTGGTCAGAGCTCCCCGGCGCTGCTCTGCTCCCGGAGGGATTAAGCCCTTACAAATGTCTGGTCTCCCAGGAAAGGCAACTCGGAGCGTACAGCGAACCAGTAAGGAAAGCTCCGCTTGCCAGGGAGAAACGCAAGAGACACAGCCAGTACCCTGCAGGCTTGTGGGCAGCAGAGCGCCCGCTAGCAGCGTAGGCCTGGAACTCGGTTCTAATCACAGGTACCTTCACTTCCCTGCTATCAAACGCAGTTGCTCCATATTCCAACAGGAGCGATGAGACCACAGTCAGTTTTAAATTCCTGTGTGCTGCACTGGCTTCTCATTCCTATTAGAGCGTGTGGTGAATTATAAGCAGGGAAAGCCATACACATCGACTTCCCTGCCCTTGAATTCAGTAAAACGCACATTAAACCTTCAGCTTGGTAATATGTCCCTCAGCCATAATGAGCAGAGCTGGGCTTGGACCATTTACATGCATTTCTGTGTTTTACTGCGCGATGAAGATCCCTCAGGCCTCACAAATTCACGCTCACGCCGGCAGTTTTACATACAGAGAATCCACAGTAAAAAAATACGGTTATTACCTCTTTGTGTTGTGGATTGTGGTCCCACCTAGCACGACCCGGACCCCCGGGTTGGTGCGGTTAAGGTTATAGACGGTCAGCGCCTCTTCGTAAGTTGCCCCTCCAATGATGAACACGATAATGTCTTGGGGCCTGCAATAAAGATGCAAATGTTGAACGAGAGATCAGACAGAACACAAGGATAAATCCTGTGCCTCTCACGGGCGCCGAGGCAACGATGCTGTTCATTTCTCTCCCCAGACCATGTCTCATTTCTATGATGCGCGGGGCTCAAGCCTGACAACAATGCGTATCCCATTAAATTGCTTTTAAAACATTGTCTCTCCTAAACATTTACACAACGTGCTCACGGTCTTTAAAAGCCTCCTCAGCAACACCCACACGCTGCGTCCCCGTGGAGCTCCACCATGACACATACGCCGATGTTTAATGCATGATCGAGACACTGCTGCGGCTGTTAAATTAAGATCAATTCAGGAGTCAAACGAGGACAACAGCGGTGCTTCGGAGCTCTCGGGCTTGGCTGGAAGGGCACCGATCAGCTGCAGTTTTTCTGGCTGATTACAGAACTACTGGGATTTGTGCCTGAGTTTACCTCCGAGGGTACGTTCCCTAGCCAGCCGAGAAACACAGGATGTTACAGAGAAGTAGCGTGAGGGGAGGGGGGGGGGAGGGAGAGAAGTGCCTTTATCGGACAAAACACAAAACCAGCCGTGTGTCCTGCACGTTCTGCTCTCAAAGGAAGGCTGCGCCTTCCTTGCACCACCCTCCCCAGTCACTTAAGTTTCCCGCTCCCAGGGACAGGAGAACACGCTTGCCACCCGTACACCAGCTCTGCTGCCATCTCCAAGCTGAGAGGACAATTTCTGCAGAGTCTACAGCCAAAAGGCATGGATCGCACCCTGTCAGTCATCTGCCTGAGTCAGAGCAGCCAAGTCTCGACACAATTAACTTTCTGTTGCGGTCTCAAAACTCATCTCTGCTTTCCAGGCAGGTACTTCTGCAAGAGCACAGCTGCTTGCCGCAGCGACGGAAGCAGCAGGCATTCGTCTGCTGAGTCGGTGCAAGCTCTGGATCAGTGACAGAGCAAATGGAGCGTGAGACAGGGGTGACCCCAGAACGCAGCCAGACTCTGTGTCTCTGGTTACTCCCCGCTGAGAAGCCAACCTGCAAAGCCCTCGACACCTGTTACTGTCCCGAGGAGCAACACGCGCATCGGAAGGACAAACATCGGGGACTCCCTTCTTGGCACCCCTGAACGGGCAGTACTACCAAGAGCAGAACTGCTTCTGCCCTCACAAGGGGACGCTGGCTCAGAACAAGCATGCTAGCCATCAGATCCACGCAACTGCCTCTCCGCCCCCGGAGAGGCTGCAGAAAGGGAAGAGAAATTCACGGAAAAGATTAGCGCACGCCCCTTCCCAAAGTGATCTTTGGTACCAATAACCTTCCAAATCGTAAGTTTTTTCCGAAAGTTTGGGTCAGGTCTGTGTAAGATGATTTGGACGGACAGAAGGAGATTTGAGAGATGCTCTGGAAGGCAGTGGTAGTCTCCCTTCGCGGGGTGGAGAGGGAACACTGCGGCCTCGACGCCTGGAACGTGGGAACCCCATCATTTCAGGCGCACCCTCTGGCGACATGCAGCGTTGCTAATTCAACGACTAAAAAGTTGTTGCATTCAACACAGTTCTTCCGCAGGTACGACACGATTTGTTATCCTTAGCAACTATAATCATTCTAGTAACAGCCGAGACCCCCAGCTGCAGGTTACTGCACAGCTTCCTTGGAAGCTCAGAGCAGAATCCTTTGCAGAGATCCCGCAATAGCGGAACACGCTCCATTAGATGCCTTGCGCCTGCGCTCTCTGGGCAGAGCGGCGAGTTTTGCCCTGCACGTGATTCACCCCTTCCAGCGGTGGTGTAGGCAGTGCCGCCCTCGGGATTTCAGCACCGCAGCCTGTGTCTCCTCCTCCCTCCCAGAGCCCCGGGATCTGCTCATCAGCCCCCGCAGAGCCGCGCTGTGTCCCCCACCCGGGAACAGCCTGTGAAATCCTCTGCACTGCAGCCCTCAGATAAGCAGGTTATATATAGCAACGCGCGTTCAGGCTGTGCAGGTTCAAACGTCCCACTGAGGCAGCCGGGGGTTTTTGCACCCTTGTGACAGCACAAGTCACTGAGCCAGCCCCAGAGGATGGGAGTGCTGTACCTTGTCTTTTTAGCTACAGTCAGGCACACGGCTTTGGAAATTAGATGCAAATGTGCCTCAGCCTTTTGGGGAGGGAAATCAGAGGGAAGGGGAGGCGCAGCAATGCAGTCATCTGATAAGCTGCTGTTACTTGTTAGAAAAAATATACCTAAAATCTCTGCAAACCCACTTTTACTGTGACGCGAGTAACAGGTGTCCCAAGTAGGCCGTGCCACAGTTGGCTTCTTAGGGAAAATGCCTTTTAGGCTGAGAAAGCTGCAAATCCCCAAGTCCAGTAAGTCAGTTAGGGCCTTCAGGGTCAAGGTGCCGTCACCAACTGGATCACTGGAGCAACAAAGAAACCATCCGGGCAATTTCTTACCAAGAAGTCTTGTGCAGCCTGAAATCTGCAGGATCAGTCTCCTGGTACCATCATTTATGCATTTTTGGCTGCAACTATCAAAGACCTAAGGAATTTAGATGCCGAAGCCGTGTGGCGAGGTCCCGTATACTCCTCTGGAGTATCTTAACGTGTACCAGCCTTCACATTTGCTACCACCTTTCGCTGTCACCACGACACCAGCCCTGCCAGGTCACATCACTGATGCACGTAGCCGTCCCTGAAGCTGGGCCTAGGCAATGCTGGGTCGCAGCTTCCTCCTAGGAGCGAGTTAGAGTTACGCGAATCACTCTAACGAATTGCTGGATCCCCACAAATGAGGGTGAGACTGTGCACTGTCAGCCTAGTCACTTCCTCAGCTCAAGGCATGACTGAAGGTTACATCCACCAGGAGGGAAACCCCTGTGTTTCTTGCTTATGCAAAGCTCAGGTGCAGAGATTTGCTAGTTTCTCAACCCCAGGCTCCAGAACAGAAAAATACCTTATGAAAGCATTTCCAGCCATCTTAAAAGAGGTTTGAAAAAGATAATGTACATCTTGAATCACATCGGGTTAAGGAGGAACTAAGTACGCGCAGAAGAAGTTGCAGCAAGTCACGAAACCCCTCCTGCCCGTACTCTTCCCTCCTGCTCCTCCACCACTGTTCAAGGAAAGCAGTCTCACCCGCAGCGGGCCGGCATGGCAACGCTGTGAGGATTACACCTACCATCAAACTGGTAATGCAAACGGGTCTGTACAAACCCTGTGAATGAAAGCTTAGAATTTCTTAATATACTCTGTTTTCCTTGCTGCTGCGTTCAGAAGAGCCTCTCACGGCGCACAAAACACGAATAAGAAAACGGTTCCTTTGCCCTGAAGTCATTGCTGTAGTTTTGCCGAAGCAGCTGGCACTACCCAACCCGGGAGGTCAAACAGCCCAGCGACGCCGTCACCGATCGCCATAAAATTTCTCTGCCATCCTCAGTCAGTAAGCCTGGGTCACACCTCACGCACGGCTTTGTCCCTGCCTATCAGCAGGTTCTGGTGTGGTGGCGAGCCTTTGTACGGAGAGAGGAATGGATCAACCGATATCCAGAAAAAAACCTCTACTAAAAAGGTGTCAAACAGAGAGAGAAATCCAGAAAGAAGGATAATCTGAACAGACCCAGCATGGGAGAGCTGATGTCTACGCTGGCCTGCAAACTAAACTGGTAACACCTCCGAGATGCTGGGCCGCAGGGCGGAAAGCTTCCTGCCTGGGCTTGTAGCCTGGTCTGCCTTTATTCCCCGTGCACTTGTGATGGCTAGGTAGGAGCAGTACGGCAGAGAACAGGCTGATTTCTGCTTTTATATCGCTCCTGCCTTTCTTACAGGATTAAGCCTGGCACGGGGGAGTGGGGGCAGAGCTACAGCCTCTCTCCCACCGCCGGTGCCTTGCTCAAAGCGCCCGCACCTCCCCTGCGGATCTCCCGCAGACCAGAAGTGAGCCAAGTCGCACAGAGGCAGGCTGCTGCAGAAAGAACATGGCAATCTTGGTGTTCTCATCAAGTGCCCAGGGAATTACTCCTTATATCAAGGGCAAATAATAAGCAATTTCAGAATAGGAAGAAACCCCCCAGACTGCCCCAGGATTAGCGGGAAAGCAATCTACAGCAACGCTCGCTCCCGCTGTTGCGCTCCTCAGGCCCGGTTTGTGGATGTGGCTGTGTATCTCCTCGGGTTAACTACCCATTGAAGAGCTAAATGCTCAAACACTTCAGACAGGAGGGAAAAAACAACTTGCTTCAACAAACAAGGACACGGGCAGCGTTTTGCCTTTTAAAAATAGAAAAAGCCACAAAACGCAAACCACACTAAGCACAAGAGAACATATAGGATTTACCAATAGCGCTACTTTCCCTAAACTTTCGGGCAGTACGTGTGAGCTCAGATGAAAAAGCACTCAGCCAAATGGTTCCACATCACATGCTGCAAGCTGATGCTTCCAAAAAAGGAGATTTTATACTCGCTGCCTAAGGAGATACCTCGCCCATCCCTTCAGACGTGTGTCAGCTATAGGCATTTCTAAATGCTTCCAAATTCCTCCTCTCCTCAGGCAGTCAACAGGAACTTTCCCGTCAACAAAATCAGTGGGAGAAAGATCAAGTCCAGTCTGTGAGTCGTAGAATACCCCAAACTAGATGATACCAGCGAGTTCTCATGATCCACGTTTAAGTCTGAACTCTGGCGGGCTTTCAGACAAGGTATCTGTCCGAGAACTTGGAATAACCAGGTAATTGTGGTAATTTGACAGAGACGGAGTGAGCTGAGTCCCGCCTGCACCCCCAGGGAGGCGCAGGCCTCCTCCTGCTATTTCAGAGGCTGTTGCCTGGTTCACACAAAACGTTGAGGACCCACGTTTGGTTGTAAGAAGCGTAGCAGCGACAGAGCCGTCTTGCGGTCTGACTGCAAACTTGCCGGCTCTAGCCATCTTAGGCAAGCACCGCCAGGCCCAGCTGGCCTGGCCGGGACAAATGCCCTATTAGAGAAAATCCCAGGTCACGGCACAAAGCAAAAGCTCCGCCCAAAGGGCAGGCTTTGGCAGAGCCCAGCGAGCAGAGCACACCGATGGGGCCGCAGACCCTAGGAGCCAGCTCGTAGGGCGAGTGGCACAGCTGGGGCCCCCCAGACTGCTGTGACAGAGGCTTTAGGAACTTTTCTAGCGAGTACTTTTCAGCAGCAAGGTGAAGGGGCTGCAGGCTGACGGCACACGGGAAAAGGATGATATTTAACACAGCACGAAATAGAGGAGAAGCAAAAGACAGCAGAATTGCTTACTGCTCTCTCCTCGGAACCCTGCTCGGTGCTTTGCAAAGATCCCTTTCCTTCACTGCTGCCAATTTCCACAGCTGAATTTGCACCAGGAGCTTCTCCTCCCTTGCAGCAGTGTAATGTTTAATACAGAAAGAAATAGTTAAAAAGAATCCTTTCAAATTCTTTGCTGTTCCAGCAACTGCGTCCCTTTGATCAAAAAATACAAAGCCTTTCGCCCTGACCTTCTGCTGAACTCCTGCCAATCACTGTACCGCCGTCCTCTGAAGGCAGAAAGCAGGAAGACAGCGTAGCCCAGTTTGCCTCGGGCTGCGACTTATTATACTAAGTTTTGTGAAATTACTAAATTCCTTGCTCAATTGCTTTGGCACTCAGGCAAAACCATCAAGTGGGCCTTTTTCTCCCAAACCCGGTAACTAAAACCTGCCTTCAGATGAGCCCCCATTTTCATGACACGGAATATTCATACTTCAGAGGTAACACTGTCCTGTGGCCCCCGTTTGATGCAGCAAGTAAAGACCAAACACAAAAGTATTCAGGTGCCTGTTTTTTGACAGTTACAAACCCTCATTCCTACAGCTCCTATGTCTTAAACTCAATGAGATCTAACGCTCCCGTCAGGAAACAACCCTAATAACTATGCGCCTTACGCTTTCGATCGTTTTGCAGGCGTCTGACCCTGCAGCAGCACTGCTGGACCCGGCCACGCTCCCAGGGACAACCCCTGACCAAAGGAAGGCCAAGAGAATTTTAAGGGGAAGACCAGTTTGGAAGCTCTGCCTTGTAGTTTGAGATTTACTTTAACAGAACTACAGGATTCACCTCTTTTAGATAAGAGACAAGGCTGTAGCCGCTGCGGAGAAGGGAGGGAGGTGCAAACTCCATTTCCCTTCATTCAGTTTCTGTTTTCCTTCCGTTCACGGTAGGAATTAAACCCCCCCCGTGCTCCCCCAAATAAATTCTTTGCATGTTCTTTGTAGCAGGGTTCTCAGGGGCGGGTTGCTGCACCCTCGTCAGGAAACGTTTAAAGAGGAATCTAGAGTGAAACACAGCTCGGGAAAATGTAAGTGCAAAGTGAAAAAGAGAAGATGAAGGTCAGAAGACCGTTTGTTTCTCATTAGCTCAGAACAACCCCAGGTCAGGGATGCCTGGATGCAGTAACAGCTGCTCTGCAGGTCTCGTTTCAGATCTACCACAAACCGCATCCCTCAACCTCCTCTTGCTGGGCTGAAATCCATCTCAGCCGAGAGCTGGTTTCAAGGACAGAGAGGATAGCGTTCCTGTTGCTAGCGGCCTTGATATTTCGCACCTATTAAAACCACCCGTCCACCCTATCCAAAATTCACCTTTTTATTTTAAAGGGAAAATCTGGAGTAAGGCAGATACTTTTTTTTTGGTCTACAAGGGACATACACAAACAAATTGTGTCTTGTATGACTATAATTCTTTCTTATTCATAAATAAAATGATTAACGTCCCCTGCTGTCAGCCTGGGTTGGAATTTGGATGCCTCCCTGCTGCAAAATACATTTTTGCTTTCATCAGATGGATCGAAGTGCCCCAGGGCAGGGCTAAGGAGGAAGAGCAGCGTGTGTGCATCTCAAAGAGAGCCAGACATGAATGCTCGCTCTTTGACATGCTTCTGCCCCTCCCAGCCGCTTGACACCGCTGAACCTTGGTCCCCAAGTCTGCCTCTCTCCTGCTCCAAATGAGCGTGTGGTTTTCATTTAACCCTGCAACAGCCGCCTCATCTGTGGAGAATTGTTACCTTGAATTTATTTTCCGCTTCCCTAAAAATGTGGCAGTTGCTGATAAAAAGTCAATAATATGCAGCGTGTGAAGGGAACGACGATTTTTTTAATGCTGCGCGTAAAACATCTTCCCCAGAGCCCCGGGGCATTTAACGGACATCGGAGCAGATTCAGAGAATCACTGTGATGACCTCACCATGGATCCCCCAAAGGAAGCAAAGCAACAGCAGGCTCTCCTCAAAGGAGGCTACCACTAGGAGGAATAAGAAACGCCCAGCCAGCACGCTGCAGAAGCTTAACTTAATTTACAGAAAGGAAACTGAGGTACCGAAGAAAGGAGTGATTCAGTGCCCTCACCCTGAGGCCGTATTTACCTTTAATGACTTCATTGACAGCAGATTAGCTCAGCTCCAGCAAAGTCAGCTAGAACCAGAGAGCCAGAGTTCTTTTCAATTACGCTTATTAGCCATATTCAGCAAGATCCCACTCTCATCAGGAATAGTAACTGGCTCAGAAGGGAGAGTTTGCAGTTGGACTATTTTTGGTCCTCTACAAATAAACGCCAGATGGCACGGAGTGAAGTTAGGGGGCATGTCGAAATCCATCTCGTGAACATCCTGGCAGCCTGGTGCAACGGCTTTATCCTTTACCTGAGCCCTTGCAGTGAGAACGTCACATCTCGGCCAGCAAGAAAAGACACCGTGTTTCAGTCTTAACGGCCCTCTCCAGGGCACCTGCTTGAGAACACAAGGCCTACATGACCAAGACATTTCTCTGCCAAGCCTAAGTTTTGTTCATCCACGGCCAAACCACAAAGCAAGGCGCGGCACTGGGAGGAGCAGAGTATTTCCGTTCCAAGCTCTGCCCTGAAAGGCCCCACATACCTGTCACGGAGCGTGTTGGGACCCAGGTAGGGGTACTGGCTGTCCTTGAGTTTTCCTTTGATGAGCTGATCTAGTGTTTCTTGAAGGAGAGGCTGGTGCTGCGTATACACATTCTCCACACCCTACGGTGCAAAAGAGGCTCTTGTTATGAACTAATACAGCAAGGCAGCAAGCTGGGAGAAGATCAGCCAAGGCACATGAAAGGAGCGTCATCACCTGATGGAAACATCAAGTGGTAACCACTGAAGCCCAGATTTAGGCTTTTCAGCAACCAGCTCCCGTTGTCCTCGATAAGAATTATGCCCTAAATGCCCAGTGCACTTACCATCAAACCTCTGAAATCCACGACACGTGGCATGCGAGTCCTGCTCCGTGACTGTAATTTTGACTAAAACTGTCATTATTTCATCTGTGGCAGATCCATACCTTCAGTCCTTTGAGGAACTGCTTGGTGATGGCTACAGCATCCTTGGGACTGAATAGGTCACTGCCTCGGACCCGCTTCCCTCCATACTCCACAACGGCAGACACCAGCTGTACAGAGAGAGGCAAAACCCGGATCCTATTAGCCTGGGAAACCGGATTCCAGGCAGTTTTTATCTAGTTAGGCTCAAAGGAGGTATGGGAATGATGACCAAGGAGTCAGGGAGATCGATCCCAAGCAGATAATGCAGCACAGAGAGAGGCAAGGGGGAAGAGAAGACGTATTCCCCATCCCCACCAAGCACGCCAGCCTGCTGAGACACCGCCTGCGGGAGAGAGGCTTTCATTTCCATAGTCTGCTGCAGCGACAGCAGATCTTCCATACAACGTGACATCATCCTGCTTCTCCACCTCCTCTCCAGCTGCTCGCTACATTTGCCAAGCGCTGCCACCCTCTCCCAGCCAAGCTCCTTTTACAGTCTCCAGAAGCCGTTTGCTGCAACTATTGCCTATTCAGCAGGAGCTGGGGGAAAAGGGGTGGGGAGGAAGAGGAGAAGGAGAAAGGAAGCATGTTCCAGGCCCTGTTTACATGCCACACACTCATCCTAGAAGTCTCCTGGTATGCCTGCCATCTCTACTTTATTCAATCCTCCATAATATCACCGATTTTGGAAATGGAAATTAAGTGATTAGTTACGCTTTTTAAAGTAACACCTGCAGGCCCCAGCCAAGCTCCGGGCTCTTTTCGCAAGGTGCGAAAAGCATGGTGCTAAACTAAAGCGGGCGAGCTTTACACTAATTAACGATAATTTCCCACCTCTGCACCCTCCCATCCCACCCGTTCATCCGGCTGAAAGAGAACTGCTGCAATTACCTTTCGGTATTTCTCTGACACACCCCTGTTCTTGAGATCTGTCATCAGCCCTGGCAGGCTGTTGCTGCTGTGCCGCTCGTAGTGCAGGGCATAAAGCATCACCAGCCGGGCAGCATCAAACTCCGTCACCTTGGGGTTCTGCAGGAGGCGACGCACGTTCTGCAGCAAGACAGAGAGCGGTATTAGTGGAGAGGCCTTCAAAGGACATTAAATCAGACTAATATCAAGCCCACTGCCTAGCAACAAAATTGCATGCAGGAGGAATGCAAGAGAATTAAATTGTGTCATAAGCAACAGAGCCCAGCTTCTTATGTGCTCTGCGGTTGGACTTATGAGAGTACAATGGAGCGCATGTCGCTTTTGGGGCTTTTCATGAAGCTGGGAATTCATAACCCAATTCTGCTGTCCATCCTTAACTCTCCATAACACGCCGCGGGGTGAGCTCGCGTTACCGCACGCCTCCCCTGACGGGGGGCATCAGCAGGCGCTGCCAGAAACGTTTCACCTCTGCCCTTCCCTTTCTGACCTGAGCGGAGCCAGAAGTGGCCCGCAGGTTCCACCGTAATATCGGCTGTCCAGAAAAAAGAGCGAGGGCAATGACACAAATTCCGTTTTCTTTCAGAAGGCGTGGGGCAGAAGCATCCAGGTCTCACCTGACCTTTGGATGGGAAAAGTGGAGGAGCAAGCACCAAGCGTTTGGAAGCAAAGGAAGAGAGGAATTAAAGCATGAAAAGAAAGATTACAGCACTGGAGGTGAGTACAGAAATCTAGAGGTATTACCTCTAATATGCAGATCGTTACTTTTTCTGCTGAAGAGAACATGATGCCATTGTAACTCTAACGGGTGCGTGCCCCGAAGAGGCGGCCCGTTGAAGTACAGACCCTTTCCAGGCGGGTTCAGAACCCGCCGCGCGCCAGTTACCCTTCAGGGACCGCAGGCAGGGTATAACTGCTTGTGTGAGTTGACAATTGGCCGCGTAAGTGCTGCTGCTCCTCATTACAACCAAAGGCACTTATTTCCTCTCTGCAACCCCTCAGTCACTGTGTCGAGCCACAGAGCCGAGATAATGGACAGCAGAACAAACACCAGAGCCGAGCTGGTAGCTTAGGTGAGCAGTGGGAGTAATAAGCTGCTTAACTCCGAGCTCTGAGATGGATCTCAAAGAACAGGCATCAACTGCCAGGTGTGTTTGGAGACATCTGGTTAGGGCTGGACAGATGCTTTAGGACAGAGGAAAGTCTGAAAGTCTCCCTGCGCTGAACATTAAAGCAAAACGAGCAGCCTGTATTAGCTCAAATGCACGGGAGCGGAGGAGCTGCCAGTTTTACAGTTGCAGAAACAGCAGTTCCAAGAGAGGGATGGAACCAGTTAGGATTTTTCCACTCTGTAAGCGTAGATGACCTTCAAACCGCTCCAAAAATCCCAGCATATCTTTGCAAGATTCTCCCACCCTCCCAGTGCAGGTAGGCAACACAGAAACCTTCGGCGAGCAGCTGTGAAACCATGTCGTGAAGCTGTTGTTACTTACCCCGGCGATTCAGCTGTATTTGCTGTAATTTGACTGACACTGACTAGTTACAAAATCACAGGATAAAATCCTGGCTTTGAGGAGGATCAACAGGATTTTTACCACCGACCTCGGTGAGGTCAGGAATTCACCTGTGAGGGTAGGGGCAGAGTCCCTCGGGGACGCTTGCCTGGAGATTTTTGATCCTGTGCTGGCAGCACAGTGGCAATGCCTATATAAGCGGGAAGCGTGTAAAACAGAAAAGCTATTGTCCATCTAAGGAGATGGGATTCAAAACCTCCCATTCATCTCCCAAGGCTCATGTACTATGTCAGGATTAATAAGAGGCCAGGGAAGAATAACCAAAATGTACTGTACTCAGGAGCCCTAGGCCACCAGAGGAATTAACAATTGCTGAAGTTACATCAGTGGGAGAACAATTCTGCCTTTATTTTGGGCACTGGCTCATTCTTCATTGTTTCCGTGCCCTTGGCCCTTCACTGCCATTAGGAGCCTGCAACAGGGAACAGCCCAGGGCAGTGCAGCTAGAGAGATACTGATCTCTCATGTAGAAAGATGCTGGTTCCGTAGTTTTGCGTTTATTTCCTAGCTGCTACATGCTTTCCAGTTGGTCTCAGTTGTTAGAAATACACCAGAGCCCTTTAGGCGTGTGGCTGTAAGCAAACTGCAGGCAGCTTTCCTGCTTTAAAACCTGCAGAAATACCTAGCTAGTGCAGACTAAGACCTGAACTAGCCCCAAGGTGAACTCCGGTTCCCACCCTGCTCCGACACAGTGGCACTCAGTGGGGGCTGAGCTGCCGCCTCTCTGTCCAGTTCCCAGCACTGCCACATACCCCCTTAACCGCAGAGCTGGTAACGCATCATCACATCATCCCTTTCTTCAACGAATCTGAGATAACTTCATAAAAGACAGAAAAGCAGACCAACGTTTTCCAAAAGGGTCTCCAACGCCAAGCCCCCAAGTTTCAACCCTCAGGCTCCATGCTGTGTTAGTATCAGAAATAACGACCACAGCACAGACACGGTGCGCTGGTGAATTAGAACTCAAATATTTGACTTTTAAACTGCAAAAGCTTGATCTAGAAACGATGATATAGCGAGAGAGCCTCAGAGGCTGTTTTCAGAAAATGCATTTTATGGCTACATTCCCACCTCAATACTTAGTCATCTAAATTCCACCCAGCATAAGCTATCGAACCGTATCTATATGCTCACCAGCCTCTATAGCTGCGATGACTTCAGCGGGCCTGGACTGATTCACATCAGCTCAGGATCTGGTAACAGATTACAGTACTTGAAGAATCTAATATTATCCCCTCACCACCCACTTGGAGCACAGAACAACCGAGGCGAAGAAGACATGCATTTCAGACCTATCTTTATTTTCTGGTCAAACCGCTCCTCCAGTATTGTGTAAAGGAGCCCATTGTGTGGTATAACTTCCACCTTAGCCATAAAAAATCAAGGAATTGTTTTTGAATACTGAGTCGCCGGTTGAACTCTGCCATGATGCAGTCCCACGCGACAATGCTGCTATTTCCTCTGAACAGTCAGCAGCCACAATCCATCACTATTGACATACTGTCAGATACCAGGTCAGGTCACGGAATCCAGCAAGCCAGCACGGGGTCAACACTTCGGTCTATACTCAGCTATAACAGGAGCCTCTGTTTGCCTTTTTCAGCCCTCTTTGCCAAAGAAATCTCCTATCTAAGAGGCTTTCTACTGTTTTTTATTAAAACCAGCCAGCACCTCAATGAATAGTCTCGTTTAGACAATTTCATGGATTCCATTTCTTCTCCTCCCCAACAAATACAACAAGCTTCTGCTCGGGCTCCAGGTTTTTTTTCACTGGTACCCGCACAGGCGGCTTGCCAGAAGCCAACTGACTGCATGTAATGAAGGAACGCTGCATTGTGAAATGTAAAGACAGAATTTCCAAAGATGTTTCTCAAGCCAGTTATTAACTATGATTCATCCCCATCTGAACTGAACGGGGAGGAGAAGAGTCATTCTAACATGCAGTGTCCCAGCCCTGCAGGATATCTGCATGCACAACTCCCACTGACTTCCAGTATCAAACTTCCATCAACAGGGGGGTTACAGGATCAAACCACCTCGATGCAAAGGATCGCGGTTAGGCTTTGAGCCCGAGGTACCTGCAGAGCACTGGAATGGTCATTCTGGCAGGCCAGCTCCTGCTCCACTTCGGACACCTCCAGCAGGTTCCGCTCACCAACCAGTCGAGAGAGCTCTCCCACCACCGTCACGTGCTTCGATACCGTGCCTGACATCTTCTTGAACTGCGGGTAATTCTCCACAAATGCCTGCAACGGGGAAACCAAAGCAACCGGTTCTTCAAAAGAAAAGCAAGAGACAGCAAGAGACGGCGGATGTGCGCGAACCAGCCGTACGCTGTATAAACCAGCTTGCATCGATACAAGCAAGATCAGCGCGGGCGTATGGATGATCGCGCACCTCACTCCCAGGAGCCCGCAGGATGTCTCCAATTACAAGGAGAATTTTGGAAAGGATGTACTTTTTATTTACCCTTAAAATAAAAGGATACAGAAAGTATCTCCGAAGACGTCGCCAGGATTCTTTAAGTCTTGAGCAGCAACCAAATTAACAGCCTGTGCTCTGAGCTGTTGCCAAGTGACCCAGCTCAGATATAGAGTCCACACAGCCATATCGGGGTAAGCTAAGTACTTAAACCAGAGCTCACCCATTCAGTGCAGGGCTCCGGGATTCCAGCAAGCCCTAAGCAGCAGATTGGAGGGCGGTCAGAACAAGCAAGCTTGTAGAGCGCACTGCAGTGGTGCGGAATGGCCTTCAGTGAACAACCGCTGTCACGAACGCAGCGCAGAAAGGAGGCTCCTGCTCCGCAAAACTAGCCCGCCCCACAGACCTGACCCGCTGGCGCCCACAGCGAGGACTGCCAGCGCACAGACGGTAGCAATCCGCGCTATCCTGCAGCAGGCGGGACTTACAAAGGCCAGTCAGTTACGTGTAGGTTGTCTGTACCTTCATATCTGCTATGGATTCCAGCTTCTGCTGCTCCTTAGGTTTCCTCCGCTGGAAATCCTCCATAAGATTCTTGATGTTACTGCCAATCTCCGCAAAGTTCAGGTACATGTTCTGCACGGAAGAGGACAGGGATCTCAGAGAAAGCCGTTCTAACACGAGTCGTGATGCCACTGGAACAAAGAGGCACTCCGCGCCACTGCACGGCGTCTCCCTGAGACCCGAGCTTGCACAAGCAGCTCTGCCATTGGTCCGCGTTTGACATCAAACTATAAAACGGATGCGTTATTTCATGTCAGATTCTGCTTGCGTTACACATTGATTTTCACCACTTGCAGAGGCTATGCAGGACGTCACCGCCCCGCTGCTCAAAGTCATTGGAAATTTCCTTCCACCTGGCAAAACCAAGAATGGAACCTGGTCCCCAAATTCAGCTGCTCCTGGAGCTCCCCAGCGCGATACCTACGTTGGCGTAGAACTCGTCGTTCTCGGCAGACAGGACCACCTCGCGGAGATCCTTGCTTATCCCCGGTACCCGAGAGAGGTCGATGCGGTTGTTGTTAATCCCCAGCAATTCGTGAACCATAGCCTGGTACGTCCACTAGCAAGGACAGCGAAAGAGAAAGGCGAATTATGACCCCGGTAAGACAACGAACAGCGTTGGAAAAGAAACGGACTTCAGGCTGGACTCAGACAAAGCCAATTTATGTTCCTCTAGTAACACGGAGCGGATTCAAAGCGTGCATTTCTCAATCTTTTGCCAGAACGTTGCAATAATAATAAATAACTATTACTTCCGTCAGAAGCAGACGGGCATCCTGTGGGGAGAGTGCTGGTGCGAACGCAAAGGACACCTGCCCCGCTCCAGGTGCTTACCGTAGGTACGTTCAAAAGACTCGACTCTCTAAAAGAAGAGCAATTGGGATTAATATTCCTGTTCAAACTGTTCTGCTTGGCACCACAATCTCCCCCTCCTCTGCTGTGAAGGGAGGGGTGTTTTTGGCTGCAGAGGTTCCACTGTTACAAACTGTGCAGTTTCCTACGTGCTCCTTTTCTTCTTAGGCAGCAGCAGGAGCCTGGGTTTCTGCACATCAGAGTTCTGTATTTATCCTGGGAAGACTAGCATTAATCTCGAGAGCAAACTGAAAGCTGATCGGAGCGCAACATGCCTGACGCTCCATTTACAGTCATTTGAATCTCTCTTCTGAACAGAAAACCTCCGCATAGCAGGTAATGCTTTCGGTGCCCTGTGCCCAGCGAGTCCTGACCTCTACAAACCACGTGTAAGCTGGGTTTCTGGCTGTCAGATCGCCCCAATAAAACAAGTATCACACTAGCTCCTACCCCACCAGCGTTACAGAAGCGCTGGCTGCCGCTGAGGTAGCCCGGCTGCAGCTCCAGCCGTCGCCCCATCACCAGGCTGACCTGCGTCTCAGCGTTCCCCACAGAAACGGAAGGAGGTTTGATGCCAGAATCTGCAGCGCAGCGAAGAAAACCACAACAGCTACGCAGTAAATGCTACCGCCCATCAATACACGGGGGAGAAGGACACCAGTGCAAGGTCACTCAACAACCATGTACCTGCGCTGCCGAACAGCCTGTACAAGCCACCTTCGGGAAGGGCGCTGCCAAGACACGAGGACTCGGCATGTAAAGTGTGTCTTACAGAAACGCAAGTGGCCTGGTTTTCCAGGGTGCTGGCTGCACCTGCCCCTGAAGCCAGCGCACACAATCCATGCTCAACAGTCCGAAAAATCAGGCCACGAGGTAAAAGAGAGATTTCAAAAAGAACGGGGGCAGGGAGCAATACTTTTTACCTCTCAGATACAAACCATGCCCTGCCAGGGTGCGAACTGCGACTCGCTGCTACCGCCACAGGGCTCTCTGCGCCTCCACAACTCGCATTCCTACCTCAGCCCTTGCACAACCACGCGAGGTGATTCACCTGGTTCAGAAGCGGAGTGATGGCATCGTCGGACCGGTCCAGAATCAGAAGTAAAGGAGGAACCTCAGTGCGCCGAAAGTCAAACAGCTCATACTCTTTAGTGATTACTTGCTGTCGAGAAAAGGAAGGAAAAGCCACTTGGTCTTGTGTGTACCCAGAAAATGTTTCCTCCTAGTTTGGATACGGGTGGACAGAGCTGGTGAACAATTAGCCGTGCTGCTATCCTACTCTACGCTGCTAACGAGGAAATAATACCTGCTGTCAAAGGGCGCTGGGTAACCTGCGATTTAGGACACTTGCAGGAAATTGGGGTCTCCACCTGCTCGTTGGTTGGAGAGAAGGACGTGACCTGCCCAAAGCCGTGCAACAAAGTAAATGATACAAGAATCACCTGAAAAAGGGTATTTCTCTCAAACGCATCGATATGTAAAACAATTAAACAAAACTGAAGCACATCGCCAAACGTATTTTGCATGGCTGTAGGTTCTCGACATACCTTCACGCATTCAGCAAGCCTCTTCGCTGACTCAGAAGAGAGCTGGTACCGAATCATGGGGCACTTCTTCAGAGACAAAAGCAGAGCAGTCAGCCCTTGAGTTGTCCTGGACAGCTGAGCCGGATCCCAGCTGCGACCCTAGAAGGAAAGGCTGCGTCTAGTATGAATGCACCGACCCCAAACTCCTCACGTAAAGTCTTGTTTCCGAGTCTTGAAGTCCTACAGTAAGCCACAGTTTGCCTGAAGGAGGAGGTAGAGCGGAGGCTACAGTCCGCATTCCCCCGCGTTCCTCTCCTTGCCAGGTCCCTGTAAGGATCAGCTGCCCCCTCACAGACCCTCGACAGCCGTCTGCCTGCTGGGCAGCCCACCACCGCACCCAGCTTGTTGTGGCTACTGGTGTCTCTACTACCCATAAAACAAGGCCCTGGAGGAGCATTAGCTTTTTCCATACCTGGCAGCAGCCCAAGAGGTTGAGAGAAAAAACGTGTGGATTCACTGCGATGTAATCGCCGTAGAACTCCTGCCAACAAGTGAAAGCCAATACAGTTACGTGTCTTGCCAACCCGTATTCAGCCTACGAGAGTACGCGCTCCAGCATCAGCCACGTTAACGCTAAAATCCTAAGCAATGCGCGGACGCATCGACTCTGATCATTTCTCCTTCCTCCGCGCCCAACCTCGCAAATCCCTACGCTTCTGCTGACAACTCCGCTGCCAATTCGTCGGGTGGATTTTGGGGGTCCTTAGCTCTTTCGGCAGCACCACAGACATGCAGCAGCCTTGTGGAAGACACCAGCAGCGGCTCTGACAACCGGAGGGCAGGCAGGAACAGGGGACACAGGAGCTTTAATATCTTTTACTTATTAATCCTACATGTACGTTCATCTTTTCTTCCATCCCAGACTCCTGCACGGAGCTGCTGCATGCTGCTCAAGACTGGCAGCGTCCGCTCCTTGCCACAGCTGGGTTTGTTAGCTTGTACGTTTGTTTTGCAGGTGCTTTTTGTATCAGGAGATCTATCTAAAATATTCAAAATTCACCTGAACTTCTGCCACAACCTCCTGTTCGTCAGCCTCAGCCAGTGACTTGACATCGCTCTTACTGATCACGTTACTGAAATCTGAAAGAAAACAAGAGCGAAAGAACAGTCAGGCCCTGCGAGGGACACGTAACACAAGAACACCACGGAACAGCATGACCGGATTCTCCCCTGGAGCAGGAGCAGATTGCACCAGAGATCCCTTGACCTTACGCCTGCAATTATCATGCAGGCCTTAAAATCTAGAAGCTACCTCACAGGGACACTCCGAGCTAATTCCCTGTCCAGCTTTCTGCCTCTGGTGCCAACATCCAGTAGGTGGCTGCAGCACTGGGTCACCACGCAACGCTCAACGACGGACTAAACTCCCCGTGGGACGCGGCGGCGCCGGAAAGGCAGTACTGGCTCTCTCCCACCCTCCCCCTGGCCTAACATCTGCCCAGTTAAGCCACACCACGAACAGCCGGGTTGTAGTCAGTAGGTTTATATGCATAACAGACAAGTGATATTAAATGGCTGACCACAACGACTGGTCCATCTCTCCCGGAGCTCCCTGGCACTGCTGTGCTAGCAGGTCCCCTCCGGCAGCCCGGAGCCCGGCTCCGCGCTCCTGCAGAGCAGCAATGACATCTAGAGGCTGCTTCAGCTCACGTCCCACAATCTCACCAAGCGACACCTGTGCTTCAACACAAAACCAGCTGTAGTTATTCCGCTTAATTTCCAAAACCACAGAATATTCTGTGGCATGAGCAGGACTCCTGAGGGACACCTGCCTGATACGCCGTGCACTAGAAGATGCCATGTAGCTGGTTAGTCCAGCGCTGGGATGCAAAGTCTATCCTAATCCTGCCTCTGAATTATTTACCGTCAAGATTTGGGCCAGTCTCTTATTCCACGCATCTCAGCTTTCCTTACAATAAAGGTACTTTACCCCCAGAATTAACCTTCTCTGAGGTTTATGAAGCAACAAGCAACTTTAAAATCCCAGAAATTTTCAAGGATAAGCCGTATCCGAGACATGCAGATTTATGGTGTTGCTTTGTAAAGATGTCTTATGAGTTGCTTCAGTTTAATCACTTTATCTGGTATGTACTTACCTTTTGCTAATAGGGTTTGGGGACCCAAACAGCCTAAAAACTCGAATTTGCACATTCTCAGCATTTCAGTAAAGAGGTCAGTGGGAGCAGTCACAGCGCCGCACACCTGTATTTTGTACCGAACGTCAGATCGGTCTCTGACAGGCAAGTCTGACTTACTGGACGGAACGGGACATACTTACAAATAAAATAGATGCTGTACTTTGGCCTCCGCAGCTCCTGAATGAGGAGCTCCACGTTGTCCTGGACGAAAACAGCACCGGGAAGAAACAGATTTTTAAAAACGTGGAATAAGGAGGGTTTGGCGAGACCCGTGCCCCCTCGCCTCCCCATCGCGCCCCTCACCCTGGCCTGGGGCAGAGGCACCACCGTCCCGCCGCCCCAGCCCAAGGGCAGGGCGAGCCCCGCGGCGAGGGGCGCCCCGGCGAGCAGGGGTGCGCTACCTTGGTGGGCCGGAGGAAGCAGATGGCCTTCAGGTGCTTCATCGCCTCCCTGTTGGCGGAATCGAGGCGCTCGAAGAGGTACACCTCCTTCTGCAGGATCTCGGACTGCGTGTACACCATGCTCACGATGCCGGTCTGCGGGTGGGGAGGCGGCAGCGCCCATCAACCCGGGCCTCGGGCCTGGAGCCTCGGGCCTGGGGCCTCGGCCCCGCCGCTCCGGACCCCGCCGCCCGGGCCCGGCCCCGCCGCTCACCGTCTCCCGGTCCATGAGGAGCACCTTCATGCCCGGCCCGCTGTCCTCGATCATCTTGGACACGTACTGCTTGACGGCGAGCACCGCGTTCATCTCGGCTCGGCTCGGCTCGGCCCGGCTCGGCTCGGCCCGGCTCCACTCCGCCGCCCGCCTGGGAGTTGTAGTCCGCCAGCCGCAGGGCGGGCCGGGCAGAGCGCGGCGCCGGACTACAACTCCCAGCATGCCCCGCGGCGCGGCGCTGCCTGCCCCGCCCAGGCGCCCGGGCCCGCCCCCGCCAGCCCCCGGCGCCCAGCGGCGGGACCCCGCGCCCTCCCCGGCGCCTCCCGGCACGGGGGGAGCAGCTTGAGCCGAAACCCGCCTCCCCCCTCCGCCGCCGGGCACCAAACGGAGCTAAACCCAGCGGGCGGCCGGTCACAGCGGGGCTCCCCAGGGCTCAGGGTCGGGGCCAGCCTTGTTTAGTGTCTTCATCAATGATCTGGGCGAGGGGATCGAGGGCGCCCTCAGTCAGTTGGCAGATGACACCGAGCTGGGCGGGAGTGTCGATCTGCTCGAGGGCAGGAGGGCTCTGCAGAGGGACCTGGGCAGGCTGGATCCATGGGCCGAGGCCAGTTGTGTGAGGTTTAACAAGGCCAAGGGCCGGGTCCTGCCCTCGGGTCACACCAACCCCAGGCAGCGCCCCAGGCCTGGGGCAGAGGGGCTGGGAAGTGCCCGGCGGAGAAGGCCCTGGGGGTGCTGGCTGACAGCCGGCTGGGCATGAGCCAGCAGTGCCCGGGTGGCCAAGGAGGCCACCAGCCCCCGGGCTTGTGTCAGCACTGGTGTGGCCAGCAGGAGCCGGGCAGGGATGGGGCCCCTGTGCTCGGCCCTGGGGAGGCCCCACCTCGAATGCTGGGCTCAGGTTTGGGCCCCTCGGGACAAGAAGGCCCTGGAGGGGCTGGAGCATGTCCAGAGAAGGGCAGCGGGGCTGGGGCAGGGTCTGGAGCACAAGTGTGCTGGGGGGCGGCTGGGGGAGCTGGGGGGGTTTAGCCTGGAGAAGAGGGGGCTGAGGGGAGCCCTTCTCGCTCTCTGCAGCTGCCTGAGAGGGGCTGGAGTGAGGGGGGGGTCGGTCTCTGCTCCCAAGTCACCAGTGACGGGGCGAGAGGGAACGGCCTCAAGCTGCGTCAGGGGAGGTTTAGGTTGGATGTGAGGGAAAATGTCTTCCCTGCCAGAGGGGTCAGGCCCTGGCACCGGCTGCCCCGAGAGGTGGGGGAGTCACCGTTCCTGGAGGGGTTCAAAAAATGTGCAGATGTGGCACTTTGAGTTATGGTTTAGGAGGCCTGGGGGTGTTGGGTTGGGGGTTGGACTTGATGATCCGAGAGGTCTTTTCCAAACTTAATGATTCTATGATTCTATAAACCCACCTCTCCCCGCTGCCAGCCCACCTCCTGCAATGCCCCTTCACCTCCCTTCAGCACCCTTGCTGTCAGGCTTGTTTTCCAGCAAAAATGGTAAGTTAAAATAAAATTTAAAAAGATAAGGTAAAACCAGTATGTTAAAATGTCATTCCAGTGTTGCCTGTAATAAAGCAATCAGTGCAATTCTTTCTCACCAGTACTTTATCACCAGTATAACCCACCAAGCGAGCTGGGACCCAGTTCTGGGCAGGCCTAGGCCTGGGTGAGGCAAAGCTGGGGATGGTGCCCGGCACATCGAGGCGTGAGCATGTGCCGAGGACAAACCCCAGCGCGTCCCCCCGGGGCCGGCTGCGGGCGGGACATGCAGCACCCCTGCCAGGCTGTGCGTTTGTTCAGCTGGGCAGGTTTCTGAAGTCCGTGCCCAACGCCAGCCAGCCAGGCTTCCCAAAGCAACCCGTATTTGTAATAATTTACATCTTAAAAAGACCCGCAGCGGCACCGGGGTTTTGGGGGGCAGACGGAGGCGAGGAGGGGTCTGCCCACATTGCTGCTGCCCCTCTGCATCTCGCCTCGGGGACGGGGAGCGCAGCGGTTGCCCTTCACGGCTTAACTCGCGTGACCGGGGCTGATATCCATCCTGCCAGCCCTCAGGAGCGCGGGTCTCTGTGCTATTGAGTCTGCTGCTGTTGTTATTCCCGAGTGTGACAATTTTGGAAAAGGGCTATTATGTTCATAAAAATGTAATCATCTAACGTGCATGTTTTATACAGAAAATGGTGAGCAGGTGTTGATGAAAAATGAAAGCTATTTGCAAATCTTGTGAGTGCCTTTTCATAAAAGCTGACACAAAGGAACTCTTCCATGCTTATAGTTCATCTTTTGTTCTGCTTGATTTACATTTAATATACATTTAAACACAATACAGAAATAGGGATATAGCTTATAATTTTTGTATTTTATAGGAAAAATAAAGATCAGAGGAAGGCTTGTCCATGAAATCTCCTCTTTAGGCAGCAGCCAGTCTGTAAGTAACATTTCTGGAAGCATTCTTGGAGACATTCACCTACGTTGCCGACACGTGGACTATGGAAGTGTGTGTGCGGAGCCGAGACGTGAAGTTTGTTCCTGGCGCAGTGCAGCAGAGCTCTTCAGAAGTGTCGTACTCTCCCTGGCTACAGTGAGCTGGATATAACCAACGTTTTCTCTCCTTACAAGCCGCAGTCTGTCTAGCGAGTAAATGAGGCGAGATTTAGAAATCCCAGCTTCTGTACACAAAGAGTCAAGTGCTAAGAAATATCCCGATGAAGTGAATTGAGCAGGTTTGGCTTTTAAATGCGCACACTTGCTATAAAGATGGGCGTTAAAGCAATACCGCCTTAAGGCTGAGACAAGGCTTTGTTTTGGCAAAGTTGTCTCATGTTTGCAAATAACACCAAGACATTCGAGAGGAAGGAGAGAGCAATCCTTACGCCTGGTATCAAGAAAAGCAGGTGCCTGAGAGTCTTTTCACTATTCCTTGGTCTGAATGGAGGAAAAATGCAGCTGTGTCTCTGAAATAATACAGGAGGCAACAGCCTTAAAATGCTTCCCTTTAGGCTGAGCACGCAGACTAACTCGAGGCGTTTGGATTTGCTTGTGGTTTGCTTGCCGGTGCGACTTAGTGAGCGTGATACTGACCCTCCGCAATATATACATCATGTATAAGCAAACGTCTCTCAGCTGCTGTCCCTTCTGCCGTCAGGTAGCCAGTACGTCTCGGCTTCTATTGTCATTTAAAGAACAAACCATCCTTAATCCTGAAATGATCCGATATTTTTGTATTCTCGCTTGCATCCGGAGAGCCGTAAGCATTGTGATATCCGAACTACGACACACTCGGTGCAAGCAGAACGTTTATTAACTTCATGAGGTTACATTGGTTTGGCATCGATTTCGCACGGTAGTTCAGAACAGCCTGCCACGCAAGGACTAGAAGGCAAAGGGATTGATACTTTAAAACCCAAGACGCTTACTCAGCCCTGAAGAAAGCTGGCGTTAGGATGTGAGAAGTTGATACTGCTCCTAATGTTCAAAACACGATGGGTTTTGCTATCCCAGGCCCAGGAAATCGGTGCTTTGAGGACAGAAATGTGGTACGTCTTGCATTTCGATTTAAACGCGGACACGGTTTGTTGTGCGACACCCTTTCGCGGTTGCCGAGGGAAGTCACGCACATCAGCCCAACGCCTTTGCCTTCCCCCGTACACAGAGGCTTCGCTGTTAGTGCTTCTGTGTCTGTGCTCCCTGCCCTTTTCGTTCTGTTTTCTCTTCCTCAGAACTCAAGACTGCCATGTAAACCGAAAGGTTTCATCCACCTAAGCCCTCCCCAACAGGAATTTCTTTATCATTAACTTTCCATAAAGTAGAAACTGAATCGAAGAGAAAACATTTGTATTCAAAATCCTTTAATGCAAAAACATGGAAGGCAGGTAATGGGGGAAAATTAATCGTGCAGACTTACAAAACTAACTGCTAATAAAACAAGCTCGGTGGGTTCAACGTGTAGTTTAGATTACTTAAATTCCTACCCAGTAAACATTCTTATCTGGAGAAGTATCGAAGCCCCCGTTCAAGTCGGTGGCAGTTTGCAGAGAAGGCTGTGTGGAAAGGCTGGCTGTCTTGGGCCCCTGCTCAGTGATTAGTACCCAGCTTTCTAACCCCTCTGGTTGGAAAATAGTAGTGGGTTTTACTGTGGCTTTGGTAAACAGCGCTGCTTCTTTTAGTTTGGGTAGCAAAAATAATGTTCCTTTTTCTTCCCAAATTGGGCGTTAAGGAAAGGAGAGTACGAAAAGTAAGGATGAGAATGATCTTACCTTGGGTCACGGTGATATACAGCTGCGCTAAACTGATGTGGCTTTGTGGTTTAGAAGGGCAGAGCGGATTTCACCCTCGATTAATAAAGCTTTCCAATTTCTGGTGGCTAAAGTTCTGTGACAAATTGATGTCTTTATCGGCTTTGTACTTCAGAATCATTCTGACAAGTAGCACGTCTATTTGCATTTTGCTTTGTTTTCACAGGGAGACCGAGAAGCTTTCTGGCGAGATATCCACATACTTAAACGGCACCGATTTCTGGGTAAATATGTCAGTATTTTAAAGGAAATTCTGAGCAGAGCGTTTTAAAGCCCCCTAAAACAGCTTTGCTGTGTGCTGCTGTGGCGTGAAAAATAGCCACAGGAAGGAAGCCCTGGAGACGTTAGTTGTTAACATGACTGCAGGTTGTGCCATGTGTGTGTAGGGACCAGGCAAGCGTCAGAAACGGTTAAAAAATACCCAAAACGGAGCAAAGGGAAACCAGTTATAAGCTGGGGCTTTACCTGCTCTGGCTATGTTAGAGAAACCCCTGCGAGGGGGGCCTGTGAGGCGGGCCTGGTAAAAAATACCCCGCTTTTTACGATTGCTTATAAAATGAACTGCGTCTCCTGTTCAGCATGAAGAGTTGCAGCACG
This sequence comes from Phalacrocorax aristotelis, assembly GCF_949628215.1. NCBI lineage: Eukaryota > Metazoa > Chordata > Aves > Suliformes > Phalacrocoracidae > Phalacrocorax > Phalacrocorax aristotelis. The sequence continues at coordinate 2,739,732 of NC_134300.1, forward strand.
TCGGCGCCCCAGGTGTGTTATTTTTAACCGCTGAAAGAACAGCTGAAAATAGTCCTGAGGAACGTTCCTCTTTGTATGTAAAACTGTTCTGTATCTGTTCAGTTACAAACAATAGCGAATCACTTCCTACCTGCCTCGTAGCCACAGCGAGCGATCTAGAATTAAAACATACGTATAGCAGAAGTTGGACTAGTGTTGTTTACTTTATAAAAAACTAATAAAAATATTTTGCCTTCAGGGTTGTAACTTGGATGTGAAGGACAGGGCCTGCAGGTGACTAAATGCTCACGCGACTGGGCTTCTGTTTTTAATGTAGCAGATAAGAGAAGAGCACCAAGGAAACAGGCCAAAGAGAGGAGGTGAGCCATGGGAAGTGTTTGCTTTGCCAACGCCTCTCGGAACAACAGCGTGAGAGAATGTGTCATGTTTTAGCTGAATGGCTTCAAAAAATTATTAGGTGAAAAGCCAAGCTTTTCATAGCCAGTAAGGGGATTCGTTTGCCTGCTAGCTAGCAGAAATTTTGGGTGCATTCCGAGGTGTTTTCACAAAACTGGTGGCTACATACTATTTTTTTTTTATTTAAAGTACTTAGGTTTGAGCTGTAAAATGTTGGTGTTGGGTTGGTTTAGGAAAAAAAAAAATTGAAAAGCATCGACACCCTGTGTCTGTATCATTTAATTACCAGTTGTAATTAAAGCTCTGGAATTGAAGAAGCTTGTAGCAGCTCAGATGAAATAACCCGTTAAACATAAAGAGCCCCAACACGCAACTTCTGGGGAAACCCACAAAAGATCAGCGGCATTTTAAAACCGATTTTAATTGTGTTTGAATTCCTGCAGCACTCAGACAGGGGGCGCCTGCGGAGCGGAGGAGAGGTAAGTGCGGGCCTCCTCTTCAGGGCTGAACGCTCTGACGGCGCTCGGAAAACACCGACCACACGGAATTAGACCGAGTCTGTTGGTCATAGCCGTTATATCTGGAGGGATGCTGCCGCGATGCAGCAATGCCCCGAAATAAGTTGGCTGGGTACGCGATGTGTTCCGTGCCTCAGGGCTCGAGCTCAGCGTCCCGTGGCACAGAAGCTGCGGGGGAATTTAAAACCAGTAGCATGAGCAAGCCCTGCCTATGTCTCGCTGCTCCCTTTCCCGTGTCACGCGACGCGTATCGTTCGAGCTGCTTTTCTCCAGTTGTAGTGAAAAATCAGGAAAAGGGAATGAGGAATGGGGTCAGGCGCAGGACGTAGCTGTAAGGAAGAGATCTACGTGCCAGGCTGACGGAAGATGTTTGTACAGTGTTAATATGTCTGGGATGACTCTGCGTGGCTGCGATACGTGGGGCACTGAATTCACGCAAGTCCCGTAGCTAAATCACAGTATGTTTTGCCAGAGAGAGAGGTCTGGAAAAAAAGAACCTGGTCTTGGAGGTCAGGGGCCCTGGTTGTGCCCCCTGTGGGAAAATGCTCTGACCGCATGGGCCCGGGGCCGTAAGATCTTAACCCCGGGCTGCTGGAAGCGGGGGAGGCTGCGGGGAAGTGGGGCGCGGCTTCGACCAGGCAGGCTCCGAGAACACCTGTGGTTTGGCCCAGGGTGTGCTGCCATGGAAGGGCAGAAACCAGCCTGTAAAGGGGACAAGGGAGTTAATCCCCATCATTAATATCAGCGCACAGGAGCTCCCCCTTTGCCCTGGACAGCCCACCCTTTCTCATCCATTTCAACCACAGGGAAGAGCTACGGAGATGGTCAGGGGCTGGAGCATCTCCCTTGTGAGGAAAGGCTGGGAGACCTGGGCTTGTTCAGCCTGGAGAAGAGAAGGCTGAGGGGGGATCTCATCAGTGCTTATAAATATCTGAAGGGTGGGTGTCAGGGGGATGGGTCGGGCTCTTTTCAGCGGTGCCCAACGCCAGGCCAAGGGGCCACGGGCACAAGCTGGGACACGGGAAGTTCCACCTGAACATGAGGACAAACCCCTTCCCTGTGCGGGTGCCAGAGCAGGGGCACAGGCTGCCCAGAGAGGCTGTGGGGTCCCTTCCCTGGAGACATTCACCCCCCGCCTGGACGCGGGCCTGTGCCCCTGCTCTGGGTGTGCCTGCTCACGCAGGGGGTGGGACGGGGTGAGCTCCAGAGGGCCCTTCCAGCCCCTGCCAGTCTGGGATTCTGTGAAAGAACTGGCACAGGTTATGTTCCGATTTAGGAAGCATCAAGGTGGCATTAGAGCTTTTTTATTTGTCTGTATCACCCATTCACACGCTTCTGCAAACCCCATCTTTTGTGAGCGCTTCCCCGCCTCCCTCCCTCGCCCATCGCTAGTCCTGCTGTTCCCCATGCCAAAACTGCACAGCTTTTCAGTTTGTGCTTGTACCAAGGAGAGCTTGGGAACCTGGAAGAGAGTCCTTCTGGGTCCAAAGTACAGGAACGTTACTTAGTTTTCCTGAAAATCAGGTAACGCTGCCCTTCGGGTTGAGTCACGCTCAGGCAGCCAGAGCAGCCTTCGGTCCTGCGGGTCGCGGGAAGAGCAGCGGTTGGGATCAGACGCTATTCCTAGAGGGACAGAGCTAGAAAAGGGCCGGACGAAACAGAGCCAGCGCACCCTCGCCGTCAGGTCGCTATTTATAGATGAATGGATAAACGAGTCAGTCCTGCCTTTCACTTCCAATTAAGCAACTCCGCCTTTCCTCATCGAGCAAGCTACACGTCCGTTGCCGTTTGAGCACTTGGCTTATCGACTGAGGTCGCGCTTTACACTCCAGGTCACCGTTCAAAATACTTTTGGTCTCCTTCCTCCAGAGGCCAGAGCGTTTTGCGGGCGTACAGACCTTTGTACGAAAAAAAGATGATCTGTGCGGTTTAGACGGTTCAGGATTTCTCTAGGAAAAACGCTGCTCCGGGCCCCTGATTTTACTTGTGATATTCAAACTGACCGGCACCTCGCGCGGCGTTGGGGGGGCTGCGCGCGGCTGGAGGCGCCGCTTTATACGCGCAACGATCGCAAGCTGAATACAAACCTGGTATATAATTGCATCCTAGTGTTTTCTGGCCTTGTTTAGATTTTAAATTATTTAGCGCCTGGGAAGTACTTCTCATTTAAGTATTTGTCCAGTTTCCTCGGAAAAGCTTTTGTAATGATGTCAGCGACGATGTTTTTCAACTAAATAAGCCCAGAGTGTTGTCTCCTTAAATACATCTTCGTAACTGTCCTTAATACAGATGCCTTTTTGTGCCTTTGCCATTTTCCTGTAGCGATAGATTTGACTGAATGAATTACGAAGCAGAAGTATCATGCAAGAGTTAGGGTGTTATGATAACACTAATATTCCACTATCCAAAAGGATTCAAAATCCCTGTCATTGCCAGGGCGGGGGGATATTCTTTCACTACAGGACTGTTGCGACTCAGGTGAAGAAAGCTCGGGGTGAGGCGTAACGGAATAAATGTGGGCTGGAAGCACTAGCAAAGCGGTAGGTTTATTAAAAAAAAAACATGCAGAACTTGCTAAGTAGACTGTAAATTATGGTCACGTTAAACATGTAGAATTGATACAAAAACATCCAAAGTTCTATTTCTTGTTGTTGAAACCTATTATTACACCAAAAGCTGTAACGCCGCATCTCCTTCAGAGCTTCCAATGTCCATGTTGAGACATCAGGGACCGATTTTTGTGGCCAACCTGAGGCAGCCGTAGCCACGTCTGGAGATAAAGTCCAGTGCTTAGAAGACACTCAACCATGGAAAAATCCGCCGCCTGTTGGAAACGGTGCCCTGCTGCCGGAGCCTGCTTTTCAACTGCTGGAGAAGCGACTGCATTTTTAATGTCTCTTCAAAATACCTTCGAGTCGGGGACTTCTTGCTCCGCCCTAGCGCAGAGCCTAGCCGCTGGGCGGGCGCCAGGACGCCCCGCAAGCTCCCGCCGTGCAAAGGCGTGGAATAATAACGACAACGGGCGGATCGAGCACCTCCTTGACAAGGATGACCAAAGGGCAGCGCCGAGCGTGGCCGGGAGGTACGCTGGCCTAGCAGCATAACGCTGCGGGAGGATTATCGACCTCGTTTATTCCAAGAGATACAGTAGATCTCCTGCAGGGATTTTATCTTTACTATCTTTACATCTTTATTTGCGTTCCGAACTTAGCTGGATGGGGAAGAGTCACTGGGCCGAGTAATTAAAACACCTTGGCTTCACATAAATCCAGAAAACGGTGGTCAGGCGCTACTGATTTTTCCCTCTGTTTCCCTTTTCCCCTTCCCCCGCCTGAGCTTCGCCAATGTACCACGGCGTCGGTCTCCAGACCAGCCCTGGGGCTCTGCCGAGCCAAAGGGTGCAGCGCTCTGGGAGCTGTGGGCAGAAGGGAACTGCAATAAAACCACAACCAAATCTGCAGCTTCCACATGTCGAAGGCTCTCGTGTCGGGCCAGTCCCGAGCTCGCGCTCACTCTCCTGGCGAGCCCATCAAACCGGGCGGCCCTCGAGGCTTCCCAGTTCACGCTCCTCCGTTCCCACCGCTGTCAGTGCGGGGCGCGGGCGCCTCGCTCGTTTTGAGGATGATGTAGTAAAACATTTCACAGAGTCACAGAATCACAGAATCCCGGGAGGGAAGGGACCTCAGCGACCATCTAGTCCAGCCTTTCTAGGAAGAGCCCAGTCTAGACCAGGTGGCCCAGCACCCTGTCCAGAGCGCTACACAGCAATACCTATTTCCACTACGTAGAAGTCAGTGGATTTGTGCCAATCTACCACTTTTATAAATTACCCAAAAATGGATGTGATAAAAACTAACAGAAAAAAAATATTCCAGGGCAAAAATAGTTCCAACAATCGTTTTATTTATTACTGAGAGTGAAAATGTCCATCTTATGCAGGATATTTATCTGCTATTTGCAGATCAGACATTTAAAGCAGCTGTAGTTTTATTTTGAGGAAATCTTTACCGTTTTCCTTTCCCACAGGATGACTTTGGATGGTGGAAGAGCAGTTTCATGTCAGCGGGACTTCTTGCTGGACAATGTCACATTTGACATTGTTTCTAATTTAAATCTTCATTAAGAATTCATTCCAATATATATTCGTATAAATAAAAACCTATTTAATCTCGCTGATAGTTACTCTAGTCCCATTACTATTTAACAGCACGATGACAGCTTCAGGGGCAGATTTGGGTACCTAAGTTTAGTCAATAGGATTGTCGCAGGATTACAGTGCTGTCTATTTTAAGAGATGAAATTTTATCTTGATTATTTAAAAAGGAGTTGATTTTCCTCTTCTCGTTTCAAGGCAGGCTGCGTCTCCCGGGCCATCACCCCTAACAGAGAACTCCTCTCTGGAACCTCTGATTCACACCCCAGTCTGCCTCACCTCTCTAAAATGCTTCTACTTCATTCTTAACGTAGGAAAATGGTTTTTCACCGTCTCTGCTCCTGCAGATAATACCGGCGCTTGTACCAAATCCGAGCAGCTGTCCCGTGGAACAGCAAAAACCAGGGGCTGACATGAGAGGAGCTCCTGCCGTTCATGGAAACTCACCAGAGTCGTGCTTCACGTGGAATGTGTTCCAGTGGCTACTTTATGTTTGCCCAGTAACGTGACTGGATCGGGCTGTGCTTCCTTTATTTCCTCCTACTCTAAAACAGAGGCAGGTTTCAGCCGTGACTGCGGCTGTGACACCCGTGCACGACTGCTCGGCTCGAGCCGAGTTGTGCTGAACACAAGCTCATAAATGAAATCCCAGAGACTCAGGTTGAAGCCACAGGCTGGAAACCGTCCTGGTACAAACAAAGCCGTGGAATAACGCCCCGGGTTACGTGCTCGTGGTACCAGTTGCAAACCAGACGCGCCGAGTTAGAGGAATTCAGACGTGCCCCTTCGAGCCAGATGTCTCGGCCGTTCTGACGTCAGGTCTGCTTCCCACTAATGTCATTTTGTGCCTGTCGAACCCGTTAGCCGACGTACGATATTCCCGTCCTGAAGCTTTCTGCCTGCTGGTGGGGGAGAGCCGAACTGCAGAAACCCACATCGTCAGGTATCGAGTTGGAAGAGGAGATAATCCTTCAGCACATCCTATTACTGGGTCATGTGCAAAGCTGCGGTGGAAGCCAACGGCGCTGCCGCGGTGGGACCGGAGCAGCCGCAGGCATCCCCGCACAGCTCGCGCCTTTTTCTCAGCTCCCTCCTACTGAGGGATCGGGAACGTCTGTGTGTGCCGTGAGGAGAGAGCACCCGTTCAACGGCCGCCTCCCGCATCCTTCCTCTCAGCGAAGAAACACCGTGAGCCGTTCCCTTGCGTCCCGTTACAGCCCGTCCACGTGTGTGCTGTGGCGTCCAGGGGCCAAATCAACCCGTGCTGTGAGCGAGTCCAGCTCTGGAAATGGGCCGAGAGCGAAGCGTCTGCTCCGATAAATCTTCGGTTCGGCAACAAAATCACCTTCTTATTGTGTCAGTAAAAGGGTAATGACATTAGTTACAGGAGAGAGGGAAAACAGATGACTGCCAGCAGAAGGGAGCTGAAATCCGTGCAAACTTTGAAAAATAGCGTAGTTGCTTAGAAACAATTGTGCCTGTACGTCTCGCGATGGTTTTTCTTCCTCTGGTTTTCATTAATACAAAATCATTTTCTTTACCTGTCTGTCTCCCGAGTGCAAGGAGGTTTACAGCGTACCAGTCCCGGTCCTGGCTCTGCATCTGGTTTCTGGAGGCTTGGGAAAATCCCGACCCTTTCCCCGTGCCTCAGTCCTTACGCTCTGAAACGATGCTCGTGCCCGAGACCTCTGCCACAGCGTTCAGGCCTCCTGAGGAAAGGGGCTACATAAAAAAAGAGGCTCTTGGCAAGTAAAATAAGGTTTGGATGAGTTTCCATCTTTGAAGAGTCTCGGGCCTGTGAATGCCAAAAATTAGTTTGTTTCCCTATAAGCTTTGCTTGTCAGCTGCCACTTAACCCTCTGCTTTTCTAACCGAATAAGAATAAAGCCATCGCACCATGAGTAGGCATGTCTTCTTTCCTACTCAATTATCTCTCATTAGTAAACACGAGTAACTCCGTGTAACTGCCTTGGGAACAATTTCGGCACCTACTGAGCTGGCCTACAGTAAGTCTTGTGGTTTCCTGTTGGCCTTGGAAAATGAGCACACTTCATTACGCGGAATGGTTTACTTCACCTCATTATTTTTTCATAATCTTATTGTGCTTCCCCTTTTGACAGTGACAAGGGGGGGGAAAAGCAAATAAACAAGCAAAGGTCCTTTTGGGAACCTTACCCACCGTCTTTTGGACACCGCATACCCACGCCAATTACATCGGGTTAATGGGCCGCTCCATGAGGTTTTTTGGGGGAAAGTTAAGTGACTTTTAAGGCAAGAAAAGCTCTTTCACTACCCTGCTAGCTGAGGCCTTTAAAAGCCGCCTTCGCAGATCAGACCGGAGCTAACCAGTCGAGCCCAGGTTAAGCTGAAAAGACATCGTGGCTCCGTCCCTGCGCTTCCTCATCATAGATTTCTCTTCACTCGTGAAACAGTTTCTACACAAAGCCCTGACAACGGCAGTCCCGGGCTCACGAGCGCTTCGCCTCCCTTCCTCGGAGTCTTGGCGAAGCTCGCCATCTGCTCCTCTGTCTTTATCCCCCTCTGCTCCAACCCCTGATCCTCTTTATGGCACTCTTCTTATTTATCCCAACGTCCGCAGCAAATCCAGGCGAGTCATTGCACTCGGTTGAGACCGCGCTTTAATCTGCCTTCGTGTCCGTGGTGCGAAGCGCCGCAAGGGTGCTGGCGTGTCATGCTGCGGGTGCTGGGAGGACAACGGGCGTTCAGCTGCTGCTTTAGCAGTCTGGATGTCAGCCCCGCGCTACGTCGGGCATTAATGCTGCTCATCACCAGTGCCCGAAGCTTCAGAAGGAAGGGAAAACCTCTACATGTTGTGTGAAGCTCTGGCTTCGTTCCCCGTCGCCGGAGGAGAGGACGATCGCTGCAGTGGAGGCACGGTTGGGTAACTCAAGCTCAGAAGACAGCCTGAAAAATCAGCTCCTCGGCCGGCCGCAGTGGGGCTGCACGGGGGCTTTACTGCGCTGATCTATTGTGCTGGGACAGTGGCCTGTGTCCCCAAAGGGAGCAAATCCAGTCTGAACCTCGTGTGGCGTGTCCTGGGGCACCCAGGGCTTTACAGCAGGTTGAACGAGCACTGGCCTCTGTGCCACCAAGTCAGTAACCTCATAGAAATATACATTTTATCTCGCTCGCTCTCCATACAAGGGGCAGTAATATCCAATATAGCAAAATAAACGCGACCTGGGGCTTTAGTTCGCCTGGTTTTATGAGTTTTTAATACGTTTTACAATGTTTTTTTAATTTCCAAGGCATTAAAAGCCAGACAGTCCACCCCAGCTGTCACAAAATTAAGCTTAGCAGTTCACGGGTGAGCCAAACGTATCCAAACAGACCCACAATCGCCTCAGATTTGCTTCTCCTTGGGGATTTTCCAAAGAAAAGGTCATACCCCGGGGTGTGCCAACTCCGGCAGAGCCAGACGTGGATTCCCCCGTGGCAGAACCACAGCTGGCACCTCCGACTCTGCCTCTCACCAGCCCTGCCTCACCCACCCATTTTTCCCGTGTCTTCTCCTCCCTCTCACACTGTTTCTGACAATGACCCAGCTAAAATAACCAGACGAAGGCTCCACTCGCATCACAAAAATGAGCGAAAACAGGGTTTTCCAGCTGAGTCAGTCGATGCCTTCCCTCTTGATTTCCCTCCTGGAGCTGGTGTTCTCTTCTTCAGGATGCTTCTCTATATTTTCCTCCTTGAGAGCGACAGCCCCACAGCACCCCCAGGGCCAAACCCGCACGTTTCACTGTCTTTCTCCACACCCAGCAGCCCGAGGCCGGTCTGAACGCGCTCCATCACTCGGATCGCCCCGCCGCTCCCGTCTCCCACCTGCTCCTGGCGGTGGTGCCCCTTCCTACTCACGCCCCCAGCAGGACAAGCTCGCGGTGATGCTCAGGCTCTGCGGGTCCGCAGGAGCGGCTGGCCGGAGACCATCCAGACTTGGAAAAATCAGGATTCGCACCTTCTGCCATTGGGAATTAGGGCTGGATGTCAGGAATCCCGCTCTCCGTTACCAGCCTGACCCACTGGGAATGCAAACGAGCCCACTGACCTCCGAGAAGTGAGGGATGCCTCCTGCCTTTGTAAAGTGACTGGAATAAAACCGGGGACTGCTGGAAGGGTTAATGTGCTTCCATATGTGAAATCCTCTGAAATCCTCAGATGAAGGGTGCTTTAGAAGTGCAAAGTGCTGTTATTTGTCCGGCATCTGAGAAGCAACTTGTGCAGGAGCCACTGTGAGATTTCCAACTAGGAAGTTCTGAGAAAGCTTTCATCTGAATAGAAAAAAAAAGAAATAAAATAAAATCCATACACAGGCTCTGGAGCTGATGCAGGTGCGTGAAACTCCGCGCAGCTCAGCGGAGCCGTCCCTGCCTGCGTTGCGCCAGAATGTGACCCCAAATGACTGATGGCACCACAGCGAGCAGCAAGAATTGAGCTATTCAGTCGTTTAAAGAAGCGCGGTGTCGGCCGTCAAAGGTGGCATTGTGCTTTCCGTCACCTTCCATGCCGGCTCCCTGCCAAGGTGTTGTGCGGGGGCGGTACGCGGGGTGTTTCGCCTGCTGCTCTTTTCCTGTCGCCCTGGTTTTGAGCCCACCGAAGAGGCTGGGACCGAGGGCCTGCTCCTCTGGTGCGCGGTCTCCTTGCCGAGGGTGGAGCACGGTGCTGTGGGCGTTTTTAAGAGACATTCACTCTGCTCTTACTTAAGTTCACTCCGGGACTAGGCTGGCACGCTGCGGGTCGGGGCCGCAGGGTGCCGGCAGAGGCTGCCCTGGTGCGGGGCATCCCAGCAGTCCCAGTTCAACTGATCCTCCGGCCTCTCCCCTCTTCCTGGGGGGCGATTCCTGCCTCCCTGGCGGTGCCTAATTTAAGCAAATCAGGTCTGTTAGCACCCTTCGTACCACGGTGCACCCCAGCGTACCGTACCCGCCTGCTGTTGAGGACCATCCTTGCACCACGGGACGAGGGCTGCGAGGTGACGCTGCAGTAACGCAGGGCCCACTCGCCTTAAGTCAGCCCCAAATGGTTGGAAAAGCGCTTGTAGCTCAGCCGCTCGCCCTTGTCCTTGAGTCTGCCCGCGCGGAGGGCACCAGTCATCTCACTAGACCCACGGCAGCCGCTTGTCCTCTCCTCCAAAAAGCCTTTTCCCTTGCTCCTGCGGTTTGCAAACGGGTCCCGTTTCCCACCACGGTGCCAAGACGCATTTTAAGAACCATCCTGCACTTCCAAGTTTCGCCTGTGAGAGCATCCGCTGGCGGGAATGACTGCGATTGCTGGGTATCCCGGGACAGGGCCGCTTCGCCGCCGGCTCCGAATCGCAGCGACGCCACCACAAAGTTGAAATTGGGGTCGACGCTCGGGAGCATCTGCCTGAAAGAGCATCACCAGGGAAAGCGCCCGGGCGGGCGGGTTGCGCGCGGGTGGGAGGGTTGCGCGCAGGGGAGGGGGTTGCGCACCATCGCTTGCGGACATGGCACGCAGCGTAGCTGGTGGAGACCAGCCCCTGGCGACTGCGGGAGAGAGGAGCTGAGCTGCAGCGCTGGCTTACGACCGCCCAGCGGTTTCTGTTTAACGCTCCTCAGGCAGTTTGGGGCTGCACGGAGAAGTCCCAGCCAGGGGCAGGGTGTCCAGCGGTGGAGCGCACGGGAGGAAGAGGAGAGCCCTTGCCCATCCGCACGAGCTAGGAAGATATGACCGGTGAAATGGGGAGGCTGCGCGCAGATTCGGCACCGTTGCAATCAGCAGTTTGAATCGCCACCGTTCGTTTGCGGCTTCTCCTTCAGGCCCAGGTTCTGCTCGGGCTGCCGGGGCAGACGTGAGCCTGGCCGCAGCCTTGCACAGCCCCCTGCGCCGGCCAAGAGGAGCTGCCATTGCCCGGCTGCGGTGGAGCCGAAACGGCACAGGTGTGTTCTCCCTGCCTATGAAACTGCTCGAGCTGGCCTTGCGAAAGGCGGAGCAGGCGCGCCAAGCTCGTGAGCTCAAAATCTTGTGAACGCTCAGCTGAAGGGACACAGAGGTCATAAAAAAAATATTGTGCTGAACTCATAAAACAGCTCATGCTAACGAGAACCAGGGCCCAGGAGGGAGCTGGGGTGCTGCGGCGTGGCCATGGGTCAGCCCGAGGCGGCTGCGTCGTGGGGGCTGGCTGTCACCGTCACCGTCATGACACCGTCACCGTCACCGTCGCCGTGCCTGCCGCCTGGTTTCGGACGGAAGGGCGGTACCGGCATGACCAATGAAGGGCGCAGAGGCCTCGTTCGTCTCCTCAGAGAGAAATTCATTTCTCCCAGCTGTGAAAATGGTTTAAACTAGAACTGGCAGAAAAGAGCCGAGATTTTACTTTTATTTAACACTGCGCCTGCCTTGCTGACCCCTTCCGATCGCTCCAGGGAGCTGGAAAGGAACGGCTAACGCAAGCAGCGCGGGAGGAGGATGACACACCGCCTGCCCGCGCGGGCAGCGGGGACCACTCGCCATACCATCGCTATTGATTAAGCGATCGGGGCACTCAGAAAGATCTCTCCTTTGAACAAACACTGCAGTGCTGGGGGAAAAAAGGACTCTGGGGAGGCCGGGACTCCATGGCACAGACTGTTCTTTCTTTACTGGACTTTTCTCTGCCCCTGGACATGATAAACAATCCTTTTGTGTGAGATATAAACAACGCTAGGTTGCTGGCAGAGAACAAAGGCTGCGATTCAGCGCCGGGATCAGCTGAACCCTGCGCATGACGGGCCCCACGCCGCTCCTCCCGCGTGGGGGGTTTGCCACCAACTGGCCCGAGCGGAGCCCAGACCCCGGCTGCCACCAGCCCGCGGCTCCTTCCCCACCTTCCTCAAGGGAAACGTGTTTGTGCAGTGGAAAGGCTGAGCGGGAGAAGGACCAGAGCGGCAAACGCGCCCGACCGGCGGGTCCCAGCGGGAGCTCTGCCGAGATTTCCTGGGACATCCACCCCGTGGCAGAGCTGGTGGCGTCACGAGTCTCCTCGCACCGGCCACCAAAACCTCTGGTTTGTCTTTGCGAGGACGCGTCCTCCTGGCTCTGTGAAATAACCCAAGTGGCAGCACCGGGGCACATTTTCAGCGTGCTTCGCCCGCAGCCGCGCGCACCCACGGCAGGAGGAATGCCAAGCACTTGGCCGGGCGTACACACCGTCCCGCCAGACCCCGGTGCCAGCCGGCCCACTCGGCATTGTCCCCCTGTGCCGTGGGGCAGAGGGAGAGGTGGCATTTCCTTGCCCAGGGTGGGGGCACGGCGGGGCTGCTCTGCCCGGTGGCTTTCCCGGACAGCAATTCCCGGTGGGAATCGGCTTCAGGGGACTGGGCACCTCCCCGTCAGCCTCCTGGGTTTGGGGGACACAGGCCCCACGCTGGGGTTACTGGCCCCACGCAGGGGATTCATGCCCCACACTGGAGGCTCAGGCCCCACACTGGAGGTCCAGGCCCCATGCTGTATTTGGGCCCCACTCAGGCCCCACACTGGGAGTCCACGGCCCACACAGCCCCATGCAGTGGGCACAGGCCCCACACAGGGTTGTTCAGGCCCCCCAGAGGCCCCACGCTGTGGGCACAGGCCCCACGCAGGCCCCATGTGGGGTGTTCAGGCCCCGCACAAGCCCCACACAGGGTGTTCAGGCCCCACAGAAGCCCCACGCTGTGGGCACAGGCCCCATGCAGGCCCCACGCGGGGTGCCCAGGCCCCGCATAGGCCCCACGCGGGGTGCCCAGGCCCCACGCGGGGCGTTCAGGCCCCGCACAGGCCCCACGCTGCGGCCCGGGCCCGGCGGGGCGAGGCGGTGCCCCCGGCCCAGCCGCAGGGGGCGCGCTCCCCCCTCCTGCCCTCCCCGCCCCACCGCGCAGGCGCTGTTGCGCCGCCGGCGGAGGGGGCGTGGCCGCCTTCGGCGCCGCCATTGGCTCGGCCCAGCCCGGCGGGGCGGGGCGGCCGCGTGCGCCCGCCAAAGCGTTCCGGGCGGGAACGGGGGCGGCGCGGCGTTCCGGGCGGCGGCGGCGGACCGCGCTCCCCCCCCCCCTCCCCCCCGCCCCCTCCCGCCCCTCCGGAGCGCGGCCTCGGTGGCGGCCGGGCGCGGAGCGCCATGGAGCCGCGCACAGGTAACGCCCGCCCGGCCTCCGCCACCGGCGGGGCCGAGAAAGTTTTCGGTGGGGCCGGGCCTGGGGTGGCGGCGGCGGCGGCGGCGGCCTCGGGGCTCCCGGGGCGGCGGCGGCGGGTCCCGCCCCGCCCCTCCGGGTCACGGCCCCGCCTGGGCCCGGGGCTGGCGGGGTCCCGGGGATGTGCCTGGGGATCCCCCGGCCGCGGCCGGGCCCCCGGGGTTGAGCCCCGGGGTGCGGGGACCCGGTGCGGCCGCCCCGGGCCCAGGAGGGAGGCGGCGGTGCCGGGGGCGCCCACCCGCGATCGCGGCCGGTCCGCGGACACCCCCGTTCCCGCCTCGGGCCGGCCCGGCCCGGCCGCCCCAGCCCGTGAGCGTTCCCGCCGCTGAAGCGGCCGCCCGAGCGGAGGTTGGGGCGGCTTCTGCCGTCGTGGGGGCCGAGCTCAGCGATTTAGGCGCGACTAAATCCCCGGGGAGGGGAGGATGAGCCCGGCTTTGCAACGGGAGCGACCACGGTTGAGCCGGTGGGTCGCTTTGAGCCGGCCGTGAGCTAAACCGGGGCCTAGGAACGGGCCGGGACGGGGTGGTGTGCACCGGGTTCTTCAGATGCTCTCACTTGTGGTGGTTTTTGGACCAAATAACTGTAATCTGGGTACTTTTTCTCTGGCGTGGAGCAAATAGGATTTGCCATTTGCAGCCTGGAAATCCCTGCGGCTTTTCAGTCCCGCGTCTTGTGTTCGAACCGGAGCGAGCTTTGCTGCCAGCCTCCGTCCTCGTGCCGAGGGTCTCGCCCTGGTGAAAAGCCGTTGTCTTTATTTTCATGTTCCCGTTTAACAGCGCCGGGCGTTAGCGTGACGGTCCGTGCCTACCCGTCGGGGATGAGGCCGGGCTGGGAGTCGCGTTGCTCAGCCGCACCGCAGCGAGACACGAGCTTAAAAACAACTCCCAGAGTTTACTTGTCTTAATCTCGGGAGGAAAGGGAGTTTCTCGTCCAGCTAATTACAGGTTGCCTCGCTGCCGAGCCATGGACTCCGTATGGTTTCCTTGTGGGCGAGGAGGCTGGTGGTGACTCACCGGCTCGAGCATCTCTGACAATCCCATGCTTAAGGGAAACGTCTTTGCACCGACGCTGTGTCGTGGGAGTCGCTTACGCGAGGAGCGCGGTAACGGGACGGATCCTCGCGGGAGGCGGCGACGGCTCGCTGTTACACTGGGAGAGCGCGGCTCGCCCCTGCCGCGACGTCTCTCCGCTTACCCGTCTGTAAAATGGGCTGACACCGCGCCGTATATGTGACGATTAGTTGCATCGCTGCTGGCAAACACGTCGTGTGGTTGCGGTGCACGGGGAGGGGGGGGGGATGATTTTTCGGCTTTGATTTGCAGGGCTAATAAAGATGTTATTGTTGGCTTAAGTCGCGTAGCTGGAGAAGTCAAACGTGGCGGCCGGAATTCTCCGCATCAGGTCGCTGAGAACATCAGATTTCTTCCTCCTGACCCTGCTGCGTGTTTCCAGTCCCCGGCAGAGACTCATCGCAGTCGCTCCTGTCTGTACTCTCTGGTTTGGGTTTGGTTTCTGCCACGCCTTGCGCAGGGCTCGGCTGTTCCTGACCCTGGAAAAGCCGCGCTCTTCCTTACGCCGCGATATAAGGAGCACGAAACTCTGTATCGCGGGAGGGGAGCGGGCCGGCCTGTTGGACTTTAAAGCATCGTGGCGGATTTTTCTCTGGCGCTTCTCTTCGTGGTGTTTAAAATAAACAAAGCCTTGCGGTGCTAATTGTGAGAGTGGGATTAGTAGTTTCAGTAGAACAAAAGCTGCCGCTTAAAGCAGGTGTGAAAGGAAAATAAAGAGCTGGCGCCATGACTCGTGGTGTCGCAGCTTTCCCCTGCGCGGAGCAGGGCCCCAGCTCCTTTCGGCCGATGGTGAGTCGTTACCCGGCGTTGCGAGAAGAACATTCTTTTCCCAGGAAACGCGAGGGACGTTCCTGGGAATCGAAAATATATCAGTGCCGCCGCTGTGCAGCGGCTTGAGCGAGCGCGGCCGCGCTGCGTTGGGTTCTGGGGAAGCGTGATGTTAAACTCCCTGAGTGCGTGTTTTCGCTTGCTAAAGAAATGAGTTCGTGGGGGGGGGAAGGGCGTGGCGGCCGCGTTCGATGCGTCCGGCAGGGCCGTCCGCCGGGAGGCTCGTTAGGAGCACGCGGCTCGGACGAGCCCGCTTACGGAGCCGTGTGCCTTCGTAGGTGTGAAACGCCTGTCGGCTCTCGGCGTGCGAGTGTCAAGCGTGCAAATCCCTGCCGAGAAGAGAGCGAGGCAGGGGATGCACAGAGGAGTCGCCCGCCCAAATACTTCCAAAGATCAGGGCCGCGGTCTTGCCAGTGCCTTAGTTTTTGTTGGCTTGGTTTTGTGCCCAGAGTTTGCCGTCCTTCTGGCAAGTCTCCGCCACTCGGTGCCGTGTGGTTGCAGCGGGATGTGACTTTGCTCTCCGTGGCGGTGCCGGGAAAGCACTGGAAGGGACCCTGTCTCACCCCGTATCTCAACAAGTGCCTCTGCTCCGATGGTGCTTTAGTTAAACTCTAAACTCATCGCTTCAAATGACAGAAAAACAGATTTACCCGGCAGGAGGAGGGCTGGATTAAAATACTGTGGGGAGAAACGGCACTTAATAGGGTGGCAAAACCTGCCGTGGCCTGACTTGCGGAGGTGCTCGTGACGAGCATCCCCCCGGGAGGACAGCGAGTGCTGGGCTCTCTTGCAAAGCCAGGGTTTGTGCTGGATATAGCAGCAGCCCGATTTAAGCAGGTGAATGTGTCTCAAACTGAATTTCCTTGCGTGCAGCCGCTGAGAAAACCGCATTTATTTTAGCCAACTACAAAGCACGTATCTAAAACAGGACGAGGGCCTAAGACGGGCCGTTATATAATTACTATAATTCTTGGGAGTATAACCCTGCTCCTGAGAACATCACGGGAGCGGGCGCTGCTGCGCTCCTGAAATGATTTAATGGCTTTATCGAGCGGCAGCGCGAG
Organism: Phalacrocorax aristotelis; assembly: GCF_949628215.1. Lineage (NCBI taxonomy): Eukaryota > Metazoa > Chordata > Aves > Suliformes > Phalacrocoracidae > Phalacrocorax > Phalacrocorax aristotelis. The sequence goes on from NC_134300.1 coordinate 2,755,944, forward strand.
GAAGGGCAGTTTTAGGAAACTTTGCTTTGTGCAATCGCTTCTTCACCTGCTGCTCCTGCCGCTGCCACCCCTCACCAGTTACCGCGGCCCTGCGACGCGTGGTGTCTTCATGGCTGAACTTCGCAGCCCTTAGTTCTTCCCTGCCGCCGGCTCCCCGTCCCAGGCGGGCCCTGGGCGCCGCCGCTGGCCTGGGGTCTCCCCCCGGGCCAGGCCCCACGTCCTCGCCCGCGGGCAGCCTTCGGAGGTGGAAGGTTGCTGAAAGCGGAGCCAAGGATGCCGTGAAAATCAGACCGTGCACGCTCGATAATCGTCCTTACTAATTATTGCGCTGTAACGGCAGTGCTTTTTTTTAACGTAATACACGATCCACGCTGGGGTTTGAGCCGTCTTTTTGCTGCCAGGACCTTTTTGAAACAGAGAGTTGAGGTTTGCAACTTATCCTGAAAAGCACAAACCCCCCTCGAAGGAGGAATTGATAAATAAGAGCGATGATGGTGCTGTGGGTAGAGCCTTGGACATAATGAAGCTGCTGCGTTTGTGTTGGAGGCTGTTTCTGGCTTTTATACGGCTTTGAGGCTTCATTCCTGTGCCGCTGCTGACGTGTTCTTCAACCCAAGTTTTAGAATAATCTGGGTGTTGAAATTAGTGCGGTTGTATTTAGAGCAAAGGGAAGCAGGTGGTTTGAAGCTCTGGAAAATAGGGTAAAGTTTTTATGTGAAAACAGCTCAGCGTATGAAAACTGTCACAGTTTTTTTATAAACTTTCACTGCGGCTCTTGCTTAACTGCAGCTTTTCTTGGGCTCCGACTCTTGAGCAACAGCGTATTTTTAAGGATGCCCTTTCCCTGCTGGAAAGCCTCCGTCTGCGGGGACGGCGTGCTGTCCTGAAGCAGCGCCGCTCGTGCCAAAAATCCGCGGGGGCTTCCGAGGCTGGGGCTTCCCAAGACGGAAAAGCTCGTTGAAGAGCTCCTCGCCCCAGACGTGAGACGCCGCAGCCCCGCGACCCCGGTGCCGCGCCCAGCCTGACCGCGGGCTGCCTGTCGCGGCTGTTTACAAATATCCCTCTTTTTGCCTCCTGGGCTGGCTTCCTTTTTGCCCCCGCAGCCCCACCGTTGGGCCGAAGGAGTTGGCGAGCTCGCGGGTTTTCCCGCCCCTTCCTTTTCACCAGGAGTAACTATTTTGCTGGGCTTTGGTAACGGAGGTTCCATGATCTGCCGGTTCGATTTTCTTGCCCTCGATGAAGCGAGAGCTGCGCGGGCCGTATCCCGTCTCGTACAGCACCTAGTCGGAGCTTAGCAACTGTAATAAAGGTATTAGGTCAGGACAGGTTCAGCGCGGCGTCGCTAATCCCGGCTCTGTTTTGGCCGTTCTCGCGTGCGTTAGGTAACCTGCCGGGTCAGGGATGCAGGCTGGCACGGAGGCAGGGCCCCGCGGTCGTGGCAAGGAGGAGAAAGCGAGCAACCTCCCTTGAGGACCTTCAGATCTCGCTCGTTTGGAGCCGAGCCGCATGAGTAGCTTCTTTTGCTCGTAGCTATTCTGATAGGGCTTCTTAAGCAAAGAGCAGGGCTTGGTCAGCTCCGGCGTGGGGCTGCTTATGGCACCGAGGTCTCGCCCGTCTCGCCTCTGGGCTGCGCCGTGAGCCTTTCGTTGGGGCGAGGTTTGCGTGCCGGTGCGCGGGGAGAGCGAGCCAGCCGCGCCTCCCTCTGCGTTAGACCGAAGGGCTGCTATTGCAGGTTTTGGGGTGGAATCTTTGGGTTTAGGGGTTTGATGCGTTTAGGCTTGCTGCATCGCTCGTGGGAGCTTCCTTCTGATGGAGCTTTGCAAAGCGGGCGACTGATGGCAAAAAGCTTCTGGCTGGGTCTGTTAAAACTGGATCTCTCGTGGATTTTGGCACCTCCTGCCCTAGTTGTCATCTGAAGGTCCCCGGGGGCTTTGGAGGGTCCAGCTCCGACCTCCTGCTCCCGTCCCGTCTCCCGGCGGCGGCGAGGCTGGGACGTGGCGGAGGCGCCTGGCCGAGGTCGTGCGCTGGCTTTGCGCTTCTGGGGCCGCGGCCCCGGCGTCCTGGCTCGGGTTCCTGCCCTTCCCAAAGTCACGTGGCGAACCCGGGGAAGAGACCTTGTAGTTTTATGCTCCTGAAATATTCCTGGAAATACTTTTCTGAAGGTAGCAAAGGCCGCCTACGATACAGGAGTGCGTGCCAGGTCGCGTTTAATGCTGAGTTTTGGCAGTAGCCCTTAAAAATATGTATTTTTCTTTTCTCCTTTCTGAAGTACGTGTTCTCCACGTGATTCAAACCTTAACAAAATAAGAAAATTAGAGCCCCTCAAAATTATGATCTGGGAACTAACAGTGAATCTTTCTTGTTCTGTGGATTTATTTTGTTTCTGGTGAAATGCTTATTTAATTAAGCGTGCTCGATGGGTTTGGTTGGGTTCCCCCCGCATTTTGCCCTGGAAGACACAAACGATGAAGCTGAGGTACATTTAATTGTTTACCTGCTTCGTTTTTATTTCTACCCTTGGTCTCTCTTAATCTGCCTGATGGAGTTAGGGCAGGGCGCGCAGTCCTGCGGTTCCCGCGAGCTGCCGCGGAGGACCGGGACTCTCGACGCCGCTCCGGCTTTGCTTCCGGCGAGTCTGTACCGAAACCTGTCAAATTTAACTTCAGTCCGGCGTCAGCCTCCGGAGGGGACGTGGGATGCGAGGAAGCTGCGAGTCGCTTTGCTTCTGTGTATAGTCTTATTTTAGACGGGCGTTTGGTATTAAGCGTGTTAATTTCTGTTGCGAAGGTTTGGCAGACTGACGTGGAGATTAACTAAACCTGGCTTTTTCCTCGCTGCCCCTTCCTGAAAGGCAGAGGCAAAGCCGGACGGGTTCTCATCGCGTGTCGTTTCGCTGCCTGAGAGGACGAAGGTCTGAGGTAGCGATAGGCGGAGGCATCCTTACGGTGCTTTGGGATGCACGGCTTTCACTCTCTGCTTGTTCGGGTGTGGTGACCAAGCAAGAAATACTGTTTGTGTAAGGATCAAGCTTATTATAGTTCAGAGGTAGGTGTGACTCACGGCTCGGTGTAATCTCGCCACGGCATTGCTCCATTGGAAACATCGCTGTGCTCAGGCCCCGGTGCGGGCTGCGGGGGGAAGAGGACGTTCTTATATCGCTAAAAATCCCAGGCAGAAGCAGCAGAGAAGCCCACAGGTAACGTAATAAAATCCTGTGTGTCACCCGTGGGCGGGGAACCGGCGGAATCTGGCGCGTCGTGGTGTCAGACTCTTGTTACTGGTGGTTTTTTTCGTGCATTAAAACCACAGATGGCGTGAATTCGTCGTACGGATTGGTTGGCTTCTGCCTCTCAAAGACCCCCTGGCTTGGTCTGGTCTGGTCCCGCCTGGTCCGCCCTTCCTTCGTCGCGCTCCTTGCTAGCGAACGGCCGCCGGCTCGAAGGCTGCCCGCCCGCCCCGTGGCATCCCCAAATCTGTTAGGAAACGAGATTTTTTTTTTTAGCAACTCAGCTGGGAAACACACCTACCCAGCCCAAACTGTGCTTAAAATCGGAACGCATGCGGTGCGGAGGGATTATTTAAATGCACTTGAAGATGAAAGTCCTCTTCGGTTGCTGATGTCTTTTATGATGTTGACTTAAAAGCCAGAGTTTTAAAAAAACAAGGGAGGTTGCACATGGGCTTTTGACGCAAAAGGAAGCGTTTTCCTTGGGCTGAAACTGTAAAGTTTCCTAATATAGTTTTGGTTGCTGTGTCCCACTGCCTGGAGCGAGCAGGAAGCGGATGCCCAAGGGCTGAAGGAGGACACCTGCTTCTGGCTTTAGTTTTAGCCTAAGACTGAGCCACGGTTAAGGCACCTCCGAGAGCCTGGTCCCGCCCTGGTGATCTGGGCTTGGGGGTTCGTCAGCGCAGCACCAGCCTGTCTCTTGCTGGGCAGCTTTTTTGAGTCTGGTTTTAAAAAAAAAAAAAAGAAAAAGAAAAAAAAAAATACTGAGTTCCGTTTCTTTTTCTGGTTCAACCTGCGTTTGTGCCAGAACTGAAGATTTCAAGCTGTGTTGGTGGTTTTGATAAGACTGGCTTTCAGAAACCGGGGCAGCCGTATTGTAAAAACAACCAGAATGACGAAGGCTCCTAAATGTTTGTAATCCAGAAGGCTCTTATCGGCGACGCTGAGCGCGCGGTTGAAAAAAAAATCTGTGTTTTCTGTGCTTTCCCCTCATATTTGCGCACAACTGATAAAGCAGCTGCTGCGGTGTGGTGCCAAGCAGGAACACGGGAAGGGTTTTTTTTGGAAGTGGAGCTCGGTACGTCACCGTAAGGTGACCGGGAGGGTTAGTGGGTGTCGAGTCCGGTATGAAACCTCATATTGTTCACAAAAAAGGTTTTGCTCATGGGGGGAGGCACCTCCTTCGTTAGCTGGTGGCTTTGCTCCTTCCACAGCTCCTAGAGGACCACGTTCCACAAGGATGACAGCGTGTTCAGGCACGACAGCAAAACAGGGCGAAGTATTTCTAGCAGCGATGAACTCAGTCCTCCTCTCTGGACAGGACAATAAAAAAAAAAAAAAAAAAGAAAAACCCAAACCCCGGTGAATCAGCCTGAAACCATGTGCTGACAGTTCTGTTGAAACACCTCCGGCGGGGCACCGAGCTGCTCCCTCCCCAAATCCCCGCGCGCGGCGGGAGAGGGGCTGCCGTTCCCCGTATCTCCTCCTTGGTTGTGTTGATTTAAGCAACACCCTGTGGCTTTTACGTTTTAGGAACATCTCGAGGCGGGGAGTAATTCCTTAATAACCTTTTAGCTTTGTTTTGAGCCTGCGATACTTAAGACCGGTGCGGTCAGAAAGGCTTCGTACCTTGAGTCCCCGGGAATCGTTAAAAACCAAGGGGAGAAGAGCGGTTAGAACCGAATTAATACGCTTCTGAACGTGGCCTTTGGAGATGGGATCAACTAATTCTGTCGGATTTAAATTCAGGCTTACTTAGGCGCTTCTCCGCCCGGAGGAGCGGGGCGCCCTCGCCGCCCGCCTCGTGCGAGCTGGGCTGGCAGTTCAGCGGCGACCGGCTGCGCAGGTAAAGGCTTTGCCCCGGTGCCAGAGGTTGTTATTCCTGCAGAGCTCCCTGGAAGCGCGGTTGGTGTGAGCCCTCCTTTCGGGCAACCTCGGCCGTGGGTGTTTAAATCGCATTAATTAGCAGCCTGAGTCGCTCCCGGTGCGGCTGAGCGGGGGCTGCTCGTGCCGCCAGCGCCGATGAGCGGCGCAGGGGACGGTGACCCCTTGCAGAGGCTGGTGGGCGCCGGGAGCAGCGACGGCCGCCACCGACCAGCCGATTTCGGGGCAGATGGGGCCCCTGGCACCCTTAGCGATGCACCCAGTGCGTCTCCGTGGGGCGCTGAGCCGCTCTTGCCTGGTAAACTCCTGCCTTGTTGTGGAGAAATTACTGCAGGCAGCAGTAAATCCACACCTTTCCACCTGACCCGATCGGGTCGTAAATAGCTTCTGTAAGCTTCGGGAGCAGAAGCAGGGGATGCTCTTTGTGCAGGGGCTCGGTCCTGCGGCTGGCATGCAAAGCTCCGGTCCTCTGCACAACGAGGTGGTTACCTATTAGATTTGAGCATCGCGTTCTTTCGCAGATGTGTCTTTAAAATACTGGCCGGGATCTTCGCCTCTGACTCAGGCGAATGCACTTGCTGTTTATTTTCCTGGGGTTTTCCCCAAGATTATTTATGCAGCGTCCAGTGATGCCCTGGCTGGGAGGGGGAGACTGTGCCCCGGCTCATGTTTTTGCTGCTCGTCTGTCTCCTGCCTCCGAAACAGCCCTGTGAATCCTTCCAGTGCCTCATAAGGGCGAGGCTTAATTAAGCTTTTTATAGCATTTTACAAGCATTAGCTAACTAAAGATTGTGACGTCCCTGTGGGGTAGGTGTTTTTTTCGCTTCTCCTCACCGAGCCGTCTCTATCTGCGCGGGCGCTCGGAGAACTGCGTTGGGAAGGCGATGCCCCATCGCTGAGGGTAACGCGTGCCCGACGTGGTGCCCAGCCGCTCTGAAAATCCGCGGGCTCTCGGAGGTCTGAGCGCGCTGGCGTTGCCCCGTGCCCGCGTGACGCGTCTGAGGGCCTTGTAAGACGACGTCGTGAGGAGGCTCCCGGAGCATCCTGGAGAATGAGCGGCTTTTAGGGCAGCTGAGGCTGCAGATGCGCTGAAGGCGCTGCTGGCGGCCGTGCCTGGAGCTCGTGTCTCAATCACGTGCGTTCCTAAAGGAGAAGGAGAATGCAGGACGGTGACCGTGGGTTCCGCGGGAACCGCGCTGAGCTTTTACCTGACTTCTTTGTGGCACTCGGCAAGAGACTGGGGGCACGTGAAGGGGGCACGGGTGCTGACTTGGGACGAGGGAGGAGAAAGATCAACCCTCTGAAACACCGATTTTATCCGGACGGTGACCTCGGCAGATTCCGGGGACAAGCGTAATGCCGAGAGCTGAAAGATGCCGGTGTTTGCCTCGACCGTAGGGTGTTTTTTTTTTAATCAGGAGGCACCAGAAGCGAGCGGCACGACTCCTACTCCGGTCCCTCGTGTTTCGCCCGCATAGCTCAGCGCTTGCATCATGGCAGAGGAGGCGTCGGGCTCGGAGGATTCCTGACAGGCTAGGGCACTGTGGTTTCTAAAACGAGGAGCCGCGCACGGTTCAAAGGCAATATTGACACCGTTGCCGGCAGGCTGCGGCTCAGTCGGTACGTCCCCGGTGGAAGTCGCCGTCCGAGCCACCGGTGCTGCCGTTGGCACCGGGAGGAGGTTGGTTTGAAGGTTTGTTTTCTCTTGAGCTTTTCCTCTTTGGACTCTTCTACCTTCTTGGGCTTGTTCTGTTTGTATTTTAAATTCAGCTTCCTTGCGCTGCGTTTTGCTTTGGTTTTGAGTTTGTTGCCACTGGGGTTTTGCCAGTTTTTCACCAAAGCGCCCTGAAACGCCTGCGAAGCCGCGTGCTCTGGAGCCTTAGAGTGTCCTGGGTTGGAAGGGACCCGCAAGGGTCGTTGAGTCCAGCTCCTGTCCCTGCACGGGACAGCCCCAAACTTACACCATAAAATACTCCAGCTATACTCTAGGTGAAATACACCGTACTCTAGGAAAACCCATCAGCGAAGGGTGGGGCTAATAAACCCTTCTGGTTTCAAAAAGTTTTGACCAAAAGTAGCTGGGGTGAAGCTCTCCCCTGAATTTCGCGCGCTGCGGTTTCTAGCGGAGGGCAGCTTCTCGCAGGAGGCTGCGGTGAGGCAGATAATCCTCACCCGCGGTGTTTCGTCAGAGCGTTTAACCAGCTCGGAGGCTTGACAGCGAGGTGGGAGCAGCCACGAACCACGGGAGAGAGAATGTAAATGCCGTACGGAGATACCGAGCTTGCAGAGCAGCTCTGAGGGGGGACTGGGGGGAAGGAGGCAGTGAGCTACTACCCCGAGAAAATTAGGATTGCAGCTAAGGACCTGAGGCCCGAAAACCCTCGTTCTGCAGCGACCAAACCGCGCGTCAATCGAACGCGTCATGCCCTTGGAAGTGCTATTATTTCTTTTTTTTCCCCCATATTTAAGGTAGAGTGGATGGGAAAGAGAAGGAGTAAGTGCGGCACCGCATCCCTCGGTCTCACTTCTCCTGTTTGCCTGCAGGGAGGTGAGCGAAACGGGATGGCTTCTGTCCGTCAGAAATCTGGAGACGTGGCTGGGTATATATTTTGCAACATTTCCCCCCCCAAAAAATATGCTGGGTGCCGCGTAAACACCCGCTGCCGCGCTGCCGCTCGCCGCCAGCCGTGCCAAATAGCTGTACTGACGGGGTGCAAATAACAATGTGCAATTGTACGTGCCCCAGCAGTGCGCTTATTCGAATAGAAATCAGGTTTTTTTGCCCAGATTTCGCTGTGAAGGAGGCGCTCGTCTTCCCCAGCCACCCCTTCCAGTCCTCTGCGCAGATTTTTCTGGGAAACCTTGTTGACGTGAGGCCAAGCCGAGGTGTGAATCCTGCGTGGGCAGAGCTGCCTCGACACCCTCGGCTCTCGAGGCACGATATCGGTATCACGTTTTACAAATAAAGGTGTTTTGGTAATTTTTTGGGATGGGTTCCCCCCCCCCCCCCCCCCCCCCCCGCAAGTTTTGAAAACCTCACACGCGACAGCTCTCCTGGGAATTAGTTGCCATTTTTTCTTAGATAAAATATTGAATATATACTGCCAAGGTACCGCAGGTGTATCACCTCTGGGGTTGCCCGTCGTCGGCGATGGCTTCGGTCCCGGAAAGCCTTTCACGAAGCATTTACCCCACGGTGCCCGCGAGAGCGGCCGTCGTGATTGAGGCTGCAGTGCGATGTCGGTGCCGAAAGCGGCGGGGAAGCCCTGCTTTTCGCCAGAAAAACCGGTGGGGAGGGGACGATAGGAGCCCGCCGGGGCAGGAGGATTGCTGCCAAGCGTTTCTGCCCGCCGCTCTCGACGGTGGGGAAGCTCTGAGGAGCGTGTGTTAATGCGGAGTCGATACGAAGCCTGGCTGGGAGTTCAGAGCTCCTCGCCGTCGCCTTCCCCCTCGCGCGTCAGGTCTTTAATTACCCAAAGAGCTTGGAGATCCGTGTTCTCGGCTCCTTTTTGCACCTGAAAATGCAATTGAGGAAAACAGGCTGCTTTTCCAAAACCTTACGTTAGTGGCTTCTGCCCGGCGGGGGGGTTAAAGGAGAAAAGCTTAGAGTCGTGTAAGGTTTGGAAATGTTTCAGGAGCGCCTGGGGAGCGTCTGCCAGGAGGGAGAACAGCGGAATTTAGGGACAGCGGCACCTTCTGAAGCTTTGGCGTTGCCGGGTGCTTCCCTCCCGTAGCCGGGCAGAGCGCGGGGAATCGTCCTAGCTAAAGTCTCTGCGAATTAACGCAATCTGGTTTTGGCTCTTCGCTGCTGGGAGGCTTTGACGTCGTCCTCCCGGCGGGAGGCAGGGCTGGCGACGTTCGGCTGTCGCTTTGCGCGCAACCTCGAACGGCTTCGGGTGTGCGGAGCTTACCTTTGGGGTTTTTTCCCTGGAAAACCCTAAAATGTAAATGTTTAGAAGCAGCGTTTCCTTGTTAAGTGCTGATTATGAAGGATTTCTCGGGTAGCTTAAAGAAATGATAAAGGAAGAGCCCCGTAACGTGGGGTACGATGCCTTTCTTCAGTAGCTGAGATTTGTACCAAAGCTGTGTAATAAAAATCCGATAAACCACTTCGCTAAACGTGCAAAGTCACCCCAAAAATCTCAGGTACGAAAGGCGAGGCGTTTTGCAGCAGGGGCTTTGCACCCCTTGGGGACGCTCCTCCAGTAATTTCAGGCCAACTTGTTTTCTTAGTCCTGTTGCCCTTTTTATTTCCCATCCCTATTAAATATGGGAGGAAATCGGGTCCCCGGAGGGGGTTTTGGGTGGGGTTCGTGCGATGGCGATGCTGACCACCATGCGGAGAGGAGAGGCGGGGTTGGTCGGGGGGATTCAGTCAGGGCTATTCACCATTTCATTTACTTAATTCCTGCAGGCGTGTCCCGCAAATAACTGTCAGTATTGCAGAGATCATAGAAACGACTGGTTTTCACTCCCACATACGCTTTCCTTAGCACGTTTCTAGTTGCAGCGTAAGGGGAGAGCTCGCTTAGGGGTTATATCCAGCATCGGAAGCGACTGTGAGACACGTCGTACGTATATACGTACGCTTATGGGGGTGCTTGGGGGCGCCGGGCGCCCGCAGCCTTTGCTGGAGGATCTGTTTGTGGTTGCAGGTCTCTTCTGGGGCTTGGGTTTCCTACCTGATACGGAGGGAGGGAAGAAAAGAGAGCGTTTTCCTTGCGCGGGGAAGTAAAATAATAAATAAAAACTAACCCCAGAGGGAGCGTTTCTTCCTCTGAACCCCGGCGATAAAGCGCTCTCGCGGTTCATCGCCGTGTCGTCGGACCCGGCGTTTTCCATCTGTGTTTTGCCTGGCATTTTTGCGCGCGCGGGAGTTTGCTCGGTAACTGCAAATGCCATCAGTTAGCGGGTGTGGGCTGTGCTGCTGCTCTTTTCCTCCCCGAAAGCCGCGCTTTGCTGCGTACGCTTATTTTTTTTTCTTTTAAATGCCGAACCCACCAGAAAGAAGTTATCTTTTATTGCAGTGGGTTTTCATTTAGAAACTGCTCGCTGTTTCTGTAGCTCCTGCCACCGGTTAGAAGGTACAAACATCTGGCTTCTAATTAGGGATGTTCCCACATCGTCGGGGGGGCAAGAGCGCGAAATCCCCTGCCGAATTTTGCTGTCTGAATATGCTCGGTTTTAGGATTGCCTTCAGCCCACAATAGCCCCGAGATTGCTCCGGCGATAAAAGAATATTAAGTAGTTTTTCTGTGTGCATGAAGTTAATAAGCGCGTGATTAGCGAGCGTGGAAGATAATAAGAATGGTATTTAACCAACAAAGCCAGGAAATTCCAGATTAAAGCGTGGATTTGTTTAACTTGCTGCTCTTGGCGCTTGGGAGGTGCGTGCCGTGAGGGAGTTTTGCCCATCTTTAGGAATAATCCTGAAAAGAGCCTCTTTTTTTTTTTTTTCATAAGGCACCAGGAAAACAAACAGGTTTTCGCCCTCCACGTAACGCTGAAACCCCCTCTCCCGCTCGCAGTAGGGCAGCACCGCCAGCCTTGCCGATTTTTTTTCCCCCTCTTTTTCACGTGCCAGATTTTCAGCTCAGGATGAATTTTCTTTTCCAGCCAGTTTCTCTTCCTTGACAGTAGAATTTCGATCATAACCCTCTAACTGCAAAAAAAAAAAACCCAACCCAACCCCCAAAACACCCCAACCCCGCGGAGCTTCTTGCCCCGGTCCAGGCTCCCGCGGACGGGCGCCGTCTCCATCTCTGCCTCGAGGAATGCGGAAAATCAGGATTTTGAACGCGCAGCGAGAGCACACACCTTTCCAGAGTCCTGGGACTTGCTAAAACTGAAACTTTACGTAATATACCTTCGGACGAGCTGATTTTGCTCCCTCCTGGGAAGGAGAGCCGCGCTGGTGCGTGTGGGTTTTTTTTTTTTCTGCAAGAAGAGGAATTGGTTTTGATTTGGGTTGTGGTTTTTTTTTTACTGCCTGAAAGGGGCTTTTTGTTTTATTTTTGCATAGGTAACACCTACTAATTACAGCTCTTTGGTCTTGCTTTTATTTCCCTCGCGCACGACCTGGGTGCTGGGAAGCTGCCTGCCCCGGGGAGGGCAGGGGTGCTGAGCTCTCGGCAAAATACATAAGAGAAACTTTCTGCTTTCTCGCTGCGGCCAAATAAACTCATTTATTGCCCTCGCTATTGGCCCATGATTTGGGAAAGAAAAGCTCCACCGCCTTTGAAATGAGGATTGGGGCGTTTTATCCTGAGCTTACTGAGCCCTCTGCACGCCTGTCATTAACAGAGTCGTCACAGCCCCTTCGGGTGCCGGGAGAGAGGAGCAAAACCTGTATATTTTTGTTTTTCCTCTGAATTATCCATTAAACCGCAGCCCCAAAACACAATTAACTTTAGGGGGGGAGGTTTATTTTCCCCCTTCGGCACCTGCCATCGGATAGTTCCCGGCCAGCTCGGAGGCTGCCTGGCCAGGCTTAATTATTTTATGCTTTGTAACGCGAGCTGCGCGCGTTGTTGGTCTCGTCCCTAGATTGATGCCGAGGTGCTGATCCGGGCGCCGCCGACCCCAGCTGCCGGGAGGAATCCATGAGTGCAGGACCTCGGCTATGGACATCGTCCTGTCGGATTTTGTTCGCTCAACGGGGGCAGAGCCGGGACTGGCCAGAGACTTGCTCGAAGGTAAATAAAATTGGGAATAAAGGAAGGGGAGAGGCAGGCGGTGGCTGACGGGGGGGGGTGGGGCTGGGAGGAAAAAGGGGGTTGCAGGAGGGGTGGGGAGCTGCTGGCCAGACCCCCGGGGCCGGCGCTCGGTGGGCGCGATGCCAGAGGTATTAAAACGGTGCCCTCGGCGGCGCGGCCGGTGAAATTCTGCCTTGGTTTCTTGTTACGCGTCCGTCGGATAATGGATTTCAGGCGCTCGGAAGGAGAACGCGTCGACCAGGAGCGCCGTTTCCCTGCCTTCGGCCTCTCCCTTCGCGCGTGAGCAGCAAAACCGAAGGGGTTTTTTGGTCTTTGTAGCAGCAACGCCTTCGAAAGGGTTGAAGGAGTAGCACTAGGCGAAGGCTGCCTGTGCTTCCAGAGCAATATAGGGGTAATTATATAGGCAAAACCGTGCTGTTACTGGTATATCTTGTTCTGCTCGCGAAGGCGGGTGGATTATGCTGATATCAGTTGCTGTTTGTTGGTGCTGGTGACCTCTCCTGGCAGAGCATCCCCTCGGAGCCCCGTGCACGCCCGGCGCAGGAGCCTGCCCTCCAGCATCGGTCGGGTTAAGGTGGCGGCGAGCGCTGAGATGCGCAGGGGGTGAACGCGAGCATCGTCTGCGTTGGGTCAGTTTGCTTTTAAAGGGGGACACCAGCCCTCGGGAGCCTCCGCGCGCCACGCTTAAAGAAGCTCATAGATTTTCCCTGAAATACAGCGTAATATTGGCTTTCGCAAAAACCCCGTAAGATGGGGCAGCCGCCCGTTAGCGGTCGCGTTTAGTCGAAGGCTGCAGGTAACTTTTCTCACCCTGTGCTTCTAGCGATGGGAAGGGTAGAGGAGAAGGGATACCGGCTCTTAATTTCGGGGCTGTAAACTTGCTGGCGAGCGTTGCCTTTGGGTGAACGTTGACAAAAGGGTGGTGAGCAAATACCGGCAGGTGCTGTAATGCCGGAGGACAGAAACGTTGCATGAGAAGCAGGGCAGTTTGTACATAATTAACCAATGGGTAATTACAATGCAAGACCCTACTTGCCGTGGTTCTTCCTATCGTCCTTTTTCCTTGTATAATACAGGTCATTTTTTGTCGTTGCTTGAACCCGGGACCAGGTGATGCTCCTTGAGCATCCGCGCCAGCTCCCCGGCTGCTGCCGCTCCGGATGCTCTAGCAGCGATGAATTCAAAGCCCTGAAACCGTCGCTGTCACCTGTGTCTTGAGGCACTTTGCGCCACCCGCTTGGCTCCAGCCCTCCTCGGCGCTCGCAGCATCGATCCGTCGCTTTTTCCTCTCCAAAACTCCCATTAGCTTGGCTGGGTTCAGGGCTTCAGCCTTTAATTTTTACAGCCAGGCGTCGCCTCAGCGGACGCCTGGCAAGTGGTGGGTTTTGTGGTGCCTTTATGTGCTGGTGTCTGGGCTTAGGTTGCTTTGGGTCGTGTCAGGATCGCTAATATTCGCTTTCAGGGAAAAAAAACACTTAGGCTCGCGATAGAGAAGGTTAAAGCAGATAATTCCTTCAAACCCTGCCACTCTGTGCATGGGTTGATTTATTTTGACAACGGTAGTTTTAGCGCGTTTTCATGACCTGCTACTGAGTCGCTGCTAGATCTCCTGCAGCCTCCGTGGAGTTGGCAAGTCCAGGGGTGGAAAATGAGGGAAAACACAGAGATATTTTACTTTTTTGGGTGCGTATTAGCAAACGCAGTCAGATAAAATAGACGTATAGAGTGAATTACTCAGACGTGAGGTCGGAGGGCGGTATGAGCGATCGAAGTCGCGTTTTCTGTCTGTGCTTTGAGCTTCTCACGCGTGTCCAGCGAAGTCACCGTCTCCTGGACGATGGTCTCCTCCATCGTTCCGCCCTCCAGCGCCGTTGGAAACCCATCGCCTCGACAGCAAAGGGTTTCAGCGTACAAATGCCCCCAAAGCTCAAGAACTGGGGGAGGCGGGGACGTGTCAATCGGCGAAATCATTTAGGTTCCGCTCTTTGAGATCGCCCCGTGTTGTGGCGATGAGAAGCTGGGCTGCAGGTCTCTCTGTGGCTGCACTTCTGGCTCGTGGTGTCCCCAGGGGATGCCGGTTTTCCTGCCAGGGGAGGGAATCCTCCCTTTTATCATCCAAGTGCCAGCAAAACCTGCCCTGTGCCAAAGTTTCCCCGAACGCTTCCAACCGCCTGGCTCGTGTCTGGAAAAAATCACCGTAGCGCCAAGGCCGCCAAAGCCACCCTTTCCAGGTGCTTGCGGGCGGCCGGGTCGCCTCGTCGTGCCGGGATCTGGGAGTCCCTTCCGCTGCCGTCGTTTCACGCCGGAAAAAACCCACGCTTTGGAAATCCTGTTTCTGAGGCAGCTGCCGGTGAAGGGGGTTGGGAATCGCAGCTGCAAGGGGTCGGCGCCGCCAGGGTATCCTCCTGCTGCCGGCGCGTTAAAGCAAATAGCGACGCGGCAGCAAATCTGATCGTAACCTGACGGGTCGTTCGCGTTCCTTGATGCTGATTCATTATTTCATTTTAAAAAAAAAAAAGGGGGGGTGGGCAAAAAAAAGTCCCCCGTGACTCAAAAGGTAAAGGTTAAAATAACTTTCCGTTTGGAGTCAATCATTAAACGCTGCAAATTATATCTCCCAGAAGAATTTAAATACTTGGGAAGCGTATTTCCTTTAGGGAATTAGACATAATTACTTCTTTTATTGTCCGTGAGCTATGATATAAACCAATTGGCGGTTTATATCTTTCCTGTAGTGCACTTACTATATATAAAGTTGACGTTCTTTCTCTGGCGTCTGTGAACTCGCTAATTTAAGAGCCTGGATTATCAGAGTTCATTTAAAAAAAAAACAAAGAGGAAAAAAAAAAATCACAGTTTTCCCAAACATAAGCCACGGGGTAGATTATTTTTTTACGTATCCTTGCCCTCGGAAGACATTGGCTTCTAAAAAGTCAATTCATTGCGTACCAAAAGACTGCAGCGTATTAATATATACCATGTTCTTGCAGCTTGCTGGGGGGTGTTAAAAGGAAATGGAGCTGCTTTAAGGACTCACTCAACTCCACGAAGTTCAAGGCTGTTTTGCTGAATAATTTATCAGGCCCGTAATGACAGGAGCCTGCTGAAAAGCCTCCTGGATCCCGCCCAGCCCGGCTGGCACCTTGCTTGCTCCCGTATTTTGGGTGTCATCTCATAAACGAATTGGGCGGCTGTCTCCTGAGCCGTGCAGAGAGATGTAAAAAGCCGTATTGCAAAGCATCAGCTTTTAAAGCTGCGTGGTTCTGCTCGAGCGTTACCCTGCGATCACGCGGGGGCCGGGGGGGCTGGAGGCTCTTAGCTCCCTTAGCAGAGAAGCGGTGCCTGCATCGCGATGCAGTGTCGTCACGGCACTCGGAGAGCTGCAAACCAGGCGCTCGGTGTGACCCCGAGCAACGGGCCCTTGGGGTTATACAGGTGGTGGTGGTGGGCAGGACGCAGCCGGACCCTCCGTTTTCCCCTTCCCAAGGGCAAAATTATGTTTGTTTTACTCCAGTCCCGTGCTCTGCGCTCAGTGTTTGCTGTTTTGGTGGCCCTGCCCTGGTTTACAGCCAGGAATTTCTGGGAAAATTATAGCTCAGACTAGGTAAAAGCAAGGAATTCTTTATGTGAGGGTGGTGACGCCGGCACCGGCTGCCCCGAGAGGTGGCCGATGCCCCGTCCCCGGGGGCACCCGAGGCCAGGCTGGACGGGGCTCTGAGCGACCTGGTCTAGTTAAAGATGTCCCTGCTCGCGGCACTGGGCTGGATGGCTTTAAAGGTCCCTTCCGACCCAAACCAGCCTACGATTCCATGAAAACTTGAGGTCTTCGGGCCTTTGTTTAGGTTTTGCAGACGTCCAGCGTCCAAGAGCTCCGTCTAAGCTCTGGACGCGTCTGTGCCCATGTGAGGCGTAAGCCATGCCTGTGACGCGCGGCCGCGGAGCCGACGCTGGCCGGGCACTTCAGGTTCACGGCTCTGTCTCTTCCAGACATGCGAATCCGGCACAGAAATAGCGCGAGCAGCTGAACGAGGGGTGCTGCACCCTGCTTTCCTCCGTGCTTCTGCGAGGCAGCCTTCATGCCTCGTGCTAAACCGCGCCGGTTTTAGTTTCTAGTGCGGATGTTTTAGGAAGTGTCTCGATTTCTTTCTCGCGTGACGGTGACCGCTGTTGGTACCTTCCCATCCAGGCAAGAACTGGGATCTGAGCGCGGCCCTGAGCGACTTCGAACAGCTGAGGCAAGTGCACGCCGGCAACCTACCCCATTCCTTCAACGAAGGACGCAACTATAAACCCCCCGAAAAGGAGGCAGCCCGTCCCGGGCGACCGCCGCTCCAGCGGCAGGATGATATTGTGCAAGGTCAGTGTCATCCGGTGGCTTCCAGAGAGCCCAGTCACCAAGACGATAACGGATCGATTCAACCTTTTCTTTCTGCTGCCTGAAATGTTTATACGCTGGAGCGATCCAGCCGCTCGCAACCGAAAAGCGCTACCTGATTTAATAATTGCTTCTGCAAGGTTTGCTCCTTCTGCACCGTTCAGGAGCTTTTTCGCCTTCTTTTTCTTCTCAGAAAAACGCCTGTCTCGAGGCATTTCGCACGCCAGCTCCACCATCGTCTCCCTGGCCCGTTCCCACGTCTCCAGCAACGGCAGCAGCGAGCACCTGCTGGAGATGCCCATCTGCACCTTCCAGCTGCCCGACCTCACCGTGTACACCGAGGACTTCCGCAGCTTCATCGAGCGAGACCTCATCGAGCAGTCGATGCTGGTGGCGCTGGAGCAGGCTGGTGAGTGCTTTTTTTTTTTTTAACGCTGAACGAGCGCGGCGGTGGCGGCTTTGCAGCGGTACCAGCGGGCGCCAGCCCGAGGCCGCAGAGAAGCAGGCGCGTCGCAAGGACGCGTGTCCGCTAGGGGTTATTTCGTAGAATCATAGAATCGTTAAGGTTGGAAAAGACCCTTAAGATCATCGAGCCCAACCGCTAACCTATCGCTGCCACGTCCACCACTAAACCATCTCCTCAAGCACCACGTCTGCCCTTCTTTTAAATACCCCCAGGGATGGAGACTCCCCCACCTCCCTGGGCGGCCTGTGCCAGGGCCTGACAACCCTTTCGGTGAAGAATTTTTTCCTAATATCCAACCTAACCTTCATCCCTCTTTATAGCGTGGCGCAAGCGGGGAGCGTCGCTTTGCCTGCAGACGCTGGATGTAAATAAGCTGTGGGTGTCGCCATCGCGCGTGCGGCTGAGGTGCGTTATCTCAGCCCCTGAGCTTCCCCGCGCCCTGCGCCATCCCCTCAGCCTTGCTGAGAGAAGGGGGGGGAAGAGAAATTCCCGCCTAACGCGGGCGGTAGCTCATCGCCGCCGGCGGGTATCGGAAGCGATGACGAACGTTTTAGCTTGATGATGTGTTTTATTCGCTGCTTCAACACCGGCAAACTCGTCTGGTGGTTCCTCTCCAGGCAAAGAGAAAGCCAGCTCGGGAGTGCCGCCGGATTTGTGTTCCAACATGCTGTTTTCCTCCTGAAGAGTTGCTAGGTGATCTGTAAATAAGATTTAAATGGTGAACGAACGGGACCTCCGGGCTGGCAGAGAAAACCTGATACGTGTTACCAGGACGTGGGGTGCGGGGCAGGGCACCGGGCACGGTCTGGGGAGCCTTTGTGCCTCTCCTGATGCACCTACCTAGAAACCTATTCCTTCAGAGGCAATGTATCATCTTAATGGCAAATTTTAGCCCTCTCCTGCTCAAGTGTTCCTGTAAAAAACATTCTCACGTTCTGGAAACGAACACTTGATCCAAGCGATCTCGTTACAGCCGCGTTGCTCTTCATCGACGGCGAAGCAGATGATCCGGGGGGGGTGGGGAGCTGCGCCTCAGCAAAAACGCCGGCCGAGGGAGCACGGGGCGGCTTCACCCCTGCGCTGGGGAGGCTTCCTGCTGGGCCGAGACGGTGTTAGCGTTAAGTAATTGATTTTTAGAAAGCGCCTCTTGAAGCCTGGGGTGTATCCGCGTTATGTACGTGGCTGTGTGATAAATGGGTGTTTATCTTTATTAAGGGCCGTACCGCCTATGTAAACTATTCCAAGCTTCATCTGAAGTAGGGCTTTGAGCGTGGCGCCGTGATCTACGGCGGCTCCCGTTATTTAGTACGTGCTGTCTTTAGAGGATTAGGCAAATATTTTATAGACCAATAAATGTTCAGATACTCTTCTCCTTCTATCCAGAGATCCCCTTACACCACTGCGGCAGAGTAAGCGCTCTTTAAAGTGGCTGTAAATTGTAATGACGTCCTCTTGGAAAGCTTTTAACAAGCTCAGAGCTGCTGGAAAAGGTCTTGGTGGAGCTGAAAATTTGGCCCTTGCTGCAACCTTTAGCATCCTTTGTTGCAAACCTAAATGGATTAAGCCTTGCCCTATATTTTGAAGACACGGACTGTTTTTCCTCCTTGCACACGTGGAGGAGCAGCCGGCGGTGCCTTGCCCGAGGCTATTAGAAAAAAAAACATCAGGAAGAACGGAAAGAAACCCCTGGGTTGGATGGCTTTGCCTTGGCTCCGAGGTCGGGGACACGGTGCCAAGCACACCTACGGAAGTGCCCCGGCGGATTGGCAAGAAACCTCCTGCTTCGCACTTCAGACTAATAATAAACATCTGCAGGTGGACTATTAAAAACCGCTGAGTTAAGGGATCAGCGCGCTTGCTTGGCTGCGGGAAAGGCATCGAAGGAGCAGGTTCCTCGTTCTTGGGGCGTAAATGTCCCGCGTCTCCGGGCGGGCAATCAAAGAAATGGGTGCCTCGGTAATGCATCATCCGGGTTTTGAGAAGCTTTTCAGCCCGGGTTTAGCCCGTGCGTGAGCAGAGGCACGTGTGTACGCGCACCCCCCTCCGTCTTACCTCCCTGGCATCCGACTTGCGAATGTTTTCGCCCGTAAGTCATTGGCGGGGCTGGTTCCCTTAGCAGGAGAGATGAGCTCACGCCTGGGTCCACCTTGCTTCAAAAGGCAGGTGAAAGGTTCGCACAAGCTGGGCGCCGGGCTCTGCCGGCGTTGCCCGCAGCACGGCACCGCTGCTGCGATGCCTTCGGCCCCTCCGCTGTCATCCTCAGCACCGCCGAGCCTGTGCTGCGCAGGGAGGCGTCCCCGACTGCCAGGGCGGGGGTGGCCGAGCTCTCGGCGCCGGGCACGCTGCCGTGGGCTGCCTCGTTTCGCAGGCAGGGCTGGTGGGAAGCCTCCGATTGCCATCCTTCCCCAAAGACGGGGGAGAGCAGCTCCTGGTGGGTAAATGCCCTCAAACAAGCTCGTGGTGCTGCCAGATCTCCCCAGAAAATGTTTTCTGAAGGTACTGTTTTTCCCCAAAGAGATAGGCGCTGGATTAGATAAGGAGACTACAGATGAGTTACCCCATTTTAGATGGATGAAATGAGCTTTCTTCAGTGTAGAGGCTGCTTTTTCCCAGCTGCTCTCCTTTTTTGGTCTCGTTTTTAAGCCCACTTCTAGGTGGGAGGTGAATCACCTCCACCGGTGATGCAGCGAGGGCGGGGGAGCCCCCGCAGCCTGCAGCCACCGCACGGAGGTCGCGGTGGGTGTTCGTGTTGGATCTGTCACCTCGGCTCGAGGCCAGGTCACCCCGGGCACGCTACCTTCGTCACGCGGAGAGGATGGCCTTGTGATTACGGCGCTGGGTTCCCTGGTAGGGGAGCTGTTTGGTTTTTCAGTGAGTCAGTCCTCGTCTTCGGGCCGGGAGGAGCACCGTCCTTGTGCCTCCCTGTGGCCGTGACCTGCTTCGGGGGTTCCAGTTAGAAGAAACGACGGTATTTTACCCAAGGTCCCCCTTCGTGTGCAGGTTCCTACTCTCTGCTGGGACAAACAGCTGTAGCAAAACCAGCTGCGGGGCAAACCTGGACCCTGTGAGAGCAGAGGAAGCCTCTTGATGCTGGAGGACGTCTTCAGGTGCGCAGAAGAGCTGTCGCCGCCCTCGCTGCTCGAGCGATGCTTGCAGGAAGATCCCTTGTGCTCATGAATCCAGTTATCTTTCTCGTAGAGCTTTCAGGGCTTGCTCCTAATAACCACATGCAGAGAAGTATGTTTTAAATACTTCTAGGTGGCCTCTTGGCCTTGATAGGAGCAAAACACTCGAAGGAGGGTTTGGGGAATGCGGTTTCTTTCGAGATGGCTTCTCTTGCGTAACTGGAAATGCGTGCCAAGTGCTCTGCCTGCCTCGCCGGGGACGTGCGCGGCACGGGGTGACCGCACGCTGCGCATCGCGATGCCTCCCCAAGGTGTGTCCCCTCCGAATCGCACCTGACTCGGCTCGACGAGGGCTTGCGCAACCTCCGAAGTGCCGGCCGGAGGCGCAGGCTCCCCCCGGCTCGCCCTGCCCGGTGAAAAGAGCAGCAAATTCTCCAGGAGCGATGTGAAATGGATTAAAATTTTAAAAAAAAAAAAGAAAAAAAAACCAAACCCAAAAGGCAGCTCAGCGCCGCCTGCGGTAGCGTCACGTCTCGGTTAGCCTTTGCGAGGCGCCGCTTTGCTGCGCGGTTCGTTCCTCTGGCCCCGCGCCACCTGGCGCAGGCTCCAGGAGCTCTGGTGAGGGAAGAGCCGGCTTTTCCGAGCAGGGCTATTGTCCCGAGGCTGTGTACTAAACACTTCTCAACTCCAACGGGTTCCTTTCCCGATGCCGAGGGGGGAAAAAAAACATATCACCCGCCTGGCGTTGCAGTTAACTCTGCGTTTTTATGTTTTCCTGTGTTTATCGCTGCTTAAAAACACATTTTCTGTGTTTAGCCCTTCTGCAGCTGCCGTTGCTGAGGTGGTGCAAAGAATTTCAAGCAATCCTGGGTTTGAGAGCCGGGGTCCCTGGCCGGGACCGTGCTCGGGAGCAGGGGGAGCTTCGGTAGAAACGCTGGGGAAGGGCTGAGTTTCTGCAAGAGCAAGTTAAAAACGCAACTTGTAGGAAGCCTGAACAGCGTGTACCGGCCAAAACACGGGCTGCAGGAGAGCTACTGGAGGGAGTCGCGGCCAAGGGAGGCAGCGCCTCTGTTTGAGGGCGTAGCAGAGGCAGACGCAGGCTGGGTCGTGAGTTCAAAGTCCTAATTCAGCCCAACTTTGTTCCTCTGATAAATGTTTAACCTCCAGTCGCGCTGTACTTGACTGCAGCGCGTATGTTAATGTTTTCCTAGCTTCTATTTTCAGATGCTCTTGGCTAGAATTACTACAAGGGCCTTATATTACCAAAAAGCTGCTATTTTTAAGTGGCGTAAAGTGCCGTTGGTTTGCCTTTTCGTTGGTAAAGCTGCTGGGATTGGCCAAAATTCCCCAGTATTGCACCTAAACCAGCGAGCAGGGGAAAAATGACCGACGTGAGATGGTTTAAATAGGAGTGATTTGGTTACAAGAAGAAACGAAAAGTGGTTATTAACTGGGAAGGTCGGTGAGCACCATTTGTGACAGGCACTTTAGGAGCCTGATGGTTTTGGGGGGTTTCATATAAATAGGGTGGGGGGAGAAAGGGATAGGAGGAGAACGCTGGTCTGGGTTACAGTCCCAGCTGGGCTGGCTCCTATTTCTAGCTTTAATTCTAACCTGTGTGACCTTAAGTCGAGCCTGGCCATTTCCCTGCATCCCCATGAAGCTGTTGTAACTCCAGTCTCCCCTTTTTGCTGCCTTATTACCATCTTGACTCCTTCCTTCCTCCAGCCGCGCACTGGGTCTACAGCTTCTCGTCTCTTTTGGGTGTTCCCCTGCAAATCAAACTGCTTTTCACCCTCCTCGGCAAGTTGTGAGGGGCTGAACGCGCGCACCGGTCCCACGCTGTGTGATGGGACCCGTTTTCACCCTCTCAAATGTTCCCACAGGTCGTCTGAACTGGTGGGCGAACGTGGATCCCAGCTGCCAAAGGCTGCTCCCCCTGGCCACCACGGGCGATGGGAACTGCCTGCTCCATGCCGCCTCCCTGGGTAAGAGCGTGATTTGATTTACGGCAGGTGAAATAACCAACGGGTTCGCTTCAGACCTGGTAACGTGCATCGTGCCGGTGCCGCCTCCCCGCTCCGGGGCTGGGGAAGCGGCTGTGCTGGGAGGAGAGCCCAGGACCATCCTTCGGGAGAGCAGGGCCGAGCGTTTCCCATCCAGTCCCGCGGGAATCCTGCTCGCCCCGGCCGCCGCGGCAGCGGGTGTGCGAGCGGCCGTGACCCTCAGGCTCTGCGGGAGAGGAAGGGGTTGAAGGAAACAGGCTGCCAAAAGCTTGTGTGCTTCTAAAACACCTCTCCCCGTCCATTTGGCGAGGTTCCCCGTGTTTCTGAAGGAAATGTGAAATACCAGAGCCGCCCCTTCCCTCCTCCTGAGCGCTGAAGCTTCAAGGGCCCACGTTTGACTTCATCGTGTCAAGTGCGATGGAAGTAAATCATCTGAGGTTTCCAGACTTTTAAATCAGCAGGGTTGTGCGTTTCCTTTGTATTTGTATCCCAGGCACGGCAAAAGCGCAGTCTCGTTTAACCCGCTCTCATTTTCCCATCACATGTAAAGGAGCGTTTGATTTTGTGAACAAATATTTTGCTGCAGCTGTGGATGCCCGCGCTGAAAGCGGAGGTGGCAGCATCTCCGCTGAGCTGCGTGAAAACTCGCTGCAGGAGCAAAGTGCAGGCTTTGAACCAGGAATTTTGTTACTTAGATGGAGACACTTGCATTTCTCGGCCTCTGTTTCCCGATTTTTCCCGCTTCCCCTGGTCGTGGCAGGCTGTAGGAGCTCAGCAGGTCGATGGAGCGATGCCAGCTGCTGCTAATCCTCCGCTGCTGTTTCTTCCTTCCCCTCGTGCAGGTATGTGGGGTTTCCACGACAGAGATCTCATGCTTCGCAAATCCCTTTACACCTTGATGGATAAAGGCGTGGAAAGGGAAGCCCTGAAGCGGAGGTGGCGCTGGCAGCAAACGCAGCAGAACAAGGAGGTAGGGACCAGGCCGAACGCCGTCCTCTGCGGGGAGGGGGGTTGGAAAGTCCTGGTAAAACATCCCCACGGGTCTGGGAGGTGCTTCTTCTCGTGATAAAGTCGGGCTTGAATTCTGCGCGACCCGCGGTATCGGCCGTGCCACGGTGAGACGTACCCTTCGGTCCGAACTATGGCAAAAAACCTCTTTGCTACAAGGCAGGAAAATTTCTTTATCAGAACTGTGTTATGCTCGGTGTCGATGGGAAAACAAACGTCACCTTCAGGCCTTTGAGACCCACGAGGATGCCGTGGCCGGGCTCGTAGGAGAGACGCAACACCGCGGCGTAGGCCTCGCCAGCGATAAAGATCAGCGAGACGCGCCTCGGCCGAAGCGCGGGGCGAGCTCCTCCGCCAAAACCAGAAATTGGCGACCTTGCCACATGAAAGGGCTCTCAGCGCTGCGACACGGGCTCCCCCCGAAAGCGGGGACCTGGCTCGCTCGCGGTGGAAAGTTACCAGCCGTCCTCACGCGGCGAGGGGCGGCCCCTCCGTGTCGAAATGTTTTTGCGTGCAGGGTAAACTTCTGTTTCCACCTGACGCTGAAAGGTGGTGTTTACTCTCCAGCTTCCTTTTCATTTTTGGAAGGGCGCAAAGATTCCTATCTTGACAGTTTGAAAAAAACACATACTTCCGTTTGAAGCAGAGCAGTTCATAAATAATCGGAGATTTTACTGCTATTAAAAGCATGTTTTTATGCGGCTCTTTAAACTGCCTGCTCCAGAATTAGCTGTCAGCAAAGCGCGGTGACTTGCAGGTCTCGAAAGCACTTGAAAATACTCGGTGTAGGACGTGGTAGGGTCGTGCCCTGGTCGTAGTCCCTGGCACAAGCCGAAGGATCTTGGCGGCAGACGTGGGGTGTGGGTGGTGCAACGGTCCAGGAATTGCAGGTACCGCTTCAGCAGTGGGCTGGAAGTCGAGGATTACGGGCTCCTCCTTTCCAAATAAGCTCTGAGAGAAGCAGCCCAGGGTAGCGGATGGTGCTCTGAATTTCACAACCTGCCCTGGGTGCAATATTCTCCTCCCGTGCTTTGCTTCACAAGCTTTAGATCAGCGATGAAAGAATTCGTGCTGACGACTTAAACCGGGAGCGGAGAAACTCAATTAGTACCTTACAGAGCAAGGTGGAGAGCTGAGCGTGCCACCGGTCGCTTCTGGTGCACGGCTGGAAGGTTTCCTTGGCAGCTTTGAGGACGTAGGATGTTGTGTTTGGATGCTGGAGCTCCGATTGTGGAGCCGGGGAGAGGAGGAGGAGGAGGGTAAGGGTAAGGGTAAGGCTGCTGCCCTTCCCATTGTCTTTCTCGACTTACGACCCGAAATCCAGCAGGCTTGACCCTAGCTTTTTTGCACGGCCTTGTGTTTTAAGGTATTTCTCCCCTTCCTTGGGGTGAACGTGGCTGCTGGTGCCTTTCAGCGCTGGGATTGCGTTGGGAGCTATTTGAAAGCTGCCGAGTTAAGGTAAAAAGGTGTCATCCCTGCATCCGATCCTCGCTGCGGGCTTTGTACGGAAGGGCGGTGGTACGGGAGGCAGCCTGTGCCGCCGGTGGGCTGCACGTGGCTTCGAGCACTGCAGCTTTTCGAGGAGAGGGCCGTGCCCTTCCCTCGCGGTGCCCGCTCGGTGGAGCGCCGTTCCGGACCGCGGTGCCCCGCGTCGCCCGTGGCCCGATGGCGGAACGGGCGTCTTGCAACCACGGTGTGAGGAAACGTGAGTAAAACGGAGGTTTGCCCCTGTGTCGAAATGCCAAAGCCACCCGTGAATCGACTGTTTCTGGATGACGCGGCGCCTTCTGTTGTGTCTTTTGAAGGAAAATAAACTCTAAAGGCAAACCTGTCTTTTAGCTAGTCCGGTTATCTCTGCCCCGTCGCTGTCAGTAGATTATGTCATCTTTCACTCTGGAAGGATTTAGTGTAAGAGTAAAGGTTTCCTCTCAGTCTGTGGCTTGAAATGTTTACTTCCACCCCGCGAAAAGGCAGACTTTCGTTTCAGGCAGGTTATCTCCCCGGCTGGCTCGACAGCACAGACCGGGAACGTCCGCTTTTATGCATAATACACTGATAATTTTTTGCACGGCTCGGTAGAGAAAAGCTGTGGCCGCGTGTATAAAACTGTGCCGCAGAGGTTGGAAAATATTTACTTTGAAGATATTATTTTTTTGTTTATTTATTTTGGGTTTTATTTTCCATTTTCCAGTCTGGTCTTGTTTACACGGAAGAGGAGTGGCAGAAGGAGTGGAACGAGCTGATCAAGCTGGCATCCAGCGAGCCTCGCGTGCACTACGGCACCAACGGGGGCGGCTGCGGAGGGTACGTGGAGGGGACCGAGTTAAAAAAATAACGAGTCTAGATGTAAAAAAACCAGGCAAATTCCTTCCTTCGATGGACAGCTGAGGGTAATTCGCGAGGGCAGGCCAAGGGACGGGGCTGGGGATTGCCGCGTCGCTCCGGTGCGTAGGGTTTGAAGGGGGAGGGCGAAGGGTCGCGAGGAGCAACGAGAGGGGCCGTAAAGCGCCACGGGAAACGATGTAAGTGCTACACGACCCGTCTCGGGGGGCAGTTTCACGGAACGCCGGTCTTTCCTCGCCTCCGTCGTGTTGGTGGCTCCGAAACGCAGCGATAAACGGAAGCTGAGCATTTCTGCAGCGCTCGCTCTGCATTTCAAGGGCGCTTCATCGCCGCAGCCATCCCAACAAACACCGCTGGGGAAGCTCTTTAGATAAGAGTCTCCCAGAAGGGCCAGGCGGCGACGTGCTGTTTCCTGGACACAACCCCTGTCTTAGAATAAGATGTTTTTTAGGATCTCCGTCTAAAAAGCTCAAATTAGAGCCGAGATCAAACTTAATGCTGTTGGCATGACCCGCCCAAGCCTGACTGCCTACAAAGACCCCTTTCTGTTTTCAAAAGCAACGATTAAATACACAAGTAGTGAAAAGGAAATTCCTTTCTCGTCTCCCAAAGCGTTGAGAGCTCCGAGGAGCCGGTGTACGAGAGCCTGGAGGAGTTCCACGTTTTCGTCCTTGCCCACGTGTTGAAGAGACCCATAGTGGTGGTGGCAGACACGATGCTGCGGGACTCGGGGGGAGAAGGTGAGAGTTGCACTCTCTTTTAAAAAGTCTGTGTGAACTGTGCAGGCTCCAGCTGCGTGTTTCCTCTCCGATGCGTGTTTTCACGGGGCGTTTTTGCTCGGCGAGGCCGGATCTGGAATCGGAGGGCAGAGCACGGGGCGCGCCGAGCTGCTGCAGGGAGCCCGGGGTGATCCCGCAGAGGGTACGAGACCGCGCGCCTCGGCACCACGGTCTGATCTTTTGCTATTTCTGAGAGCATCCACCTGATGGGGTTTTTTTTTTTTCTACCTCTTTTGCCCCCACACGTGTGTGTAGAGACGGGAAATTCCATTCCCTGTGTCATATTTTCCACTAGCAGACTTAATTTCCTGTCAGAAAAGATTAATCAATTACCATCATTCTGTGTGCATATTTTAAGTTGTCTTGTGGAGGCGTGAAGAGGGGTTTTTTTTATAGAAAATACAGGTTCATTTTGCAACTGTGTTCCTCCCGATGTAAAACAGATGTCTATTTTGGGTTGTGTTTTTTCTTAGCGGCCCTTGAGCTGGCAGATAATTGCAGGTGAAACCTTGAATGAAGCAAACAGCTTGTCCTGGAACAGTTTCAGTATAAACAACTCTGAACTCGTTAACCTAGTGTGAAAACTAACCACCCTAATTTCTTCCCAGCCTTTGCCCCGATTCCCTTTGGAGGGATCTACCTTCCCCTGGAAGTCCCAGCCAACAAATGCCATCGTTCTCCGTTGGTACTGGCTTACGACCAAGCCCATTTTTCTGCCCTGGTATCCATGGAGCAGAAGGAACCCACAAAAGATCAAGGTAGGTGATTTATATCAAAGTAGCATTTAGAGCAGCCCTGCGGAGAGGGCTTGGGGGTACTGGGGGGTGAAAATCTGGCCGGGAGCCGGCAGCGGGCACGTGCAGCCCAGAAAGCCGACCGTCCCCTGGGCTGCATCCCCGGCAGCGCGGGCAGCAGGGCGAGGGAGGGGGTCCTGCCCCTCTGCCCCGCTCTGTGAGACCCCCCTGCAGCGCCGCCTCCAGCTCGGGGCTCCTCAGCACGGGACAGACACGGGGCTGTTGGAGCGGGGGCAGAGGGGGCCGTGGCGATGCTCCGGGGGCTGGAGCCCCTCTGTGAGGCCGGGCTGGGAGAGCTGGGATTGTTCAGCCTGGCGACGAGGAGGCTGCAGGGAGACCTTATTGCGGCCTTTCAGTGCTTAAAATGCTTATAAGAAAGATGGGGTCAGGCTTTTTGGCAGGGCCTGTAGCGATAGGACTGGGGTGGTGGTTTTAAGCTAAGAGGGGAGAGTCAGGCTAGATAAAAGCAAGGAATTCTGTACGCCGAGGGTGGCGACTCCGGCACCGGCTGCCCCGAGAGGTGGCCGATGCCCCGTCCCCGGGGACACCCGAGGCCAGGCTGGACGGGGCTCTGAGCGACCTGGTCTAGTTAAAGATGTCCCTGCTCGTGGCACTGGGCTGGAGTAGACGGTCTTTGAACGTCCCACCCCCAACCCAAACCCTTCCACAACGGTTCTGTGATCCCAAGGCCGTTGCCGTGTGAGTTGGTGTGACACCAGTTGCCATCAGAGCTGATGCCGTTCCCGGTGGGCGCTCAGGGCTCGGCCGCCAACGCGAAAGGCTCGTCCTTCGGGGCATTTCAAGTGGGCTTTGTGTCCCTTGCGCAGCCGTGATCCCCCTGACGGACTCCGAGCACAAGCTGCTGCCCGTGCACTTTGCCGTGGATCCCGGGAAGGAATGGCAGTGGGGGAAAGACGACAGCGACAACGTCAAGCTGGCCAGGTTGGTCGCCCGCAAACGGGAGCGGTCGCAGCGGGAGGGTGCCTCGCTCCGTCCGTGCCTGGGGGTTTCTCGTGTCTGGGGGAAGGTACTCGGGGTGCGAATCTGTTCGGTGGGGAGGAAACAGCTTTTTCTTTTACGTCGTTCTCTTCTGATGCCCCCGATTCCCGTACGTTTTGGGTAGGGTTGTGCCATCCCATCGGCTTCGCTCCCCCGGGGCTAGAGAGACGATGGCTCCCAACCCTAGCGCTTCACGCGAGGCGTAGCTCAGAATCGAGAAGCCGCGGAGGATCCGCTGCCGTGTTTGTACCCAAAAGGTGCATTTTCCCATTCCTCTGTCCCCGCTCACAGATCAACATCTCTGAGCGTGGGCCACGGGGCTGGGGGGGCGGCTTGCCCTCAGGCACCCCTCCTGTTTTTGACTCGGCCTACGGGCGAGCCGTGCCGTGGTTCGGTAGCGGCGAGTTTCCTGTTATTGAGCCAGAAGGCGGCGGCGGCGGCGGGTGTCGCGGTCAGGGAGCTGGCGGCGTGACTCGGCCGTCATCTGACTTTGGGTTAGGAAACCTAGAAACCTCCAGGATGAACGTATTCAAATTCAGCGCAGGTTTTACCAAGGCGCTGCCTTATTTTGAGGGCTGTGGAGCCAGTAGAAAACTCCGTCCCTGTGTTTTTAGGGGAAATAATTTTTTTTTTGGGGGGGGGGGGGGGGTTTGGGTTTGTTGTTTTTTTTTTTTTTTGACAAGTGGAAATTTTTGAGAAAACATCTTTACTCTTTTCTGAAGTTGTTCTTGTGGAGAGGAGAATCATTTTGAAAGTAGCTCTACTTAGACCTGTGACACCTGCCTTTTTGTTACTTCTACGAGACTATTTGTCGAGTTCATTTTCGTAGCAAGCTTGATTTTGCTGTTCAGGAATCTTCTTATTTATTCCTTTGGGTTTTAACCGAAAGGTTGGGAAGGCTACAAAAACGTTACCTTGTGTGTCGCTGCTGCCTCTGCGATTTTACCCGTTGGGTTAGAACGTGCATTTTAATACAAAGATGACGGGCAAATACTTAAATACGGAGGAGAGAACCTCAGTTATTAAAAGGAAACTTGACTCTAACTTCCTTTTATTTAATCCTTGTTTTAAATTTTAGCGTGACGTTATCGCTGGAGGCAAAGCTGCACTTGCTGCACAGCTACATGAATGTGAAATGGATCACGTTGCCTTGTGACATGCAGGTAAAGAGACAAGGAGTATTTTCTTCACCCTTCAATTATTTAAACCTCCTTTCTGCAGGGCAGCAGCCGTGAAGCCGTCAGCCGGCCTGCTCTCCTTCACATGAGGTCTGTGCCTCCAGAAACTGCACCCAATGCTCTTCTGAGCAGATAAACGACTGTTTTTTTTTTTTTTGCGCCTGCGCTTTTTTACCCGGAGCTTTTTGCGCCCGTTTTTTTTCCTCTTCCTGCGAACTGGGAGCACAGCCCTCGTACGTCCCGCGGGGCGGCCTGCTGTGTAGGTGGCTGGCAGCGAAGGCGACGCTGCTCCGCTCCAAGGCAAACGAACTGCTGGTTTACGGCCACCAGAAGCTGCCTGGAGACGCACGGCCCGACTGTAGATTTCCTGAGGCCTTGCCTCGGCAGGAAAACTCCCGTCCGCTTCCCAGATCTCCGCGGTGGCGCGTTGGCAGATGGTGGCAGCTGCCTTGGCAGCAGGAAGGGGGTTTATTTTCCCCCTCCCCGTTTTAGGAGAAAACTCCCCGAACTTAAACGTGAGCCGTTCTGGTCTGTCTGAAACCGGAGGCGTCGCCTCCGTGGCAAAGCTCGAACGGTGGCGTTTTGGTTGTGACCTCCTTAACTGGCGCCGTGCTCTCAGCGCTTTGCTTCGAGATGCCGTAACCCGTCCCCGTCTCGGCCGTATCGATGTACGAACCGTTGATGCGAAGGCTCGGGGGGTGCCGTGACCCCAGGGAAACGGGTGCCAGCCGCGCCTGTGGGTGACCAGAGGGGGAATTCGTGGGCCCCCTCCTCACCAGTAGCACCCCCTTCTTCTTCTATAGCTTCTCCCAAACCTCTAGCAAGTTCGGACATTCACGGATGTGCGGGGCGGCCGCTGGGGACGTGTCACGCAGAGCGTGTTTCAGTGTCTCCTCCGTTCTCCGTGCAAGTGCCTGCTCTCTTTCACCTTCAGCGTGAAAATTCTTACCCGAGGAACTTCCCGGCCTCTGACGTACGTGTTTTCTTTCTCCCTAGGCGCCTTTGGCCCAGCCGGAATCCCCTACAGCCTCCGCCGGCGACGACGCTCGTTCAGCCGCGGAGTCGGGAGAGTCGGACAAGGAGTCGGTCTGCAGCAGCTCCGCCAGCAACGGCGGCGGCAGGGGTTGCAAGGACAAGGAGAAACCAAAGAAAGACCGAGAAAAGGATAAGGAAAAAGATAAGAAGCGGGCAGACTCGGTCGCCAACAAGCTGGGCAGCTTCGGCAAGACTTTGGGAAGCAAGCTAAAAAAGAACATGGGTGGCTTGATGCACGGCAAAGCTGTCAAGGGAGGCGTGAGCAACGGGCAGGGAGATACCTTGGAGAAGAAGAAGAAAGGGTCCTTGAAGTCAAGGAAAGGCAGCAAAGAGGAATCTTCCCAAGGAGATTTGTCAGCTCCTGTGGAGAAAACCTGCCCGGGCAAAGCAGCCCCCGAAAAGCCGTCGGACCCCTACAAGTACAGCAACGACGTCAGGCTGAGCCTGAGCATCCTCCGGGCTGCCATGCAGGGAGAGCGCAAGTTCATCTTCGCCGGCCACCTTAAGACCAGCAACCGGCACCAGTACCAGGAGGAGATGATCCAGCGGTACCTTCTGGATGCCGAGGAGCGCTTTATGGCCGAGCAGAAACAAAAGGAGGCGGAGAAGAAGGCGCTGGGCGGCGCTGCCCCCACCAAGAAGCTGGAGCCGGAGGCAAACGCCCCCAAGGGCGAGGAAGCGATGCTCAACCCCGCGTACCCCCAGCCTCCCCCTGCGTACGCCATCCACGCCCCGGATCCGGCCGTAGGCGCTAAAATAGCAGCTTTTCCCTCCGGCTACTCGGGCGTTTTCACCTTTCCCAGACCCTCCATGGCCAGCAGCGTGGAAGGGTCGCATCCCCCCAGCTATCAAGACAGCAGGCGGCAGGTAGCCGGGGGTTCCTGCAGCAGCCTTCCTCCCTACGCTACCTTACCCAGACATTGCCCCCAGGCGCGGCCGAATCCCTACCAAACCAGCCCTTCCCACCTGGGGAGATTCTCCCCCACGGACACGGACGTCCATCCCACCCACCCGTCGGAGGGCGACGGCTCCGCCGGCCTCCCCCCGCACAGCAACGGCTACAGGGAATACCTTGAGCAGGACAGCTCGCAGAAGGGAACGCCAGCAGACAAGACGAAAAGCCGCGTTCTCTATAACGTTCAGCAGACCAAATGCAAGCAGCCGAACTGCAGTTTTTACGGGCATCCAGAAACTGGGAATTTCTGCTCCTGCTGTTACAAAGAGGAGCTCAAACGCAAGGAGCGGGAGGCTCTAGTGCACAGGTTCTGAGCGCCCTGCCCCGGCGCCCATCTTGGGACCCATGAAAGATGGGGAATGCAATAATATATATACATATATATATTATTATTTTCTTTTTCAAACCCCCCCCCCACGCTCCTCTCCCTGCCTGTGGAAGGAGGGAGCGGGAATTTGGCCGGATGGGCTGAGAAACGGGATTCAGCGGGTGATGGAGGTGATGCAGGAGGGTGGCGGGAGGGAGAGGGGGCGAGAAAATCCAGCCCCCCACACACACACACAGACCCCCCCTCCCGGAGCCCCGGCGAGAGGGAGGAGGAGGAGGATGCTTTTCAAGAGGCTTCTGCGTGCGAGGGGTGACCGGGCTTGGCGGAGGGCGTGCGAGGGGCGGAAGCGGAGGGGGGGGGGTGGTTTTTCAAAATGAATTTAATAAACCAGACCAAAGCTTTCGGGGAGCAGCACCCCGCCGGGTCCTTCCAGCCGGACCCCGACGTCGCCAACTGCCCCCAGTCGAGCGAAAACGCCCCAGCAATTTCACTTTGAGCGTCACAGACCTTTTAATTGACAGATTTTATTTTTTTTTTTAAAACACTGTTTTTATTTTATATCTCTTTTTTGCTGGTACTGAGCGAAACTTAGTTGGAATCGGACATTATTGGGCGGAATTTTAGCGGAACTCGTCCGAGCCCGGCCCCACCCGACGCCTCCGAGCAGCGGGCTCGCGGCGCTCTCCTTCCGACGGGCTCCACTCTTGTCTTTTTTTTTTTTTTTTTTTCTTCTTCTTCTTCTTAAAACGTTATTTTTAAACTCTTTCTCGGGGCGGGAGGGAGACGGAGGGGGTGGTCACAGTGCTTGAGTGGTTTTGAGGTTGTGTTTCTTTCGTTCCTGCAGAAGCACTGTGCAAAACCGTTCTGTTCGCAGCGCGGTCGACCCGGCTTAGTAAGAATTGAGGCGAGAAACAAGGTCAGTGTCTCCACCCAGCAATAACCACCGGCGTGGGGAGGTAGAGAGGGCGAAGAGCGCCCCGCAGCCCCCGGGGGGGTAAATCCGCAGCGGGCTGCCGGGCGCTCGCAGCCGGACGCGGACGCGCGCACCCGCGGTAACTCTTTCTACTTGAGCAAGCTACTTCCGTACTACCTCTGTTCTGCTGAATCGAATTAACTCGGCTCCATTTTGCTGAGCCACGTAACTGACCTTAGGCTGAGGAATATTAAAAGCTATTTTTGATAATAGGGCTAAAGAGCGAAACGTTCAGAGAAAAAAAAAAAAAAAACAACAAACAAAACCCGTCACTAACGTTACACACTCGATTATGGTCCACTACGTTCCCTTCTGCCCCCGTCCCAGCCCCTGCGGCGTAGGATGAACCCAACGCTCCCGCTCACGTCGTGCAGGGTGGGGTTAACTTTAGCACTGCAGTGTTTGCACAGACCTTGGGGGGGTTTTTTTTTTTCCCCCTTTTTTCCTCTTTTTTTTTTTTTTTTTTTTTTTTTTTGTAACTACAGCTCCCAGCCCGGACCCGATCCTGTATACAGCGAGGTTCAGCGTTTTACCACGTGAAAATAAAACATGGATTATACCGATAACGCAAAGCTTTACAACATTCCCTCTTTTTTTTTTGGTGGTTTTTTTTTTTTTTTTTTTTTTAAAACTTTTGTTTGTTTTTCAGAAGGCACCAAACTATGCAACCCCTTCCCGCGCGGCTCCTGCCCGCTGCCCTTCCCGGGGCGAAGGGACGAGAAAACCGGGCAGAAAGTGTACTTAACGCTGGGGAATCACCTGAAGCCTTATCCCCACAAACACACTAAGGCTTGGTTCTAACGTACAACTGTTACCAGTTTAATGTAGACCTAAAACCCCACAAATTAAGGCCTTTCCCAGAGGAGGCGGCCGCGCGGGGTCCTAAGCCTGGCTCTAACCGTTCGGGTCGAGCCATCGAAGCGGCTCGTCAACGGATTTAAATATCCCGGCAATGGTTTCACTCTGATTTCACATGTTCTCTTAGGTGGTTTTTTTTATTGAAAGGCCCGGCCTAGACAAGCCTCGCCCAGCTGCTGCCTGTGGCCGGGGGTCGGCACCTGCTCCCGTGGGCGTCCGTCCCTCGGG
Source organism: Phalacrocorax aristotelis (assembly GCF_949628215.1). NCBI lineage: Eukaryota > Metazoa > Chordata > Aves > Suliformes > Phalacrocoracidae > Phalacrocorax > Phalacrocorax aristotelis. The sequence continues at coordinate 2,789,220 of NC_134300.1, forward strand.
GGGCGAATCTTTTCCCTCCCGCCGCAGGAGTGCCGCTGGGCTTTAACCCGGGGCCGGGACCACGCCGCGCTGGCCCCGCAGCCGCCTCCTGCTTCACCCCAAAATATTACGGTGAGATGTTCAAAAAAACAAAAAGGCAAAGGAAATCCTCGCCGCGCTGGGGCCGCTTGGTTTGTGCCCCAAATTCGGCCCCTTGGTTTTGCTGTCATGGGAGCGGCGGCTTCACTTCAGTCGCGGGGGATGCTCCGGGCCCCCGCGGGAGGAGGGGAGGCACAAGGCGAGGCCTCGCCTGTGGTTCCCGCTGTTCTGGGGGCGATTTCTCCCCATTTTGGTTAACTCATCCTGCCGCGGGGCCGAGCCCGGGGGCGCCGGAGGTTGCGGTGCGGTGGGGAGCGCCTGGCGTGGGGTTTGGGACCCCCCCCCCCTTCGCTGGAAGGCGGCTCCTTCCCGGCGCTCGGCGGTAACGGAGCGCCGCCGGGAAACCTCGGGTGCCAAAACAGCGGAGATTCTGGGGAGCTTTGCTTAAATCTTGCAACGGTGACGGGGATTTTTTTGGGGGGGGGGCGAAAAGCAGGTTTGGCCGGGCGCTTTGTGTTCTTATTATTGAAGTTTGGCTGTTTGGGGGTGCAAACCTGTCCCCACCCTGCGGGCACCTGGAAGGGAGACGGGAATCGGGCTCCTGCGCCACCCCCCGGCCCTGCGGTTAAGGAGGAAAAGGGCAAAACTCGCCCAAAAAGTCGTTCTCCAGGTCTGGGGGTGGGGGTTTGGACACGCGGCCCCGGGGGGTCCCCGCGCCGGGGAGGGGGGTTGCAGGTTCGTCGGTGCCCGGCGCTGCCGGATTTTACTGCGGTTAGTGGAGTTTGGAGGTTTGGGGGTTTTTGAAACCAAATTGGGGGTGGGGGGACCCAACTGAACTTCAGGCAATGACGAAAAAATCTTTGAGGAGTATTTTTCCTACGAGGGGCAGAGTTTGAGCTCTTCCCCCCGCGCCCCCGGAGCCCCGGCCGCAGCCGGGTCGCGCCAAACCGGCTGCGTTTCTTCAGAACCACAAAGGATTTTTTTCAGGTCATTTTTGTTTCCTTTATGGTGAAACTAATTTTTTTTTTTTTTTTTTTTTTTTTTAAGGGACTATTAAAGACAAATTCTATTTATTGAAAGATTATATCTACCATCCGCCGGTTATAACTCACGGACACACTAAAGCCACTGCCTGCGCCCTCTTTTCGGGCCGTGGGACTAGATATTTTTCTGGCACCTATTTTTGTAAAGCGGGGAGGGTTGGGTGGGAGAGCGACAGCGACTCGTGCTCCAAAGCCCCTTCTGTGGAGGAGAAGCCCCACAACCTGCCCCCCGGGAGGGGTTTTCCCCCCCCCTCGGCCGGGGGCTGCGCGGAGGGGATGGGAGGGGGAGGCTGCGACGCCGGCCCGAGGTCTTAAAATAAGTGCACTTAATGGTGTCGGTGGGAGGAACGTTGCTGCCGTCGGGCCCTGGGCGCAGTAAAGATTTTCTTTAAGGGTGCGCAAACCCCGTTAACGAGCATTTTATTTTGTGGAAAGACCATTTACCTTCACTGATGTTACCCGGCCCCTCCGTAGGGGAGGCTGACGGGACGCTTTGGTTATCACTAATCCTGCGAGAAGTGACCTGAATTAATTCTGCCATTGTTTTATTCACAAAAGACACCTTCTTTTTTTTTTTTTTAAATTAAATATTAGGCTGGTGATATTTTATTTTTCCTACTCCTCGCTGTAGCGAGCACTAGATGGCGCGTCGCAATCGGGCTGTACACCGCATCCTTCGTTTATGCTACCATAGATTCACTGACAATAAACAACGTTCAACTAATGAACCCCAGGGCAGCGGCCGTGCCTCTTTCCTCCGCCTCACCCCGGGCGTCTCCCTGGGGTCTCGGCCCCGGCGGGCTCTGGGTGCCCCAGCCCTTCGTGCCCCGACTCCCCTGCCCTGCGGCTGCTCTTCCTCCCCGCCTGCGTTGAGTTATTGGGTTGTTCTTGGCTCTTTCTCCACTGCTGAGCACAGCACCCCCTTTCCTTCCACCCCCTTTCCTTCCACCCTCTTTCCTTCCACCCCCTTTCCTTCCACCCCCTTTCCTTCCACCCCCTTTCCTTCCACCCCCTTTCCTTCCACCCCCTTTCCTTCCACCCCCTTTCCTTCCACCCTTTTTCCTTCCACCCCCTTTCCTTCCACCCCCTTTCCTTCCACCCCCTTTCCTTCCACCCCCTTTCCTTCCACCCCCTTTCCTTCCACCCTCTTTCCTTCCACCCTCTTTCCTTCCACCCTCTTTCCTTCCACCCTCTTTCCTTCCACCCCCTTTTTCCTTCCACCCTTTTTCCTTCCACCCTTTTTCCTTCCACCCCCTTTCCTTCCACCCCCTTTCCTTCCACCCCCTTTCCTTCCACCCCCTTTCCTTCCACCCTTTTTCCTTCCACCCTTTTTCCTTCCACCCTTTTTCCTTCCACCCCCTTTCCACCCACCCCCTTTCCACCCACCCTTTTTCCACCCACCCTTTTTCCACCCACCCTTTTTCCACCCCCTTTCCTTCCACCCCCTTTCCTTCCACCCCCTTTCCTTCCACCCCCTTTCCTTCCACCCCCTTTCCTTCCACCCTTTTTCCTTCCACCCTTTTTCCTTCCACCCTTTTTCCTTCCACCCTTTTTCCTTCCACCCTTTTTCCTTCCACCCCCTTTCCACCCACCCCCTTTCCACCCACCCCCTTTCCACCCACCCTTTTTCCACCCACCCTTTTTCCACCCCCTTTCCTTCCACCCCCTTTCCTGGGGATTGGGGAAGATCTCCTCCTTTTTAGGAACCAAATTCAGGCTATTTAAAGAAGAACCCCACCTCCCCCCCCATCAGGACCTTTCCCCGCCGCTGTTGGAGCTCCCTTCCCCCCGGCTGCGGTGGAAGGCCGGCACCCAGGGACGCTTTGACAGCGCGATGCCCCAGCGAAGCTTTTGCGCAGCACCAGGACGATCCGGCTGTTGGCCGGCGCGGGGCCTTTTGGCTGCTGAAGCTTAAACGGGTGCAAAAAGAGGAAAATTCGCTGTGATTCCGTTCATCGACAGCTACAGCCTCAGCGCTCCGGCCCCGGGGCTGCGAGCAAGGAAGGGCGGCTGCGTCCTCGCCCCCCCCCCCCCCCCCCAAGGCTGCGTTTGGGGGGTTTTGGGGCTGGTTGGAAACGCGTATCGCGGGGACACGGGAACCCTTTTGGGGATGGGGGAGCCGGGAGCGGTTTCCCACCGGATTTCTCTGCGTGGGGGGGTTTCTATTCCAGCTCCCGGTGCTTTTCTTCCTCGCAGCACTGGTGGGCGGCCACACCGTGCCCAGTGCCACGTCGGTGCCGGGCTTGCCCACGCTGGCCAATTTTCCTCTGGTTTTTGGGGCGGCCTGGGCTGACCCTGAGCTGGTGCAGACGCTGCCCTTGTCTTGAGAGCAGCCCTGGGTTAAAGCCCTGCAGGAAATTCCTCTTATCCACCAGGTGCCGGAGCCAAAGACCCAGCCAAGCTTCCCCGGGATGCTCCGCTGGGGTGACTTTCCTGCAGCAGGAAAATTGGGGTGCATGAGCTGCAGCCACCAAAGCTGGGGCTGCCCCAAAAATCAGCAGGCAAATACACCTAAAATCAGTTTTTTAGCAGTAGCACATGCTCCAACTGTGCTGGGTTTCGCTTGAGCCTGGTTTGTGCCAGGGTTTGTCCCTGCCTTGTGCTGGCACCGGTGCCTCGGCTGCCCCGGTGCTGCCCCGGCAGGAGGAGCTGAGCCAAGAAGGTTTGGGTTTTGGGGTCCCCAGGGTTTCATGGCAGCGGGGGGTGGCAAACACGGCCCCAGGGCCACCATCCACCTGCCGCCAGCAGCGGGGTCAGGGCCCCGCGTCCCTCGGTCGCCTCGGCGGGGCTGAGGCCGGCGGGAGCCAGGCCGGCTTGGCACCGGTGCCGGCGGCGCCCTGGTTTTTCCGGGGTTGGGAGGAGAAGGCCATGCTTCGGCGATGACTCACGGAGCAGCGCCTTCCTCCCTGGCAGAGCTGCCCGGCCCTGAACCAAGGAGCGGCCGTGGGGGGGCCCTGCGCCAGCGGGACGGGCTGGGGGGCACCCAAAGGGGCTGGGGGGGCTGGGTGTACCCCTGCTGCGCACGGCGCCGTACGACCCTTGGCTGGTGAAGCATCGCTCGCGGGGTGCCCGGAGCTGCGCGTACCCCCTCCAGCGCCGTCCGTCCCTTTTGGGGTGCACAGTGCTGTACCTCCCCCGTCCAGTCATGGAGCTCCGGGCCGTGCTCCTGGGGGTCTCCCCGCCTTCGGGGGGCGGGGGATGCGGGAGCGGGGGATGCGGGAGCGGGGGATGCGGGAGCGGGGCAGGGGATGCGGGGGTGGGGGATGCGGGAGCGGGGGATGCGGGAGTGGGGCGGGGGATGCGGGAACGGGGCAGGGGATGCGGGGGTGGGGGATGCGGGAGTGGGGCGGGGGATGCGGGAACGGGGCAGGGGATGCGGGAGCGGGGGATGCGGGAGTGGGGCGGGGGATGCGGGAACGGGGCAGGGGATGCGGGGGTGGGGGATGCGGGAGCGGGGCGGGGGATGCGGGGGTGGGGGATGCGGGGGCGGGCAGGGGATGCGGGAGCGGGGTGCGGGAGCGGAGCGGAGGATGCGGGGGCGGGATGCGGGCGCGGGGCGGGGGATGGCGGGGCCGGGGGGCGGGATGCGGGCGCGGGGACCGGGCCGGGCGGTGGCGCTCGGGGCTCCCGGGCTGCTCCGCTCCGGCTCCCGCCGCCGCTCCGGGCCCGCCCGGCCAAAGTCCCGCCGCCATGAGCGGGGCCCCGGGCAGCCGCCGCCCGGCCTTCCCCGGCCTCCCAGGTAGGGCGGGGGGCGGGGGGGCGCGGGGAGGGGGCCCGGGGTGCTCACGGGGCCCCCCGCACCCAGCGCCCCGTCCCCGCAGGGGAGCGGGTGCTGGAGGAGGCGGCGGGCGCCCGGCAGCGCTGCGGCGAGGGCGACGGCTCCGTCCCGGGGACGCTGCTCTGCACCGACCGCCGCGTCGCCTTCCTGCCCGCCCAGGTGGGACCGGCACCGGCACCGGGCCCCGGCCCGCACCCCCGGCCCGGCCCCCCGGCCCGCACCCCCGGCCCGCACCCGGCCCGGCCCCGGCCCGCACCCCCGGCCGGCACATCCTGACCGCCACCCATTGCAAACGCAGCTGCACCCCCCCACCCCAGCTGCACCGCTGACCCCCCACCCCAGCTGCACCCCCCACCCCAGCTGCACCACTGACCCCCACCCCAGCTGCACCCCCCACCCCAGCTGCACCACTGACCCCCCACCCCAGCTGCATCCCCCCACCCCAGCTGCACCACTGACCCCCACCCCAGCTGCACCCCCCACCCCAGCTGCACCACTGACCCCACCCCAGCTGCATCCCCCCACCCCAGCTGCACCACTGACCCCCACCCCAGCTGCATCCCCCCGCCCCAGCTGCACCCCCCCACCCCAGCTGCACCACTGACCCCCACCCCAGCTGCACCCCCCACCCAGCTGCATCCCCCACCCCAGCTGCACCCCCCCACCCCAGCTGCACCGCTGACCCCCACCCCAGCTGCACCCCCCCCACCCCAGCTGCATCCCCCCACCCCAGCTGCACCACTGACCCCCACCCCAGCTGCATCCCCCCACCCCAGCTGCACCCCCCCACCCCAGCTGCACCCCCCACCCAGCTGCACCACTGACCCCCCCCAGCTGCATCCCCCACCCCAGCTGCACCCCCCACCCCAGCTGCACCACTGACCCCCCACCCAGCTGCATCCCCCCACCCCAGCTGCACCACTGACCCCCACCCCAGCTGCATCCCCCCACCCCAGCTGCACCCCCCACCCCAGCTGCACCACTGACCCCCACCCCAGCTGCACCCCCCACCCCAGCTGCAACCGCTGACCCCCACCCCAGCTGCATCCCCCCCACCCCAGCTGCACCGCTGACCCCCACCCAGCTGCATCCCCGACCCCCCAGCCACATCCTGACCCCCCACCCCAGCTGCGTGCCTCCCCATCCCATCCCAGCCACATCCTGACCCCCACCCCATCGCAACCCTGCTGCACACACCCCACCCCCACTGCATCTCTGCCCTATCCCAGTCCCATCCTGATCCCATCCCAGTAGCATCCCAGCTCCGTGCTGGCCCCATCCCGGCTGCATCCTAATCCCTGCGCAGCTTCATCCCCACCCCAGCTGCATCCGACCCCATCCCAGCCCCACCCTGACCCCCCGTCCCAGCTGCATCTGCACCCCCTCCCAGGGGCATCCCAGCCCCATCCCGGCCACGTTCACCCAGGGAACCCCTCGCTGCAGGACGCGGTAGGGGATGGGGGGCAGCCACGGGGCCCAGCACCAGCCTCCCAGATCCGTCCCCACCACCCTTCCTGGGGTGGGGAGGGGGGGATGCGCTGGGGGGGCTTCCAGCTCTCCCCACTCTCCCGCAGGCCCCCGGCTCCCGTGCCTTCCTCCACAGCGAGTACGACGTGGCGCTGCCCTGCATCCGCAAGCTGGTGGCAGGTAAAGGTGGAGGCCCCGAGCGCTGTGTGATGAGTTGGGCAGGTCTCAGCCGGCGCTGACGGCCGCCCCCTCGCCCGCCGCAGCCAGCAGCTTCGCCAAGCCCAAGGTGCTGACGGCCGCCTCCCCCCTCAAGTTCATCCCCGAGGAGCTCGCCGTTTTCTGCCGGGATTTCCGCCTGCTCCGCTTCCACTTCCACGAGAACGGCTTGGCTCCGCAGGCGTTTCGGGTAGGCTGGGGGGGCTGGCGGTTATGGGGGGGGACAGGGAGGCTTCGTACCCGACTCTGGGGCGCTCCAGGGCTTTTGGGGAGGGGATTTGGGGGGGGCGGCTCATGCCTGGCCTTGGCCCCTCTCTGCAGGTCGCCAACGCCATCGCCCAGGCCCGGGAGGCGGCCGCGTGGCTGGGGGACACCGGCGAGGGACACGATGGCTGGTCCTGCCCTGCCGAAGCCCCTTTGGAGGAGGAGGAGGAGGAGGAGGAGGAGGAAGGCTCTGCTGCCACGCTGCTCTTCGAGAGCCTGCACGACTGGGAGAAGGAGCTGGAGCGCCTGGGTGCTACGGGCTGGAGGGTGAGCGCCGTCAACGAGCGCTTTGACATGGCCCCCAGGTACGGCCCAGCCGGGCGCCGGGGGTCTGTGGGACCCCAGCACCCCACCCTGGGGGGGCGGAGCATGAACCGCCCCGAGGGGACCGGGGATGGGGGCGAAGGGGTGGGGGGAAAATCCTTCCCTCTGTCCACGGTTTGGGGATAACACCCCATGAACCACTTGAAACAGCACCCTGGGATTTGGGGGGTGCTCGGGGGGGCACCTGCCCCACGCCCCCGCTCTGCCCACAGCCTCCCCCGGTACCTGTGGGTGCCCAGCGGGCTCCTGGACCACGACTTGAAGCGAATCTTTGCCCACTTTGAGGAGCGCCGCGTGCCTGTGAGTGTCCCAGGATGGCGATGGGGTGCTGGGGGGAGGCCAGGGATGGGGATGTGGGGTGATTTGGGGGGGGTGTCACCCCATCTCACCCACAGCGCCTGTGCTGGCACCACCCGGGCGGCAGCGACCTGCTGAGAGCCGCCAGCTTCCACGCAGCCTCGGAGCCGGGCAGCGAGGATGTGAGGTGAGTCCCGCTGGAGGGGTCTGGGGGGGGTGTCTGGGGGTGCTGCCCCAACCCAGCCCCACCCGGGGGGTCCCTCTCCCCCCCCCAGGTGCCTGGAGGCTCTGCTGCTGGGGGGCCGGGGGCCCTGCGTGCTGGCCGACACCGCCGAGCTGCCCACCCTGGCCGACATCCAGCTTGCCCACCTCAAGCTGCGGGCGCTCTGCCTGCCCGGTGAGCGGGGACGGCGGGGGGGAAATGCTGTGGGGGCGACCCCCCGCTCACTGCGGGGCTCCTTCTCCTCCGCTGACCCCCCCCATCCCTCGCCAGGCGCAGCGGCAGAGGAGAAGTGGCTCTCAGCCCTGGAGGGAACGCGATGGCTGGACCATGTCCGGTGAGCGGGAGGCGGTGGGGGCTTTTTTTTGGGGTACAGGGTGGTGGCAGAAAACCCTACCCTAAAAACACCCCACCCCCCAGCCCCCCATGGTGAACAGTCCTCCCCCACAGCCCGACCGGCGGCTGTGGGGCGATGGGGGCGTTGTGGTGGGTGCATGAGCGTGCCGGGGTGGGCTGCAGACCCCTGGGGTGAGCTGCAGACCCCTGGGCAGGCGGCCATGGCATTTTGGGGTGCCCTGACCCCACCACCACCACCACCTTTTGCCCCCCCAGCATCTGCTTGAGAAAAGCCGCCGAGGTGGCATCGCTGCTGGCGGGGAGACGCTGCTCCGTCCTCCTGCAAGGTATCACCGGGGTGGGGGGAGCACCGGGGTGGGGGGGGGTGGGGGGTGACACGCTGGGGACACCCCCTCACCACCTCGTGTCCCCCCACCCCATGCAGAGCCGTCGGACCGGGACCTGAACTGCCTGGTGGCCTCGCTGGTGCAGCTCCTGGGGGACCCCCACGCCCGCACCCTGCCCGGCTTCCAGAGCCTGGTGCAGCGCGAGTGGGTGGCAGCCGGGCACCCCTTTCCCCGCCGACTCGGGCTCCTGCGCCGCGACAGCCCCCGGGAGGAGGTGAGCGCCGCCCCATGCCCCCGCCGCCCCAGCCCCGTCACCGGTGGGTGACGTCCACGGGTGTCCCCCCCCGACCCAGGCCCCCGTTTTCCTGCTGTTCCTGGACTGCACGTGGCAGCTGGTGCGGCAGTTCCCGGCGGCTTTCGGCTTCACCGAGGCCTATCTCCTGGCCCTCCACGACAGCAGCTTCGCCCCTTACTTCAGCACCTTCCTCTTCAGCTGCCAGCGGCAGCGGGGCCGCGGCAGCCCGGTGAGCTGCGGGGGATTTAAGGATGGGTTTGGGGATGGAGGCGAATCCTCTCCCATCCCGCCCGGCTGCATCCAGCCACGCCATGCCTCAGTTTCCCCATGTGCGTCCCCCGTTTGGGGATTGACCCCCTCCTCCCCATGAGAGCTCCCGTTTCACCCCTTCCCCTCCCCGCAGCACCCGCCCCGCAGCCAGACCTACACGCCGGTGACCGGCTGGCGGGACCCCGCTGCCGGCGTGCCGAGGGTGGGCAGCGCTGCCTGCAGGCTGCCCGCCGTCTGGGCCTGGGGGCTGCGCTACAGCCGGCAGCAGCGGGCCCGGTTCAGGAACCCAGCGGGTGCTGCTGGCACCGTGGGACCCCCCAGCGCTGCAGACCCCCAGACCCCGGGCAGGGTGAGTTGGGGTTTGGCTTTGGGGGGGGCTGCACCGCTGGGAGGGGATGCAGGCATGCACGAAGCCCCCCTCCCCACTTTCACGTTCAATTTGGGGTGCTCTGCGTGTTAAATCCCTTCCTGGTGCCGTGTGCCCCCCAAAAAGTGCCTTATCCCTAACTGCGGGGCTTTCCCCCCACCTTTTTTCCCTAATCCCTATTTTTCCCACCCATTTCCCAGCCTGACGACTCCTGGCCGGGGGCCGGGAACGTGTTCGTGCTGACCAAGGGAACGTTGTCACCCCAACCCTTTCCCTGGCGGAGCGGCCGCCCCCCACCACGCCTGTCCCGCTGGGCCCCCTCCCTGGAGAGCCTCGGTGAGTGGGGGGGCGGCCCGGGGGGGAACCGGCCCCCCGCACCCACCCCGGGGGTGCTGCTGCCCTGCGCCGCGGGACCCTCCGTCCGGCTCTGGCGGCGCTGCTACCTGCGGGGCCTGCCCGAGGCACAGGTAACGCCGGCTCCGGGCTCGGGGGGTCACCCTGATGGCGTCGGGCTGGTGAAGCGAGGGGAAACTGAGGCACGGATGGGGGGCCCGGGTGGGCGCAGACCCCAGGGGTTCCCGCTGCGGAGGGGATTTCTTCCTCCTCAGACACGCCCTGCTGCTCGGGATGTGGGTTGAGGATGGTGTGGGGGGTCTGTCCATGTCCCCCCCGACCGTGTCCATGTGCCCCCCCGACCCTGTCCATGTCCCCCCGCCCGCGACCGGACACCTCGTCTCCCCCCAGCGCGGGCGCTTCGCCCCGTCTCCGGCCGGCCTGGCCGAGGAGCTGACGCTGCTGCAGGACCGGCTCAGCGCCTGGCAGGCGGCGGGACCCCGCACCGAGCCCGCCGGCAGCCCCCTCGCACCCTCGCGGTGAGGACCCCTGCGATGGGACACCCCCCCGTGCTGTGGGGACACACGGCTGCAGGGGCAGCCCCCCTCGGTGCGGCTGTGGGGCGTCCACACCTGGGGGTCCCACCAGCCAGGTGGGGTTTTGGGGGGACCCCCCAAAACCACCCTGCGCCTTCCACCGGTGCCTTTGACCAGTCCCTCACTGCCGCCCTCCTGCCCCTCGCCGGGGCACAGGGCTTTTTGGGGCCAGATCCTGCTGTGCCGCCCAGCTGCCGGTGCCCGGGACGGAGGAGGCAGAGCCAGGGGGTCCCCAAAAGCGCCCCCCATTCTCGCCGGGCATGGCGGTTTCTCAGTTTTTCATTAAATTCTTGCTACCTCCAGAGCGGCTTTGAGGAGCTCAGGG